>NC_058134.1:5453324-5655312 GCF_016433145.1 Gracilinanus agilis | reverse complement strand
AGTATTAGTTAATTTCTTTCTCCAAATTTTATAGCAGGGAGAAGAGTGCATTCCTGCATTTTAGAGAGTCCCTGGATACCAGAGGTAGAAGGACCCCTCACAGTCAGCCCATACCTAAAAAAGGACCCCACCCCCACCCCCTGAGCAGGCCAGACCAGCCTCTGCTTGGTGATCTCTCACCAAGCTCTGGTACCAGATGTCTCTGGACAGCTCTTTCCATGGTTAAAAAACGTTGAGTCCTGGAAGTATTTGGTTAGTTGATGGTGGTTGCTGGTCTTGTTCCTCCCCCCCCCCCACCTTTTGCCCCCGGCCCAGGATTAAACCTAATTTTCCTCTTTCAAACTTTTATCCATTGCTCCCCCCACACACACACACACCTAGTTTTACCTTCTGGGATCAAGAATCACTTCAATATAGGCATCATTTCAGAGTTAGGGAATCAGGGTTCAAATCCTGACTCCACTGCTTGAGGGAATGTTGGCCAATTATTTGACCTCTGCAGATCTCAGTTTTATCATGCATATACATCTATATAATGGAGATATTGGAATAAATGGTCTCTGAGGCGCCAGCGCTGTTATCCTACAGGCTTGGGGCCATCAGGGCATTGAGAGTCCTTCTCATCACAGCCACTCATTTTCGGGAGGAAGGAGGTCAAACCCAGAGAGAATAAGAGCTTGCCAGGAGTCCCCCAGGGAGCCAATGGCCAAGCAGGGGCTCATCCCAGGCTTTCAGCTACTTTTTCCCCTGACTCCCCTTTGCCCTGCAGAGCAATGATCTTCTTGCCATCCTTCCAAGTGCTGACTGATCTCAGTAGGACCTCCACTTAGAGAGACAGCGGAGTCAGACTCTGGAGTGGGAGTGGGAACGAGGAGCAGTGTGGCGGAGTCGGGGAAGGAAGGGCAGAGAATGCAGTGAGTTGGGTTTTTTTAGGTTAAAAAAACCCAACAACTATAAAAGTTTCTCGTCCTGATGAAAGGAGCTCTTTACATATAAATTATATTGTAATAACAGAGCTCCCGGGTGGGAAAGAGCTCCTTCTCCTGCTGGCAAAAATTAAAATAATCACAGATGGCTAATGATCAAAAATCCTGACTGACAGCCTTGGAGTGCAAGACACAGAGCTGAGCCTCAGAGCTGCTTTCCATTTTCTCTGAGCTCGCTCGGGGGCCCCCAGAGTCTGTGCTCGGGTGCTCGTCTCACCCAGGTCCATTCGGGCCAGCAGGACTCTGAAAGGAAGGAAAATGAGAGCCATCATCTTCGAGGAGGTTCCGAGTCGTTACACGTGATTTTCCCCAAACCTGTGTAGACGCCGTCCTCCATCCCTGCAGGGTCAGTGGCTTCTTCCCCAAAGTGGAGTGCCTGACTTTGGGTTTGGTCAATGATTTCATTTTTAGTCAGTCTTAGGATTTGATGGAAGGAATCTCAAGCATCACCCGGATCCACCAGGCTCTGAACAAGACTATTTGCCCTACACCTCTCCATGATCATCCAGCCACAGCTTACAGACCCCCCAAAACAAGGGGGATGATCCCCACCTCCTATGCCAGGCTGGTGGCCCCATGATGACTCTCAGAGTTCAGCAAACCTCTGGCCTAAAGCATCCTTTGGGTGGCTCCCCCTCCCCTACCCCCATTGCTCCTGCTTCTCTCTGTACCAAATTCCCTTCCCTGTGACTCAAAGGCAGCTCTTGGTTCATCATCTGGCTTCTTTTCTCCAGGCCAGTCTCTCCTGCTTCCTCCAGTGCTTCTCATGTGGCGCGGCCTCAGGGTCCTCTCCTATACCTTGACCCCCTCTAGATGCCATCCCTCTGACCACTGCCCTTCCCGGTCACTCCTTCTTGACTCACTCAGAAGGAAATAGAGGGAGGAGAGAGGGTGCTCCTGCCTAGGGAGGCCCGTAGAAGCGCTGCAGCCCTGCGGCTCTGGCACAGGACAGAGAGCTGGCGGGCCAGTCCCAGACTCCAGCAGCAAGATAGAGTGAGGCAGTCAGTGAGGCTGCCTCAGAGTTTCTGTCTCTCAGGGCGAGGCTTAGTTGTCAGCAAAGGGCCCCAGGAAAAGGGCAGGCACTCTAGAACGGGGCGTGCCTTTGGCCAGGGCATTTTTGAGAGGGGCTGGAAGGAGCACTGAAGGGCAGAAGGATGCCCAAAGTAGCCTAGAAGAACTCCAGAGAAAGCTTTCCTTGCCTCCACTCGTCCCCCTGCCCAAAGCACAGACTGCCCCTGGCAGGCCACACGGGCAAGCAGCAGGCATTCCCTAAACACCCCGGATGGGCTCTCCTGCAGGCCTCCCATGGGCGCCCCTCGATGCCGTCTTTAATCACTTTCAGATCTGATTTTATTAGTTGTGAGAAACTCGGAGAAAACTGCCTTTCCCGTCTTTATCTGGATGTATCCAAAGAGCTGAGCTGGCCACGTGCGCTTTGGGTGTCTGGGATCACAGGCAGCGAATGCTCCTTCCTGGATGTTATCATTCCATTCAAAGGAGGAAAATGAGGCTGACCCAAACTTTGCAGTCCTGGCTGACTTGTGTCCACGTTTCCTTCCAGATTCTTCCCAGGAGACCAGCTAGATTCCCTGATGGGCTTCCTGAAGACTTTTAGTTTTCCCATCGAGCGGGCTCCCAAGTTCCACCATCTGGGTGCCTGTTGTTTCTCAGTTTTGTTCTATGGACAACCCTCCCCCCATGACTAATTCCACAAGAGCTAGATGGAGTCTTTTATTCTCCTTCTGACATGCGATCCTGCCCAACATTTAAGAACCTTCGTCTACCCTCTAGAACATCCACCATCGTGGACTCCTCTTTAGGGATCGGACGAGAAGCGCTGCTTCAGTTTGGGTTTGAAGGCTGGGTTGGAGTCCTACGTGTTTGGTCCCTTCACATGGCCGATGGCACTGAGTTCAAGTCTAAACACATTCTGTCCTTAGTTTTAAGAATTCAGAGACGAAATAATCTTCCCCATTGACATTTCACAAGATCACAGGATAATGGAAATGGCAGCAATAACAATGACACAACCCAGCCAAACACTGTGGTTACAACAGACAAGCGTCACCTGGAGAAGAGGTCAGAAGGAAGATGGAACAGCTCTGAGGGCCACTTGGCTCATCCATCCAAATGGAGACACTCATAATATGTTACTGTTCAGTCATTTCTTCAGTCATGTTCTACTCTTTGTGACCCAGGGTGAGGTTTCCTTGGCAAAGAAATAGAACAGTTGGCCATTTCCCTCCCCAGCTCATTTTACAGATGAGGAAACTGAGGTAAATAGGATGGAGTGACTTTCCCAAGGTCGCACAGCTAGGAACTGTCTGAGACCAGATTGGAACACAAGAAGATGAGGCTTCCTGACTCCAGGCCTGGCACTCTCTCCACTATGCCACCTAGTTGCCTGCAGTCTCCAATATACCTGGCTTGTCTCTGTGTGAAGACTTCCAAGGAGGAGAGCACCAGGCTTTCCATTTTTGAAATCTGTGATCATCAGGAACTTATCATCAGAGGGCATGATCTCAGGGTTCTGCATCCTGCTGGCTGCCTTCTCCATTAGACTCTGCAGGTTATCCATGCCCTTCCCAAGATCTGAAGCCCAGCACTGAGCAGAATACTGTGGAGGATGTCTGACCAGGATAGAGTCCAGATCAGGGACTGGCACCTCCTCACTCCTGGAAGGGGGTCTCTCTAGATGTCCTACACTATGACTAGAGTTTGCCCGCTTTCCCGCATTGCCGTGTTCACTCCTACAGATATTGCTGGCAACTTCGGAAACTTTATCTCATGTACTTCTCAGGAACGTTTCCTGTTCAATCATCCATTTCCTCCTCTCTATAGTCATTAAAAGCACTATTTGAATCTAGCTCAGGCCCCCAGCCTAAAACACTTCTAGGCAAAAGACTGGGCACAAAATCTGAAGAGGCTCCAAAGTTCACAGACAAGAAAAGGGAGTGCTTTTGGCTGGTGCATTTGGAAGGTGCTCCATGTTCTTTCCTGGCAGCTGCCTCAATCCTCACAAGTCAATCTCTGCATTTTCTGAATGTCAATAAACCCAAATGAGATAAAAGTAGGAAAAGCCTGCCTGAGGCCAAAGGAACTCAGAGGTGAATTTCCATTTTTTCCAAGAGCCTTTGATGAATGATGTGACAAAGGAACCCTAATTAAGCCTGAGATCCTGAATATGAAAGAAATGGAAAGTGCCTCTCCATTCATCTTTGCTTCCCCTTAACTCCTTTCTTGACTTGGGAGATGAGTTCTTCTGCTTTGGGCCTTCAAGCCCAAGCTGGGGTCTGCCTGCCTGCCTCCTGGTCATTTGCTTCTTAGACTTCTGCTCCAGCCAGAATTAGATGGCAGTCCCTCAAGAGCTTGGCTTTTCACCATCAAAGCAAAGCTTTCCTTCTCACTGTCAAAGACTTTCCCTATTTCTCAGGGTAAAAGGAAAGCCTTCCTTCCTTCCTTCCTTCCTTCCTTCCTTCTTCCTTCTTTCCTTCCTTTCTCCACAAAACTTCACCTCCCAAAACAATTTATATGGATAAATTTTCCTTCAAAGCCTGCCATCTCACTCAATAAAATATAAACTTCTGGAAGGTAGGAAACCTTTTACTTTTGGGGGCGGGGAGACGGACCCTGAACCTAGCAGATGGCATGGTTGCACAGTGGATAGAGCACTGAGCCTGAGTTCAAACATGACCTCAGATACTTACCAGCTGGGTGATCCTGGGCAAGTCACTTCCCCATTTGCCTCAGTTTCCTCATCTGTAAAATGAGCTGGAGAAGGAAATGGCCGACCTCTCCAGGATCTCTGCCAAGAGATCCCTTAAATGGGGTCACCAAGAGTCAGACATGCCTGAACCACCACAGCTGTCCCCAGCACAATTCCTCACAAAGAGGAACTCCATTACCTTCTGAATCTCATTCAATTACATTGTGATAGTCAACAACTGCATTCAACAACCCTCTGGTTCCTTTCCTAGTACTATTATCAAATAGTGGTGGTATTGGGTCCTGCTTTCTGATCTTAAACAAGATACCGGGTCGGGGGTCCCTGTCAGAAACCCAGATTCCCTGTAGTGCTTTGGGAACTGCCAAGACCTGGATGTTGCAGCCTAAAAGACAAGCATGGAGAAGACAGGCAGGAATGTCTCCATGGGGAGAAAATGGAACAGAAAGATGCTTAGCACTCAGCAGCAAAGGCAACAGTGGATGCTGTTGGCTTCTCCTCTTTGAGACCTTCTTCCCAGCTGTGAATGAGACCCTTTGGGTACAGTGTCTACCTGTGTGGCACCCTTGAAGGAGGTTTCTCTCACAGGGAGGGGGCTTCAGGACTGCCAATCAACAATCATTTCTGTAATAGGTAAAGGCTTTAAAAGTATGAAGGCAGATTTTTGCAACTATATCAGGGAAAGCCTTGGCTGGATGTCATGGACATTCTGAATAGAATGCAGGGGGTAGGGAGGAGAGAGCTAAGCAACAGACATCGCTGTTTTGTGAGGGGTTTGGAGCAGATTGCAATCAGCAGTCCCTATTTGACCTGGAATCTTGGAGATTAGTGAAGGTTATAAAGGCTGAAGACATCATCCTGCAAGTCAACTCTGAGTAGGGAAGAGGCCTGTGTTCTGGTGGACAGTCTGCAGACATCTCTCCCTACCTGGTCACTTTTGGATCATCGGCTGTGGAGGAGTTGGTTCCTGCTATCCTGAAGACATCTCTGGATCACTTGTGAGAACCCAAACCCAAGCCCTCTTCCTCAGGTCCTTAGCCAAGCTGTCAGACCTGGCAGAAGCCAGGTTGGCTAAGGATCTTCCCTTTTGACTCCAGCCCTGGGCAGTTAGTCATAGTTTCACCTCACCCCCTCTCCTATCCTCTCAATAAACAGCAATGTCGGTTGCTTAGCTCTTTCCTCCCTACCCCCTGCATTCTATTCAGAATGTCCATGACTTCCAGCCAAGGCTTTCCCTGATATAGTTGCAAAAATCTGCCTTTATATTTTTAAAGCCTATACCTATTACATTTATTAAGCCCTCCAAGTCTCTGGAGTCAGAGGAGCTGCATCAGATCCCATCTCTGGCACTTAGTAATGGTGGGACCTCTGGAGAATCATTTAACCTTGTAGGGCCTCAGTTTCCCCAAACCTTAAAACAAAAGAGATGAAAACGAAAGGCCTCTAAGGCCCCTTTTAGCTCTCCATCAATGATAGTAGGATTGAGGCGAGGCAGACTTTTCTCTTTAACTGGGCTTACATCACAGTCTTAGCATTTGGGTGCTGAGATTCTCCTTCAGCACCAAGAGCTGTTCAGTTTCCTGTCTCCCTCCACCTAGGCCACTTAAATTCCCTGAGTGAGCCTCAGTCTCCTCATCTGTCTAATGGGTATTATTATTCCTGTTGAGCCTGGGGAGGCTCATAGGAGGTAGCACTTCATTAGCCTTCACGTTTACTTTGGGCTCTGTGATACCATTATCAAAGTTTGCAAGGAGATAAACCTGAAACGTTTGGTCATCCAAGTCTGTGGGAGAAGACCTAGGACTGTGTGTGGAAACCTGCTGCCCCCAAAAAGCACTCACCAACTGCCAGTCACTTGTCCTCCCGGATACAATGTCTGAGGGGCCCCCTAAGTTTCTGCTTCATGTTGTGAGTCATAAGTACAGAAAGGCATGCCTGTGGTCATGCGTCATCTGAGAATAAGCTTTCGGGGTGAAGGACTGGCAATGATCCTGAACCTGACTGAGAACATATGCCTTCCAGCACCAAGCAAGCCTTCAAACAGCCCCAGATTCCATTCATCTTTCCAACAAATGTTATGCACTGAGTTCCATGTGCTATTGTTAGGAGTCTGTCATCTCCATCAGTGTCCTAATTAACAAGTGACACCCTTCTGCCGACTCAGGGGTTCTGAACTGGGGGTCTGGTAACTTGAACTTTATTTTATATCAAGTTATTTCATTTTGGTAATAATTCTAATGCAACTTTTTTGGTGATTTTTAAAATTTCATTTTCTGCATTAAAAACTATTCTCTGAAGAGATCTGCAGTCTTTACAGGATTGCCAAAGAAGTCAATGACATAAGCTAAATGGCTACAATCACCTGTTCTAGATGTCTCAAATGGGAGGGGATGAAGGTGGAGCGGATAATACTTTCCCCTTCCCACACTGGGCTCTCTCTAGTGGAATTGTAGTCCCCAAAGATGCAAACTAAGAATTAAGGATTCTATTTTCTTTTGTAATAATAATAATAATAATAAACAGAAAAGGTGGTGCTGAGTTCAATTCTAGTCTCAGATAGTTCCTAACTGAGTGATCTTGGGCAAGTCATTTAACTTCTGTCTGCCTCAGTTTTTTCATCTATAAAATGAAGATAACAATAACACTTACCTTCTAATATTGTTGTGAGGATCAAATCTGTAAAGCACTTAGCACAGTGATTGGCACATAGTAAGCACTATGTAAATGTTAGCTATTAGCTATTATTAATATTGAACCAAAGCTGACCACCCTTGAGGGAAAAAAGTAAAGCTTTCCATTGTCCTATCAGATTTTCCAGATATTAGAAGAATTTAAAGGATGGAGTTTGCCACCATTTCCCAAGAAGGAAGCTGCACAACTCTGAATTGGAGCCCATGTATTGGTTTGACCTTCAGACCCAAAGTTTGAAGACACTAATCTCTGGAGGTCTCCTTTACTTTTCTTGTCCCTTTGGCTGATTGACATTTTGGCCATAACAAAAATATTTAAGTGCCTACTATTTTAGGACTTGGGAAGGCTGTGACAAAAAGAAAGAAAAAGAAAAAAAAGAGAGAGAAGAAAAACAAATTTGACCTAAAGTTTAGTTTCTACTTGGGAGTAGGAGAGTGGGGAATAGGAAGGAACATGAAAATAGAAAAGTACATAGGAGGAATTGCTAAAGTCATTTCCATTTAGAGGAAGCAGCCACAAGAGAGAGAATGAGGACCAGGACCATCCTGGTGTAGGAGAGGGTGTCAGAGATGAGTCTGGAAGAGAGCCCAAGGGGACAAGAGGCAGAAGGATGGAAGGAAAGAGTGCATCTCTCACCCAAGGGACAGTCTATTCTAAGACTCAGAGTCAAGAGTTGAACTGCCCTGGGTAGGGTAAAGCTCACAGGCCAACTTGACTAGAAGAGAATATTCAGAAGGGAATTGACAAGGAGAAAAGGCAAGAAAATCAAATGGGAACCAGAACATGAGAGGTTGTAAGTGCCAAGCTTTGAATGTTGTGGTTCATATGAGATATAATGGAGAGTTAACCAAGGTCCATATGTCTATCCACCTATCTATCCATCCATCCATTCATCCATCTACCTTTTTATCTATCTATCTTTCTATATATGTATCAATCTGTCTATCCATCCATCCATCTATGTCTATCTATTATTTCTTTACATCTATCTATCTATCTATCTATCTATCTATCTATCTATCCATATTTCTTTACACCTATCTATCTTTCTCTCCATTCATCCATATCTCTATCTAATTCCTATGGATAAATGTATATGTTATCTATAGATCTATCTATATCTATGTGGGGGAGATGGGTGGGGGCACATACTTGACTGTGTTCCCTTCCTACACTGTCATTCCATGATGCTGTTCTCTTGTGCAATTATGAAATGGAGTAATTGCTCATCATGCTATGTATAGACTCAATAACTATGTATGCATTCTGTGTGCCTCATACTTTCAAACAAGACCAGAACCCCTAATGGACCAGAGACAGAGTTGGATGGAACAGACTAGTAAGCAGTTACAATAAATACAATTATGCCTGTCTGCTGGTGGGTGCTGGCTTCAGCTGAGGTTCTCGTTTGCTTATTCTTGACTGCTCTGTTGAGGGCAGGAAATAGCCAGTAGACAATGGTGCTTTCTCCCTTTTATTCAAAAGAGTGTAGAATAGTACAGAAGGGCTATATGGCATACATATCCCTTTGACGTGCCAAGTGGCATGTCCTCCTGACTCCCGAGCCATTTTCTGCCACCAGATTTTTCCACTATTTTCAATATTTTAAGTTCCGACTGTCCTTTAATGTTTTTTATGGTGCATCTCTTCCCCAACACATTCAGAAGTTGTGCTCATTTATCAGTCAGTTGGAGAAGATGGGCTATTTAAATAATGTGTCTGTGATTGTACTCTGAGGAGGTAATCAGGAGCTATTAACCTTACCCATCGCAGCACATTATCACTATTTGGTTTCATGTCAACTCATTTGCGAAACAATATTTAAGAGCCTCCCAAACAAGTTGGAATTCATTCCCAAGTTACTGGCACTGAATAAATACAGTGACCCTCACTGGGAGTGCGGGGACCCAGGGAGAAGTTACCTACTCCGCATAGGAAGGATAAGTCAGACAGGTGGAGTTAAACACTAACCATAGCAAAGCTTGAGGAATGTGAAGGGTCAGAAGAAGGGGCCTACAGGATGCAGGACCTCCAGGTAAGCCTCTTTCCTTTCAGCCTGTGGCTTTGCTTTCCTCAGACTCCTTCATTAGAACATGAGCTCCTTGAGGGTAGAGGCTTGTTTGCTTTCTTGACCTCCCCAGAACTTAGCATAGCACCTGGCAAATAGCAACCTCTTAACAAATGCCTGTTGTTGTGGCTTGTAGGAACTAATCAATACTTATAGCCAGAAATTAGCTTTATTGCCTAGAAATATCCCTTGATTCTTAACAGTGAATGTTGCCAGAAAATAAGAGAAATCCTTCAGAGATCAATTTATTCAAACAAATGGATGACCTCATTCTTTTCAAGAGCAGAAAAGGTTCTTTGACCATGACTTTACTAAAAGTAAAAATCACATATTTTAGCCCATTATTGACATAAGCAAATATAGTTATCAGAACTAAGTTTGAGTCAAGTGAGATGAAAATCTAGAGGGATAAATGTAAAGGATTAAACTTGGGCTCAAGAAATCAACTTCATGAGTCACGGATGGGGCAGTCATGTTAGACGGGTTCTACTGAACCAAAAATAAACTTTAAAATCTACAAAGTCAGGCCAGAAAACTAACCTAATGGTAATAATGCCCAGGAATAAAAAGGTGATCATCTGAACATATTTTGCCTTGCTCAGACTATATCTTTATTGATCTGGGCAGTCTGTGGGATCACAATAGTGAATAAACATTGGCAAACTGGAAAGCTTCCATGAGATACCAACTGGGACAGTAAAGGGCCTCAAGCTCATGTTACAAGAGAACCATTTGAAAGAATTACATCAATTTAGTCTCAGAAACAGAGAATGCAGGGAGGTTGGACATATTGTCTCAAGTACTTGGAAGATTGTCCTTCACAATAGAGATTAGATTTACTTTATGCAGAGTCAGAACTAAGAGAAATATTTGGAAGATACCAATAGGCCAATTAAGGCTTGAAGTGAAGACAAGCTCCTGAACCTCTATAGCTGTCTGAAAGTGGGATCCATCATTATTAGAGGTAGGAGGACATTCTATACCTACCATGGTCAAGCAAGGGATGAAGAAGAAGCTGTCAGATAGATTGTAGTAACTGTCCTTTTTGGGGGGTGGGGTGGGGGGTGGCGTGATATGAGCAGAGCTGAATTGATTCTAAGATCCCCTCAAATTCTGAAATTCTGTGATTTATTTCCAGCACT
This sequence comes from Gracilinanus agilis, assembly GCF_016433145.1. NCBI lineage: Eukaryota > Metazoa > Chordata > Mammalia > Didelphimorphia > Didelphidae > Gracilinanus > Gracilinanus agilis. The sequence continues at coordinate 5,644,701 of NC_058134.1, read as the reverse complement.
CCTTCTATGGGAGTCTACTACCAGCTCCCACTTGAGTGCCTCTGTCCTGAGTGGTCTCTGCATGTGCCAAAGTCCATGGCACACTTATCAAGCACCTGCTATGTGTCAGGCTACTGAAGATGCAAAAATAGTCCTTTCTTTATGGAATTCTCCCCTAATGAGGAGTCAATACCTAACAATTGAACAAAGCATCCACACTGGCGATAGAATGTGTCCTTGAAGTCCTCCAGATGGAGCACATAAAGGATTAGAAAACTCAGTGGCTTATCAGAGACTTCGTTCCTGGAGGGAAGAAGGCAATGGAGAGCTAAGAGGCGAGGGTCTTCCCTTTCAGAACCAGATCCAGGCAGGAATTATCTGCCGATGGGCTCAGAGTGACTTGTGACCTCCCCGCAGGATTGACTCTGGCGGCCAGTGGCATCCAACTGTGGGTTTCTGGGACACAGGATAGAATGGCTGTTCCTCCAACATGCCACTTGAATAAGGGTTTGAATGATCTGCCTCCTTGCCAAGGGCCTCCTCTACTGCCTCACTTCACGGCTGCTGGCATGTCTGTACATGCGACGTATGTCCCTGAAGCTCCTGAGCTTCTGGAGGGAAGAGCCTTTGTGTCCCTGGAGTTCAGATGGAGAGCCCTGACATGGGAGGCATGTCAGTGATTTCCCTTGTTTGCATGACTTCGCAGAAGGTTCTTTCCAGCTTCTTTCTATTCAAATGATCTCTCCACGTGGAATTCATGCCAGCATCGGCTTCCTACTTCCTACATGGGCCCTAGAACAGCAGGCATGTCGCAACCTCTGCAAGGCCTCGATTTCCTCATCTGTCAAATGAGGGGATTGGATGTGATGACCTCCTGGGTCCCTCCTCATGCTAGATGTATGTCGAAGAGGCCTCCCAGTAACTTTCCTAAGAGCAGACACTAAAATTAAAAGCAAGAAGACTCTGGAAAAAGTTTTGGTGTATTTGTAGTAAATTCAGAGGGAGAATTTATTGCTATAATCACCATAAGATCCTCTGATATCCTCTTTTTGTCCATAGACTACCCAGTCCTTTGAGGTCCAAGTGGAAAGAGCCGACCCAAGGTGAATTTATTTTGACTGTCCTTTTCTTCTTCCTGAGATCAAAGCATCACTCAGTGGGCATCCCATCTATGCAGAACAGACAAAAGTGATAAGAAAGCTCTCTCTTTAATGAGGGTTCAAGGAAGGATGGAAGAAGGCTTTTTTAGTCCTGAGGACGGGATGTTTTGGGAACAGCAGGTTATTTCAGGAGTAACAGCTCCCCAAAAGGCAATCAGAAGAGCTTTCTCTGTGGAGGTCAGCCCTCACTTTTTTAAACCTTTAGATATACAAGCTTTTATAAGAAAAGTTCAAAGTTGACTGGCAATAGGAGTGTCCATTCATTTTGAAGTTGTTTTTTTATCCACTGGGAACTGGACTAATTCGATTCATGCAGAACCCAAGACAATCATGAGACAGGATTTTCTGTTTTCAACTTCAAGACTGAACAGTATTACAGATGACCATGAGTCATGTACCAGCAGGAACTGCTGTGGCTCTCTGATTTTCAAAGCACATTAACCAAGCGCTCCAACATTCTCCCACCATCTACCTGGATGTGTGTGCACTGGTTTGGGGGATGTCAGAGTGATTGGGACGTCTCTCTCTGTAAGGAGTCTACCTGTACCTGTCTGCCTTGAGTCTGTGGATCTCTCTCTCCCCTCTCTCTCACCGCCACCTCTGTCTGTCTCTGTCTCTGTCTCTGTCTCTGTCTCTCTCTGTCTCTCTCCCTCTCTCTTCCCCCATCCCTCTGTCTCTGTCTCTCTCCCTCCCTCTGTCTCTCTGTCTTTCTCCTTTTCTCTCTCCCTCCTTCCCTCTCTCTACCCCTCCTTCCCTCCTTCCTTCCCCCTGCTCTCTCTCTTCCCCCCTCTCCCAGTCCTTCCCTCCTCTATTCACTCTCCCTCCATCTCTCTATCTCTCTGTCTCTGTCTCTGATTTCCTATAGCAAATCCATTACCACCGGTTAATCACACAGTTGGGAAATGTTATAAGGGGAATTCAAACTGAGGTCTTCCTAACTCCGGGTCTAGCCAGGTCCCACCATGCCATGCTCATGGCCAAAGAGTGAGGTGTGAAATTATGGGAGCTCCTGCAAGTTTGTCCAAAGGGCCAGACTTCAGAAATATCTGTGGGGCATTTCTGCAGACATTTCATCATCAAAAGAGAAGACGTTGGTAATGAGGAACCTCAAGCAGGACTGCAGGCTCCACACAGAGCTCAGAACTGCAGGAGCCCAAGGTCCTCATTCTCCTCAGGCCCCGAAGTAAGGCAAAGGAGGGGTTCTAAACCTGGTCCTCGAAGTCAGACCCAGCCGTCTTGCCCCCAGAACGTAGAGATAGGGATTGCCTGAGCTGAGTGTGCTTTGGTTTCCCTGTTCTTGGACCCTCTTCACACCAGGCTCCATCCCTTTGGATAAGAGGCAGCATTGCCATGGGGCACCATTAACTAAAGGACGGGCCCTGTCTTTACTAAGGCTGACATTATGTATCTTGCATTCCTTGCCCTGGAGTGAGGAGCTGGAGCCTCAGTTTACCCACCCAGAAGGTAATGACTGAATCACCAGCCCGGCAATGCATGTGGCCAGGATTAATGACAATTTGTGGTCTGTCCTCCACCAGGAGAGTTGAGCCTGGGGTTCTGCAGAGAGCCGTCTCCTCCTCTCCTCTGCTCTTCAGCTCAGAGAACACAGGCTGGCGTCTGAGAGCCTCCTCCAGGATTGCCTCCCCTCCTTAAGCAGCTTTCAGAAAATGCTGAAAGTCAATGAGAACCCCAAGCCTCCTCCTTGAAATCCTGCAGGGTTTTTTCCAATAATTAACGCATCTTGCTCTTGTCATGAAGGAGCCGAAGACAAAGGAGAAACAGGGTGATTTTGAAGAGGATCCTCCCAGGGCAGCCTTGCCCCCAGAGCCCCCAGAACCCCCAGAACCCCCAGAGCCCCCAGAGCCCCCCTTGCCCAGGGCCGGCCAGGGCCAGAGGCCCTCGAGGCACACGGTCCTGCTTTGCTTGCCTCTGTTGGGTCTCCTGGAAGATCGGCTGTTGGAATTCATGCTGGAGCTCGCCCTGTCTTCAAGGCCAAAGGGGTCGTCCCTGAAAGCAGGTTTCCGGTCCCCAGAGCTCCCTAAATCACCAGGAATTAGATGAGGAATACAAGTTTCTGTTTCAGAAAATACAACTGGTGCGAGACAACAGAAAACAGATGCCAATTATTTGCCAATGGCTGCGGGAAAACAAAACATTTTATGACATTTACTTTGCCTTAGCAGAACCGCCAGCGATGCCAGAGAAATACAAACAGGCCAAATTGCCAGACGGCCGGCTTGGAGACGCGGCACGTGAGGGGCCAGAGGGAGAGAGGCAGGAGGTGGCCGCTCCTCTCGGGCCATTGTGGGCACGACTGAGCCTGCTCCTCCCCTGTGGGACCTGGGTGCTTGCTTCTGAGCATGTGTCGGAGTACATGCGTGTGTAAGTGCACACGTGTGTGCCCTCTCAGCAGTAGTGTGTGCTCTCCTCATGCAAAATGCACTTCATATTTACTCACGTGGGTAGTTTCACGCCCCAGCCTGCCCCCCAACACAGCCCAGAGGAAGCCTGTGACCCCCGGCGTGGCTCCTCTCTATTCCCAGGTCCGACACAGAACTTGACACAGAACAAGACTGCAGAGATGAGGCTGGATGGAATTGAATGGAAGGGAGTGCAGGGAGGGTCTCTGGGTTTTCCCATCCATACATCCCCATGGAGAAGAGAATGAGGGTCCGGAACGATCCAGGCATCGCCCTCTCCTGGCCCCTTGTGGATTTTCTCTCCTCGTAGGGTGGCAGAATGGCCCTTGGAGGTGACCTCTACCCCCCTCACTTCAGTGACGGGCAACAAGAGTCCTGACTACTTTGCCCAGAACCACAGAGCAGTCAGGTCTGAGGTGGGATTTGAACCCAGGTCTCCCCCATCCAAGGTCTAGCACAAAATCCACTATTACCTCGAAGTCTCTCTGCTCACCAGAGGCTATCTCATTTAATCCACAAGTATTCATTAAGTTCCTGCCAGGTGTCAGATCCTGGGCAAGGAAAGAGGGATCCAAAGGCAAAAATGGCCAGTGCTCCACCTTGCCCTCAGGGAGCTTCTCTTTGATCCTCATCAGTCTGTGCCTGTAGAGGAACATGATTACCCCCACACACCCCCGCCCCGTGCTCATGAATGTGCTCCCACACCTATTCACATATGTTGTTATTGTTATTATTATTATTATTATTATTATTATTATTATTATTATTATTATTCCTGTTGACTCCTTAGGAGCAAAGGGCCGCAACCATCTCACGCCAGCGGACTCTGTTCTGGGCAACTTCCCCCAGCTGGGCCCGTGTCATTCCGACTGTTTTTGTTTCATTTTCGGCAGATCTTCGCCAGGTCTGTTTTGGTCTTCCGACTTTCCTCCTCCCTGAAGGGTTCCAGCTCAATGCTTGTCTGGCTACGTCGTCTTCCGGTTTTCCTAGCGTATGTCCTATCCATCTCCACTTACGTTTCTTTATGTCCTGACGGATGGGATACTGGATTGTTCTTTCCCAGAGTCTGGCATTGGAGATCTTCTCAGGCCATCTGAGGTTCAAGATGTAGCGTAGACATCTATTAACAAAGACCTGGAGTTTGTTGGTGTTGGCGCTCGGCACTCTCCAGCTTTCTGATCCATATAGGACTCACATATGTAGTGTGTGCTATATCTGTGCACTGCACTATAGCCTCGTAGGTCACGTCTAGACCCACCAAAGATGCTGCCAGGTCCCTCTACAAGGAGGAGGGCTCGCACCACTCTGGGGTCTCCGAAGGATGCCAAGGAGGGCACGCAGTGCTCTTCCACTCCTGAGGAATAGCCCGTGCAAAGGTGTGGAGAGAGGAGATGGATGGAGCAGCAGGAAGGAGGCCAGGCTGCCAAGACCATCTTCAATGGGGCTGGGCATGTTGGACCAGAAAGCTGGACGCAGGTTCAGAAGAGTTTGGAGCACCAGTGAGAAGAGTTCCTATTTGACCCCAGGGCCAGTGGGGAGCCTCTGCTGTTACTTAAGAGAGGATGGACGTGACTCTTGGACCTTAGGAAGACTCTCTGACAGTGGATGGAGAATGGACTGGAGTTGAGAGACTCCTGCGCTGGGGAAGCCCCACCAGAAGAGAATCCAGAGAGCCTACGAGCGAGGCGATGAAAGCCCGAATTAGGATGGGGGCTGTGCGAGTAGAAAAGGCGGGCATGAGAGACGTGCCAGGAAGGACGGCTAGTGGGCAAACCCCATCCGTGACACCCCTTTTCATGAGGCCAAACCTTCCCATTCAAGATTCAAGATTGTCTTTGCATCAAATCTAGTGGAATGACGTGCTGTCACTCTACCAGCCTCCTCCTTGGGTCTGTCTTCTAAGGAAGTGAGACTCTCCCTCTGTTCTTGGGGATCAGTGGCCTCATCTGTTCAAAGAGGTGGAGAGAGAACTTCTGCAGAATCCCCCGACAGCGGCCACAAGCCCACGATGGCCAGACCCGGAGATCCATGCGGAGGATTCCAAGAAAGGCTTTTAAATATGGCGAAGCGCAGGGCTCTTCATGGCCTCCTTAGCATAGCTTGGTCCCCCACCTTCTGGGAATGAAAGGCAATCTCTGGATGGAGCTCTGCCTCTATGACAATGCAGGAGTCATGATGATTGAGCACCAGGTCTGGAGTCAGGAAGATCTGAGTTCAAATCCTGCCTCAAACATTTACTAGCTATGTGACCCTGGGCAAGTCACTTCATCCTGTTACCTCAGTTTTCTCATCTGTGAAATGAACCAGAAAAGGAAATGACAAACCACTCCTGCGTCTTTGCCAAGAAAACTCCGAATGTGGCCATGAAGGATCAGGCACAACTGAAAAATCTGACCAACAATAATGGTACTTGAAGGCCAGACATTTTCGCCAGAAGAACCAAGAACATGACTGAGGTAGGGTATTCGGAGTCCTGAGAAGACCAGTGACTGGAGCACAGAGGCTGGGATTTAAGACCCGAAAGGGTCCCACAGAGGCCTCCTCACCCCACAGAAGTGGGAACTTGAAAACAGAGAGACTCAAGGTGAATCCCAGGTCACAGAACTAGAACCAAAAGCTTCTTTCAGACGAGTCTTGAGCTCACGTGAGCTCGGGACGTTCATCCCACCTTCGGTGCCTCTGCCTTCTCTCCCTCTTTAAAGGGTAACATTCTGGAAATGCTTGATAGATGGTATTATGATAATCTAAGTTGGCAAGTGTTTGAATTTTCGAAACGATCTTTTCCCACATCTGTGACTCTTGGAAGACAGAGTGCTAATAGGAGAACTTGTGAGGAAATCTGTGTGGGGGTAGAATTCATTTTTTCAAACATCCATATTGCATGAGGCTACTTTGGAATCACCATATTTTTCTCTGGCGTGCCGGTCTAAGTTCACAAGCGAAAGATCTCTTAATCACGGCCATCAAGGCATCATTCCCATTTGTCTTGGAAAACATGGGCAGATGTTAAATGGGGCGGAATAATCCCAGAAGCCTTACATTACAGTTGGAGACCCAAACGCCCTGGTTCACAGTAGGCTGCAATAAGATTCCAGATTGACACTTTTTAGCCAATTTCTCTCTGCTTTGGCACTTTGGATTTCATCAAATTACATACCGCTGACCTGCATCTGGACGGGGTGAACTTATCTCGTGGGTGCTGTAGTGGGAGATTTTAGTATTGCGGGGGAAGAGCAATTTCTTGTTGGGGAAAAATGTGCTTGGTTTTCTTGCTTCCTTGCCAGGATTGAGGAAGCCAAAGTCTCCAGCAGACAATGAACCTCTCCATGCATCCAGAGTAATGCTTGGTTCGATGGAGGTCAGGATGAGGGTTCCAGCAGTCTCTCAGATGATTACTCAAGTATTAAGCTCTGCAACACTTAAAACTGGGTGTCTCTGAGATTTCTAAAAGGACACAAAACTGAGGCCAATAGAGACCAAAAGTCATCTTTCTGCATGCATATATTTTGCTAAAAATTCAATGGCAAAGTGTAACTCGGAAGCATCTTCTAGAGCAGTGGGTGTCCCGTTTTTTCTGATCATATATTCCTTGCAAGAAAAAAAATGTTGAGCATGCACCCCCAACACACGTGCATTTGCTTATTTGTAAAGTCTATATGTGTGTGTCACTACTATGTTTTGGACCTTAAAAGTTGTATGAGAGAATCTTGACGGTAGAGGGATGAGATGATGAAATAGAGTTGATGGAAAGTCACCTGAGAGAGGATGTCACTAGATGGAGGGAGAACCATGAATGGCCTCCTGGAAGAGGTGGCTCCAGAGCTGAGTCTTAAAGGAAGGCAGAATTGGGGAATGGCCATTAGAGGCAGAGAAGAGCAAGCATCGGGAAGAGCTAGTACAAAGCCATGGAGAAGGAAGATGGAATGTCCGCATTAGGAACATTAAGCAGGGCAGCAGGGCATGATCCCCCCCTGCCTTGAGCAAAGGAGACTCTCATTGGGGTGGGAGGAAGAGTAGGTTGTGAAGAGCTATGGACGACAACTGAAGGACTTGACAGCAAGCCTGGAGGTGATTCAGTTATTGAAGTGCATTGAGTAGAAGTTTTGTTTTACAAAAATCATTGTGGAAGCCATGTAGGATATGGATTGAAGAGTTATTAGTCCATCGATAAACTTTTATTAAGTGCCTACTGTGTGCCATGAAGAGCACTCATTGCTCAGGGTAGAAGAAGAGACAAAGACCAAGACCATCCTGGATCTGACGGGAAAGGCAAGAAGCCAACCAATCTGTACAGACAGGCTACATGCAGGAAAGCAGGAACGAGTAAATGAGAGAAGGCACGAGAATGAAGAGGGGATGGGAAAGGCTGCCTGGAGAAGACACGAGACGGAGTGGGGAGAAAGAGAAAGTGGCCAGGAGGGTATTACCTAGGCAGAAGGAGGACTGACCCTAATTGGACACACGGAGGGAGCTGAGTCACGAGATAATAATGTCACCCGGTTCCGTAAACTCAGTGCATGGAAGGATGGTGAAACCTAAGAGAAACAGCAATCTGGAAGAGGGCTGAGTTTTATGGAAATGAGGAGGTGAAGGCATCAACGTGGCAGAATGCCATTCTCTCCGGTCTGACTATCGGAAGGGAGAGATCTCAACTATCAGCCTCTCCCAAAGAGTAGCCTGCCAGGTACTGAAGTGATCTGGGGGGAAGGTTTGGGGGTGCTGGGCAGAGCAAGGGCTGGCCCTTCTTCCCTGTGGTGAAGGCTGTGAGGGCCCTGATCACCGCCTGGTTGTGTTCAGTGTCCAGAGGAGCTGCCTTCTGCCTCCAGAGGAAGAGCAAACAGGGCAGACAGAGCTACTGAAGTTTAGACTGTGGATTGGAGAGGCAGGTAGGCCATCTACAGACTGGGATTGGGCACCTCCTATGTGTCCCCAACCGCTCTAATGGACTCCTCAGTGAATCTTTGTGACCTCGATGCTCTTCTCCTCTCTCGAACCCCTCACCTCCTTAGTACGGCCCCCATTATGCCCAGCTAAAGCACACCCTTGAATCCCTCTCACCATTCCTTGCCTATGTGCCTACACATGTGCTGCCACTGTTCTGTCACCTTCATAGCTGTTTGTCAGGTAGCCTTAAATCATGCCTCCTCCATCAATTCCCATCCACTTCACTCTCCCACTCTCAATGGTGGCTCTTCCAGACCTTTCCTCCTCCAACACCACCCCCTCCGGCCTCCGTGGCTCCCCTTCTCCCATTCTCTTCACTGAGAGCCTCACCTCATGGTTAGCAGAAAAAGGAAAGTCCATCCGTTGAGGACTCTCTTCTTCATCTCCCATCATTCAAATCATTTCTGCCTATCTGTCACCGCCCCCTCCCCCATTTCCTAGATGTCTCACCTCTGCAGCATCTCTCCATGACTCCCCCTTCTCTGCTTTGACCACACCCTCCTGATGTGGCCCCTCATCTCCTCACACGTGGACTATGGAGGCATCTGTGGAAGCGTCTGCTGCCCCAGGGCTTCCCTCCACTCAGCCACTAAAATGATTTTCCAAAAGCAAAGACCCAAACCCTTCCCCCTCCTACTTGACCCATTCCCACGGCTCTCCATTGCCTCCAAGATCAAATAGGAAGAGCTTCCTGACCTGCCCCCTCCCTGCTTGTCAGTCTTCCTACCACTCAATCCCGCATCTGGGCATTTTCTCCTCTCTCTGTCCCCCATGACTCCTCTGTTTTGACCACTCACCTCCCAGGCTTCCCTTCAGTAAAAGCCTGCCTTCTCCAGGAAGCCTTCCTTCCTTAACTTCTCCTAATTTTAGTGCCTTCTGTCCCCTAATGATCTCCTACTTACGCTCTCTATGGCTTGTTTGTACCTCTTGGTTCGCATCTTGACCCGCCCCTGCTAGCCTGGGAGCTCCTTGAAGGCAGGGACTCTCTTTGCCCTTGTTGTTATATGCCCAGCACTTAGCAAAGTGCCTGCCACATCAAAAGTTCATGAGACATTTTTATTTAATTTCATAGACTCAGAAAAGCTCTGGGGCCACTTTGTTCAGGAGCCCAGCCATCCCATGATTCCCTTGATTACTATTATGTTCAGTCATTTCAGGTGAATTGAACTCTTCATGACATCCATTTGGGGAGTTTTCTCAGCAAAGATACGGAAGTGTCTCATTTTTATGACGAGGAAGTTGAGGCAGAGTGAAGTGACTATCCCAGGGTCACACAGCTTGTAGGATGTCATGGGATGATATCTTAATGGGTGACTGAATTGGATGGAAATGAAACAGAGCTGTACAAGGTTGTCAGCCTCCTCCTCTCTTCCAGAGTCATCCAAGTCCAACGACAAGACGACGTCAGGATGACGGGTGATGGCGCAGGAGGCAGAGGATGCCCTCAGCATCTTTGATGTCTGACCAGGCTCTGGGGGCTCCACAGCTCCTGCTTCGGCTCCCTTCATGGCCATTGGAACAAACTTTCCTCATTTGTCCATTCCTCCGAGGGAAATCTTCCCATGCCCGGGCAGACTCTCCCCTAACTCACTGATGGGTTGGAGGTCCATCGGCTGCTCTCTGCCCGGGTTTGTCCATCTGCCAAGACGGGCTTTACCAGAGTGTGGCTGCTGCACCTGCTCCTGCTTCTTGGAGCCACAGGAGAGAGTCGGGTGGCAGGTGAACCCCAGAGGGAGATGAGTAGCCCTGAGGGGGGCTCACAAGTCCTTCCACCAGAGGGGCTGCTCCTCCTGGAACACGGGAGACTTTATTTCCCAAACGTGTGGCCCCTGGCTCCGTGTCTCCTCATGGCCCACAAACCAAATATCGGCTCCTTTGGGCTGGCCGTGGGCTCTCCCCGGGACCCTCACTGCTTCCCCCTCCTCAGCACATGTTAGTGCTTCTGATGCTGCTGCTTGTATTAGTTTCCAATTGAGCAGCAATCCCTTGTTTTCTGATAGAGATCAGATTGGAGCAGCTTAAATATGCATGGCATCTTCACGCGTGTGCCTCAGCATGCATGTGTGCATGTAAATGCAGGTGTCTGCATGTGCATATGTACACATGTGTGTCTCACATGTGTGGTGTTGCATTATATTTGTGTGTGCTGTGTGTGCATATGCATGCATGTAGTGTATGTTTGGTTCCATATACAAAAGTATACACGTGCACTGTGTACATGTTATGCATGTATATGCTGTGTGACATTGTATGTATGTATCCATCCATACATGTGTGTATGCTTATCTCTGTGTGTACATGCATGTACGTGTGTGCATGTCTATGTATTCAATATTTTCACTTGCAAAATGGTCCATGCTTTGGCAGTGGCTTCCCTACTGGTAAGCCATGGTTTCTTGGCTGTTGGATTAGAATCCATTTGGGCTGGTTTGGGGCTGGTGTATGTGTGCAGAATGGGGTTGCTCGCAGGCTCGCCAAGTCCCTTCCCAAAGGAAGCTTTCCTCGTCCAGGAGGTCCCCAGGTGCAAGGGCACTTTTAACCCAAAGACTTCTGGGAAGAGCCAGAGATAAACGGGGTGGAGGGGTGGATTTGTGTATTCAGTGAGCCTTTGTCCCTTCCAGTTTCTTATTCCCCCTCCTCCATTTTGCACCCCTTTGCCAGGGAAGGGCCCATTAACAGAACTCGGTGTCTTCTCTTTTGTTCCTTCTAGTTCCTCTGGGGCTCTTTCCCCTCCCTAATGTGCCACTCTAGGACTCCCACGATCCTCGAGCAGCCTTTAGGCAAACACTTCTGAGGAGGGAGCAGCCACTGGAAAATGCCAGAAAACGAACCCAAGGAGTTTCTGTGAGTCCCCCTTCCACAGGGCTGAAGCTTCTTTTTGCCTCCTCCTCCAGATGGACAGCACGGCTGCCCGCTGGCCCCTGGACAGGCTCCGGTAGCGGGGCGCTGCGGCCGCCCTCCAAACTGTGAATCTTCGCGGCCTCTTCCCTGGTTCTGCTATTCTGGCACCGTCACTCGCCCTCTCGGCAAGCCGGAGCCTTCCTTTGGATTGTCTTGGCTCGACGGCTGGTCATCGCTGAAGAATTCATCAGCAAATAGCGCCTTCTCCACAGTTAGCCTGGAAGCCGACACGATCTCCATCTCTGACAGCCTGCGAGGACGGGCGATTCTTCCTAAAAGTCATTATTGCCCTGGAAGACGCCACGTCCACGTCTAGAGATGTGGCGGGTTATAACGTCATTCTCTCGTTTTGTAGAGAGTCGGGAGCCACCACGCGCTGAATGACTTGACTGGAGGGGCAACGAAGCGCCATCTCGAGAGCCAGAATCCCAAGGCAAGCCCTCCGATGATCAATCCAGCGGCTTTTCCCCAAACCCAGAAGGTAGTTGAGGAGGTGGGTAGCTCAGCTACTGCAATATTTACCAGCCTAATGGGCAGGAGCAACAGCTCCCCTCTGCCAGCTCCAAGAGTCCCCTGAAAACCATAAAAAATGGAGCGAGCTGAGCGGCTCCCTTACCGTGGGGCAATCATTCTCAACTAGGCTTCCAATTTGGAATTGTTTTTCCAAGTTTCTTTCTAAGATTAAGTCGTCCGTGGGGCCCCTTTGAAAACAGTGACTTTTATTGGAGAAAAAATCCGGGCACATTTGTGAAAATCCATAGAACAAAATCAATGCGGGATGAATTCAAGGCAAACAATCTTACTTAAAGCTCAGCTAAATTGGGCAAAAACAGTCATTATGTTCATTTATCTCTGAACGGCATCTTTTCTCTGCTGAAATATTTCATTATTTGCTCACTCTAGAGGCTTTCAGAAAGAAGAGAGGAGCTTGAGCTCCAGGAGGACCAGGGAGGGCCCAGGAAACAAGGATCTCCTTTGGGTTACCGGGATGCCTCGGTTTTCTGTTTCCCTTGGGATGAGGGTTGAGGATGGAGGACCATTCAAGCAGAGAGGAAGATACGGCCAGCGTCTCTCCTTTAGAATGACACACATAAAGGGTGGTTGGACTAGGAGAGACCTTGGAGACTGTGAAGTTTGCAGATGAACCAGCTAAAATGGTTTTCTCTTTCCTCCTCTCTCTCTTCAATTCTAAGCAAGTACTTCCGCCCCAGAGTATATGTAGTAGCCTTCTCCTCATAGTCATAGATTTGAAGCTAGAAGGACCTTCGGTGGCCATCTTCTCCAATCCCCTCAACTTACAGGTAAGGAGCCTGAAGTATAGGAAAGTGAAGTGACTTGCCCAAGGTCACCCAGAGAATATGAGTCATGGTTGGAACCCGAGGGCCAGTCCTCTTTCCCCTGCCCTGCAGCTTGCCTCGGTATTGTAGGATTGCTCACTAGCCTTCCCCAGAAGCACTCTAGCTAGCCCAAGACAGCTGCTTCCTCCTCTGAGTCCTGAGAACACTCATTATCTAAATCACTTAACAAAAGGCGAGTGATCCATAGTGATATTTATTATATCCCATTGAACTCCTTTGGAGTTCCTCTAGAGCCCCCTAGAACATTTCTCTAGAGCTGTCCATTATTCTTGGGAGGGCTTCCATCTGGAGCACAGACATGGCTGTATCGCAGACCAGGCTACCAGGGCTCTGGGGGAGCAGCCCTCGGGCAGGAGGGGTCCCACAAGCTGGAGAGGTCAGCCGCAAGAGGGTCCATTAAACTTGACCGTAGCTTGGTGAGATTTCTGCGCCGTAACACTATTTGAAGAGCAGGACAGAGTCTGAGAAGGGACGCCGAGACCCGTATGAACAAGAAGCTCCCAAATGAAATCAAAGAAGGTGTTGTTCAATGCGATGAACCGTCCAAGGACGTGTCTAGACCTCCCAGACTGGTGGGGCCACCTCGGACACCTCCTTGTAGCCCATCCAGGCCCAGCTCAGCCCCTTGCCTATTAGGAAGAGATCAATGAATGTTTGTCAATGAATTAATTGCCTCAGGATCAGGCCTGGAGGGGCGGCTGCCTCCCCCTTCAGGAGGCTCCTCTCCAAGGGCCGCCTGGCCAGGGTGGGGGCAGCTCTTGGGGCCCTTTGGAGAAACAGGCGCACTTGACTCACAATGAATACAAACCTGGGTTTCCTGGGAGGGTTCTGCTAAGGGGGACGATGAGGCTGCCATCCTGGGGACGCTAAGAGCACTCTGGGATGACATGGCTGACAGGAAGAGCTGAGGAAGATGCGAGCTGGCACTCCAAGGTCAGTCCTCCACTGAGCCCCCACAGCAGGGAGGGGGAACCCAGCGGCATCATCTGGGGGACCCGGCTGGGCCCGCAGGTTCTCCTCAGGGAGAGTGACCGGCGATACAAAGACAAACAGGAAATGTTCCTCCTCTCTGTGAGGCTGCAAAGTGAGAAGCAGGCCCAGGAGGGAGGATGCTTTCAAGATAGAGAAAGTAATAAAAGGGCGTTTTATAAGGGAGAGAGAGAGAGAGAGAGAGAGAGAGAGAGAGAGAGAGAGAGAGAGAGAGAGAGAGAANGAGAGAGAGAGAGAGAGAGAGAGAGAGAGAGAGAGAGAGAGAGAGAGTGCCAACAGCCCAGCCAGGGGGACCAGAACGGGGCAGGGGGAGCCGTCGTGCTCTTAGTAAAGTCACACTCGGCCAGGCCTGGAGAGGCTGAGACAGCCACGGCCAGAAGAAGCAGCTCCTGCTCTATGGAGCCCATCACGATCATGGTAAGCCAATACAGTGCAGGAAGGACCTCCAAGGTGACTGGAGGTGGGCCTGGAGTCGCAGCATCTCAGAGAGGAGCAAAGGCCCAGAGGTGGGAGATCAGTCGGGCATATGGAGAAGGGAATGGCAGGAAAAACGTTTGGAAGCACATTCTGCAGGGCTCAGCATGGCGGGCGTCATCTTCACTCCATGCCCCGCTGGACTTTCCAAGCTCCCAAAGACTTGGGAATATTCTAGACCAGCCCTTTGATTTTACAAATGAGAAAAGGGAGGCCCAAAGGGGGCGAGGCTGTTGTCAAACACATCAGGGACCCCAGAGGGTCCGGAGACTCTCACTCAGACCCTCGGACCCCGTAGCTGAGAGCTTCCCAGAGCTCAGCTGCCGTTGCTCCTCCAGTGGCCTGGAGGGCTCGTGTGCTGGCCCGGGACGTGAGGCCTGGTCGTTCTCTGTGTACGTGGGCAGGGCACACGCATTCCTGTTTCCCTTTCGGGCTTTTGGAGTTCCTCACTGCCGGCTGGGAGTGCTTTTGAGTCGTTAAACAGTACATTTAGGCCACAAGTTAGTATATAACCATTGTAAATAATGCACACGCACTCCAGCTCTCTCTTAGCTTGCCTGACTTTCTTACAGAACCCAATTTATTAACACTTTTTTTATTGGCGACGGAAGTAAATCAATACCCGACACTCTGGAAAGCAGTCAGCTCCTCCTAGTGGCTGCTCGCTCAGGCTCGGTAAACAGAAACAACCAGGAGCCTTCCGTGTTCCGGCACGTCCTGTTCAGGAGGTCCTTCGAATGGAAGAGCACTTAACAAGTCCTTGGAAGCCGGGGCTGAAGGGGTTCTCAGAATGGGGGAAATGTGGCCGAAAGTCGCCAGAAGAAGCTGGTGGGGCGGACCACTGGGTCGGTGGGTGGGGCGGAGGGGGAGGCCGCCACCCCGTGATTTCAACGTGCTGCTGGGCCTCCAAGAAGTCCGACGTCCTTCCTGAGCTCTTGGCACTTTTCCTGCATTTTGGCCCTTTCCACCAAAGTTCAGAGGGGAAAAGGACAGCGACAGAGCCCAGTAGATGGCAACAAAGCCTTGGAGTGTTCAACCCAGAAGCCATCACAATACGTGGAAGGTTAAAGCAACACGGTGCCTCTTTTCTGAATGGGGCAGTGATGAGCTGCCGGGCCATGAAGGACGGCTGTGTATTCCTGGACACAAACCCCCCAGGACACGTGGGCACACTCGGCTCTCCCTGGAGGAGGCACGTGCTGGTGGAAGGGGAGAGCCGGGGCTGAATGCGCTGCGATGTGCGAGTGTGGGCATCTGCTCTGCTCGGGCCATGCCAAGATCTGCAGGTGTCGGGATGCCACTTGTGCACTTAGCATGATGAGGCCTGATCGAGACAAATTATCTTTTGGAAAGTACAAACGCTCTCAAACATCCTCCATCGGAGGCCCCTTCCAGCTCCCCCATTCTATGAGGCCGACGAGCCCTTCACGCCCCCCTCCCTGGGGTCTCTTGGCTCTTGTTCTTGGAGGGATTCAATGGATGAGAAGGAAGGAGAAACAAGACATGAAACTGCCTCGTCTGCACAAACAGGCCGACCGAGGGCTGCCATCTCGCAAACTCCAGCGAGGAGCGCCTCCATCTTCATTTTCCTCCTCAGCAGGTGGGGAGAAGAACTCTGCCTAACGATAGCGAGATGAACTTCCATCACGGGGTGGAGCTTACTCAAAAAAGGCTCCTGCAAATGGCGAGAGGGAACTGCACTGGATTGTCTCCTCTCGCGCAGCCCTCTGCGGCTGTTGAGCCCAGAGAAGGGCTGTAGTTAGGGCTTGGAAGCCTGGTGAACAGGAGCCTCCCAGAGGCATGTTCGGCCATTTGCAGCTGCCTCGGGGCTCGAGGAGCCCGGACGTTCTCTTCCGCTCTGCACCACCGCCGCGATATTCTAAGAGAAGGCGGAGGTGATACGGCAGCACGAGGCACGCGAGTCAGCCCACAGAAACCTAGACTTCTTGACTCAAGGAATGCCTGCCCTGTAAGATTCAGACTAGTTCTAGGAGGAAATTCCTTTCTGCTCCCTCCTTCAGCCTTCATACCACCATGAGGCCAGTGCTATGGAATGATGTCTTTCATCCCAGAATCCTTATTTCTACTCCTCGTGGCTCCATCACAGAGAAAACACATGAAACCAAACAAGTCCGTGCTTAAATGCAAAGACAAGATTTGAACTCATGGCCCAAATCCATCTCCTTTTCGTACAGAATAATTCAGGAGCGCTCCACTCACCACAGGAACTTCAAATCGAAATTGTAATCTCTCATCGTTTAGAACAGAAAAAAAGGAATTCAGCCACCTGCCAACCTGCCTGGCAGCTGGCGCTTCTTCTCCACTGGCCTGACCACTACCCTACTTGAGAATTCGATGACCTCTAGATTCCTAAATGCCGCCCTGATCTCCACACTCCTCGCCCCTTCAAAGTCTTGTCAAGAGGATCTTGCCAGTGTATGAGGCGGATTCTATTTCCCTATTCAGAACTCACTGGCTCCCTGTGGCCTTTAGGAGAAAATCGAATTTTCTTAGATTTCATTTTAAGGTCCTGGAAACTCTTGTTCCTCTCCAGCATTTAAGCTTGGTTTTAACTACTAATTACTTTACCCCTTCTAGGTTGTAGACACACTGGATCCATAGTGCTTGCCAATTAAAGTATCTCCTACCTCCCAACATTTGCACAGCCATACTCCCATGTAAGAGGTTACTCCTTCCTTATGTCCACCTTTAAGAATGAGTTCAGGTGCCACTTCCTTCTTGTATAGCAGCTCTATAATCTCCTCCCACTCTTGATATCTGAGCATATTCTGTTATTCCTCAAGTTTTCCCACCATCCTTTTTCTAGACTCTTGTCTTGCCCCACCTCACTCTACCCTGATTGTCTTGGGAGAATTTCCTACCCTGGTCCTGCGCCAATTGGATTTTGAGCAGCTAAACTGAGGAGACTGGGGCAGTTTTCATCTCTTTATCCCCTACACAGGAATAGTACAATGCCAAATTATGGAGCGGAGGTGAGCCTGGGCTCTTAAAGATTCTGTCAACAGAACCCAAGAGCTTATATGGTCTTCCATGATGGGAAGGTGTTTGATACCATCCCAGAAAGAGATGGTCTCTGCTTTTGGAGGACCAGCCTTGCTATATAGGAGAGGTTCATCACTGAGTCCGTGATCTGGTAACAGACTCTTCGGTCATAAAGCCAAGAAAACTACCCAGCAGGCCTAAATGCTCTGCAGACTACTCTGGTTTTTGCAATGAGTCTTAGAGTGCATAGGGGAAAGGGTGGCTTTTAATCTTGTGAAGGCCTTTAGGTTCTGCAAGATGCACAAAAAAAAAAAAAATAGAACACTATTGGGTGGGTCCTGCGTCCTATTTTAGCACTGAAAGCAAAAGGAGAGGGAGAGACAGACAGACAGACACAGAGGGAGAAAGACACACACACACACACACACACACACACGTAGAAAGAGAGAGGGGGAGAGAGAGAGAGAGAGATTGAGTGACAGGCTGATGAAGTCATGGTAAGGGAGAAGGCAGAAGCCATTGTTGGACAGTTTCCAGTGGAAGAAGATGGTGTGAGCTGTCTTCTTAGTGATTACCTATTACCTAGACATGGGACCTGAGGTGAGCAGCCCCATGGGGTACTTAGTGCCTTCTTCCCTAGGATCAACCAGTCCTGACGGATATTTCCTTCTGAAGCAGCTCATCCCACTCTGAGAGAACTGTTACTCTAGGAAGCCATTCTTCTTTCCTTCCTCCTTTACTCCTTCCCTCCCTCCCTCCCTTCCTTCACCTCCTTCCTTTTTTCTCTCCTTCTTTCCACTTATCCAACTATCTATCCAGCCACTCAACTGTTTATCTATCCATTCATTCATTTATTCATTTTGGACTGAGCATGTAATTCTTTGATGTAAAGAACCGGGGAACGGGGATGGAGGAACTAGCAATACAAATCAACCTTCACTCTTCAGCCTATAGTCCTAGGGAGTTGCCTGGGAGCCCTACCTAAGATGGACGGATGTAAAGTGTCTTGCCTAGTGTCATATGGCCAGTATGTGTCATAGATGAAAATGAACACCAGGCTTCCTGGGTCTAAGGCCAGCTCTCCACCTACTCTGCCCATGTACCTTTCTTCTATTTGAATAGAGCCTAAATCTGACTCTCAGAAACTTCCTCGGACAGCTCCTAGCACTAGCCTTTGTGACCAATTGGACCAGGGAAGATCCTTCTTCCATATGTTAGTACTTCAAGTAATAATCATTGTAGCTCCTATTTCCCAAGGGCCTTCAGCTTCCCAGAACATATATATATTCTGTCATGGGACACCACGGACACAGCCATCACTGACCTTTCCCCATCTTTATCTTCTCAGGATGAGCCATCCCCAGCAACTTGAGTTTTTCCTATCTTTTGAACTTGAGGCCCTGCACCAAACTGGTTGCCCTCCCTTGGCCATTCTTCAGCTAATGAGTTTCCTCCCTCCAATGTGAATGTTCCCAAGAGATGAGAAAACCCCCTGCTATGAGCCAGACTAGATCACACTTCCATACATCATCTGTGATGTTTCTTTCCCCCACCAGTTTCTGTACAACTTGAACTTCATAAATCTTCAGGGATTTTTACAAGGAAAGCACTTGCAGCCTCCACTCCGATTTTTTTTATCTGATTATTCACAGCTTGCTAATTTGTAATTGGACTTTTACAACTTGAAACCCTCCAGATTTCAGAAAAAAACTAATTTATTTTTTTCTTGGATTAATTATGGTATTCACACCCAAAACAGTGGAGGGAGATGGCTTCTAGTGGGTTTGGTTCCTTACTCTGGAACTAATGAAAACATATTATTGATTGCCTAATGAAAAGCACCAGGGCCCCATGCATCCACCAGGTCTGGGCAGGGAGACAAAGCCCCTTCCTCTCCCATGGGGAAGATCACCTGCCACTCGGCTTGGAGCTGGGCTGCTATATTCCAAGAGGGCTTCTAAATTGGTTAAGGTTACCCACTGAGCTCAGGGCTAGGTGGCCTCATGCCTTTCCCTTCCTGTAGTGCTCTCCATTGCTTCTAATTTAGCTTAAGATCATCAGAAAATTAATTATGATTGAGTGCTATTAAAGTTGAAACAAAGTCCAAGGCACACACTGCCTCTACCACTACCACCATCTTGGACTCTTTGTTTGAAACCAGGGAGGAGAGTATCTGGAGCTCATCTCATTTCGTACAGAAGCTAAACCAGGCAGCCAAAGACTTCCTGGACTCAAGATGGGGAGATGAGGGCCTGACTTTAGCATGACATCTAGAGCCTAGTTGGTTTTTTTTGTTTGTTTTGGGGTTGTTTGTTTGTTTTTTGCCCTGAATGATCTAGGAGCCCCACACCACCACCACCACCACCACCAAGATCAGAGTTCCTGCATGTGGCCTGGCTGGATTTTGGACTATACTACAGGCTAAGGCCCGAGGCTTCTTCTGGCCAGTGGAAGATGTTTAAATAACTGCTGGATCTTTGAAGCCAGAGGACTGACTCCACATTTGTGGGGTGGACTAGATGCTCTCTGGGGGGCATTGCAACTCTGATTCTTGGAGTCTGTGCTAGCTGGCCCATGGTCAGCAAACTGTGGCTTACTTATGGCACAAATCTAGCCCACTGTCTATTTTGGATGCTAAGAAGAGTTTTGTCATTTTGGTTTTTAATAATATTTTATATTTTTTAATCTGTGTGTGAAAACAATTTTTAACTTTGGGGTTGTTTTATTTTTTAATTTGAGCCAGATTCTCCCTCTCCCTTCCTCTTTCTCCTCCCCATTCCCCGAGGTAGTAAGCAATGGGATATAGATTCAAATGCACAATAATGTAAAATGTTTTTCCATATAAGGAATTTTGATGTGTCGAAATGCAACTTTACTTCAAAAAGTGTAAAATCAACAGCCCAAGCGCTGTCCAAAAATACGCAGTGGCCCTTGGACCAAAATCCAACCCAAATCATTGACCATCATTGAGGAGGTAGATTAATAGGAAGTAAAATAAGTAATATCCCCATTAATCAGTTAAGTACTTTGTTTTATTTTTAAATTGAGTGTGACTTAGAGCATCTCAGAGAGGTGCAGAGAAAGGGAAGTAGGGCTCATGGTGGCATCTTTGGGCAAATTCCAGTGTTTTGTTTGTTATGTCTTTCCCGAATATCCCCAGGCCAGCGTTCTTGTTTATTTTAACAAAATAGCAATCTTTCTGGTTGCTAGACACCAATATGGTTCACTTAATGAACATCAGTTGAAAAATACAGTTGTGAGGTGTGTGATTCCCATTGTTTGTCAATGTTTCAGCTCTTCACCAGAGGCTACAGGCTCACACACCCCCGACACATGTGTGTCTTAAAGAGCGTGATGAGAACAGATGAAAGAAACCTTCATTACCCAGTCTGGATGGAGAAAGCCAATTCCAGTCAACTCTGCATTATTCATTCTCTCTTTAGGGATAGCAGGCTCTGGCTTTTTCTCCATTTCCTCTCTTGTTTCTCTCCTAGAAGTCGAACAAGTCAAGAAACTGTAGTGTTGGAATTCACCAACGATGAGCTATATGGAAATGCAAAAATCTTCCAGTTACACATAAAATCACATGGAATCTCAGAGTTGGAAGAGTATCAGTGGCCATCTGGCCAACTCATAGCCAAAAGGAAGCCTCCCTTAAGCACACCTGAGAAAGATCATCCGTAATTTGCTGAAAGGCCACCTATAACAGGGAGTTTGTGATCTCTTGAGATATAATGAATTAGCTCAAATCATTAAGACATTTTCCTTCGTCTTCAAGTCCAAATTATTACTTTCTTCCTAGTTCTGTCTCACAGGCCTAAAGGGACTAAACTAATCCTTCTTCTTCCTCATTCTACCCCTTCATATGCTTAAGGATGGTGACTATGTCTCCCTCGCCCCCAATTTTTTCATCTCTGGTCAAAGCAGTTATAATGATTCTCCATGTGGTAGGACTGTGATTCTGCATATTCTCCCCACTTCCATTTTGTAGATGAGACAAGAAGAAACCCAAAAGCTTCAAAGACTTTAACAAGGTCATACCAGAAGAAACAGTTTGTATCCACTGTAGGGTTCTTGATTCACTGAATAAAAGGACTCCGAATCTGTGGTAAAAATTAGGGTGATGGATTCCTAAGTGTCATGTAAAAATGAATCTCTCCCTCTTGGCACACCAATGGGGCCCCTTTATTGGCCCAATCTTCCTAAAAGGAGCCCAGGGACTCCAACGTATCCATGCCATCACTCTTGATTGTTCTCTGGCCTCTTTCCCAGAAGAGACTTTTTGCCTTCCTGATAGACAGAGATAACATGGGCCAGAAGGGTTTCCAGCAGAGAAACATCACCAGGGATGCAGAATAACAGAGGCAGGCTTCTTTGACTCTGGATGGGAGCTGTTCTTTTTGGCTGAGGAATAATGAATAGGACATTATCAGGAGCATTTTGGGACAACCTAAACTTAAATTACATCATGGTAAGAGAGAGAAGAATTCAACTTCTGGCACAACTTGCTTTCCTCAACAGATGAGAAAAGGGGAATTTGGAGGATTCAAATGAAGGATGGGGCAAAATGGGAAGAGTGGGGATATGCTGCCAGTGGGGTTCAAGGAGCATGTGGGTGGGCATGAATTTTTCAAAAGTGGTGTTGTAATAACTGGCTGCACCCAGGGGTTCTGTGTCTTTGTGGAATAGACATTGAACTTGAATAATGAAGCTCTGTTTTCAAATCCTGGCTTTGAATCTTATAAAACTTGTAGCTTCATTACGGCTTTTTAACCTTCATTTGTGAAATGAAGACTTTTCAGACTGCATAGGTAATGTTCCTTTTGATTCAATGAGCAATGTCATTTGTTACTTAATTGTTTTGTTGTACCCAAATTTTAATACCTAACCCAGGTTCATGGCCAAAGGAAGAATCACACTGACAATGCAATTATGCGAGAAGAGGCTCATTCTTGCAAAAATAGCTAGGGTCCCTAGGCAGAGAGGCGTGCCTGAACAACCCCTTGGAATTCTCAGCCAAGAGTTTATATAGAAATGTTTGGGGAAGGGGGTTGGTACATACATAATTATCAAGGTAGTGTCAGGGACAGGTGGTCAGGAAGCATCTGGGGAGGGGGGGTTTCAGGGTCAGGGGTCTGGAAGCATTTGGCAAATATACATTAAATAGGCAAATATTGTAAAGCAGGCAAACATAGACAAACATTCCTCAAGAAGGTTAATATTCATCAGATAAGATAGCCTCAGTTTTAGGTTTATGATAGGGGGAGATAAGGAAGACTGTGCTGGGGAACCTTGGGGGCTGTGGGTAGCTTGTCTAGGCCAGAAATAGTTCAGTAGTCTGCCAGATGGATTTTTAAATCCAACAGTTTCAGTTGTGTCTGATTCGTCACAATCCTATTTGGAATTTTTTTAGCAAAGATACTGGAGTGATTTGCCATTTCATTCCCCAGCTCATTTTACAGATGAGGAAATGGAGGCAGACAAGATGAAGTGACTTACCCACTGTCATCCAGATAATAAATATCTGAGACCAGATTTGAATTCAAGATGGGTCTTCTTGACTCCAGGTCCAATACTGTAGACATTACACCACCTAGCTGACATTATTAAGTGCCTATTCTCCCTCTTTTCTAACTATTTTCTCCTTGCTTATTCATATTGTTAACTTAGAAAAAACGCAGGACTATTAAATAGTCATAAAACCACTCTTTAATCAAGGGAAAGGGGGATGAGGGCTACTTGGCCTCTTATGCAGAGCTGCGCCTTGTGCAGAGTCTAAAGGAACACTGCTTCGCTCTGCTCCCTGATCCCCTTGGGAGTGCCACTGGGCTAGATGACCACTCCCAGGAACAAAGGAAATTGGGGAACTTATATACCATTTGGGAAGGTCCAGGGGCTGGGAGAGATGATTGACATTATACTGACAGGATACAATCAAGCTAGAGAAAGGGATCATAGCTAGAGGCTAGGTTGTAGGGGAAAGGGGCTGCTTACACAATGGATACTAAAGGATGGTCCCTGCCCAGATAGTCTTCCTGGGAAGGGTCTTTGATACAATGGGGAAGACTACCTAGGACAAAAGGGTATTTAGCATTTACCCTAGGGTCCATTATTCAGTCAGCAACTGCTAGCCTGAGATTCCCTTCAGGGTGGAATCTCAGGGGAACAGGGAACAAGCACTAGCTTTGGGGGTCTCCAACCTACAAACTATTTCTAAACTTGGGGTTCATCATACCTCACTAAGCTACAAGTTTGGGAACTCTGGATTCCATGTCGACAATATCAAGGTTGCATCTCCCAAAGTGGACTGAAATTTCTGTGATGTGTTGCCTTCTTTTGAAGTTTGTACCTCTAGATCAGGGGTCGGCAACGTATGAGCCATATCTGGCTCTTTTGAGGGCCAGATATGGCTCTTTCTGCAGGAGCCAGAAAGTCCATTTTTTTCTCAGGCGCTGTTACAGGAGCGGCACTGTGAGCACTGTACGGCTCTCACGAAATGACATTTTAAAAAATGTGGCGTTTATGGCTCTCACGTCCAAAAAGGTTGCCGACCCCTGCTCTAGGAGATGGGGTATTCCCTTACTGGTTGGGCTTATCTTCAAAAGAACTTTGTAAACTTGAGCACCACAAACAAGTTTGTGATTCAACAGAAAGAAAGGAACAATTTCTAGATAAAATAAGTCACTTATTAGCAGGGGATGGAATAAAAGTCAATCAAACAGTCTGTCAACAAGGTTGTGTTAAACCCTCACAATGTGGCAGCACTAAGCTAAGCTGTGTGAATGCAAAGAAAGGCAGACTGGAGGCCCCTGACTGGGATGAGCTCATGTCATAGTGAAGGAGATAACATATGGAAAATATGGTGGCCACAGAGAACATGGAAGGCCATCTTAGAGGGGAGAACACTAGAAGCCAGGGGGAATAGGATAGGCCTCCTATAGGAGGTAGGAGATTGAGTTGAGACTCAATAAAAGCCAGGCAAAAAAATATTTGAAGATTTTATTTTTCTTCTTCTGCATAACAAAGGAGAACATATCAAGATGGCCTGCACACTTTGGGTCATGATACTCAGGAATGTTGTGTATTTAATTTTTACAAAGTGCTCTCTCTAGAATCTCTCTTGCTCACATTTGGCTAATTACCAAGTGATTTTGTAATTATGTCCAGCCACTTTGAGAAGTAGTTTCTATGACTGAACCCATTTTATTGATTGGCAAAGTAGAAAACCTAGGAAATGAAAGCTGAAGCAGTAGATGTAGTGATTGTCAAATTTATTGAGGAAATTGGGCATATAGGTATATAATACAAAGAAACACAATGAAAAACCATTTTGTAGACTAGAAAGGTTGCTTAACTTTTCTGAGTCTGTTTGGTGAGTATCAGTATGGTGAGAAAAGCATATTTTAAGTTTTAAACTCACATAGAAGGGGAGTCATTATCATTGTCACAATTCTTATTATATTCCTTTTTTAATTATGGGTTGAATTTAATGTGGGCTCCTCCCAAAGGTAATGGAGCAAGGGATGAAGAGGCTGCATCATATTACCAGTGAGGCAGCAGATCAAATCTATCTGGATCATCAAAGAAGAGGAGGATATACGTTTCATGTAAGGATAAGCTTTGTTAATTCCCTCAAAATGCCAAGACATCTAGGAAAAAAAATGAAGCAGCACCCAGAGCAGCCTCACTGGAAGGCAAAGATGGGAGACCATGGAAAAATGTTACCCAGGTCAAGAAGGAGTAGGTGGATTGGGATCTGTCCCCTCGGGCAGGAGAGACCACATGGAAGAGATGACCAGATCCATCCAATTATGCCTTGTTATTCATGAGACATCACGAGATAGAGTTAGGACTATATTCTAGGAAATGATATTGAAGGTATCATGTGTTAGATTGACATCATTCAAGGAAATTCAGAAAAGAAACACAAAGTTATCCTGAGTTGTGCCTGCATCCTAGACTGTGGCTAAAAGCGAAAGCTTCCCTGGAACCCCAGGTTACACTCTTCTGTTTGAGAAAAACAAGTTTCACATGTGGTAAATGTAACCTGCAGCTGGAAATGTCACACTCCAGATGCCACTTTGGCCCTCTGAAAAGGCATTAGCATTCTGGTCACTTATAAATGATAGCCATTCCCAAAGATGTTTGCATAAAAAAGTAATAAATGTGGAGTTTGGTAAGAAAATCGCCTACGTTGCTCTTTGGAGTAATTATGTTCAAGTTTGGTTAATACATATTGAATTGGTCCATCATTTTGTCCAGCTGTATTAAGGGAGCGATCAAAATACAGTATATGTGCCTTTAAGCTTCCCAAAGCCCCCTGTCCCAGCATGGCTTGATTCCCCTCATCCTAGATCTCTCTGTCTCTGTCCCTCTGTCTGTCTCTGCCTATCTCTGAATCTGTTGTCTCTGTCTCTGTTCCTGTCTCTCTCTGTCTCTCTCTCTCTCTAAAGGATTGCTACAACCCACTTCTAGATAACTGATGCTTCCCCTGGCTAGTGCCAACCACCTCAACACCATGATAAATTGGCGAGCTGGTTCTCATCCTGAAGCTTCCACAGGATCTTCCCACAAACCCACTCCCGAGTCAGTTTAGTTATAGCCCCCATAATCTTGTCGGGTTATACGGCAGCAAGACCACAACTCTGGTTGTCAGAAATGGCAGGTTTCATCATACACTGCTGCCATTTGGAAAAAGAGAAGAACGCTGGAGTTTAAAATGAATATGTGGGCTTTTTCAAGGTAGCGGCCATCAAGGGCAGAAGAGGACGACATCAGGGGAACTTGGTGAGGACTCTGGGAAGGGACCTCCACTTAAGCAGGACCTGTGCGCTATCCCTCCGGCCACAGCTGCTCTCTAGCCCAAGAGTCTGCATATTTAGCATCTCACACCGGAGGGGCGTGTTTTGCACCAAATCTTCTCATACGTGCTTAGTAAATAACTTTGAGCTAAGAGCTAATTAACTCTGGCCTCCTGAATGATGTCAAATGGATAATCAGTTGGGAGCTGACCAGTAGGACTCCATGGGTGATAGTACTAGGGGGAGCACATTCAGGATTGCCCCTAACGGTCATCCTCTGGGTATCCGTCTCGCCAGTGTTAGCGGCTACCAAGAGGATGAGCACAGAGGGGGATACGCTTTGTGCTACAGAAAAGGTTTTTTCAAAGTCTTTCTCCTTTGCATATTTTCCTTAGAGATGGCCTCGGTATTGGCAAAGATGGGTCTAATAAGTTGGGGTTTTTAGACATAAAAAATAGTTGTGGATGCCCTCTTTTTTTTTAATAGTAATAGCTTTTGTTTAGGTGTTTTTTTCCCTAATTATCCAAAACTTCCAGAATTTTAGATAGGTAGAAATCGATCTCTTGTTTTCAAAATCACATGATCAGCGGCCTCTGGGTACCTGGTCTGCTCCGGCCATTAAGTACATTTAGCCGTGAGCCCCGACCCTTTTCCTTTCTCTTTCTTAATACTTTAAGGCATAAATCCTCAGAAGACATCATTCAGGGGGTTTCCAGCTCTTTCATCCCAGTGAAGTGAATAGATCCTGGGTCAGCCCCTTGAGGGGGTCAGACAAGGTGGGAGAGTCAGAGAATCTGAGTGAAGAGACGATTCGGTTTTTGTTTTCTTGGTCAAAACTTCTTTCATGATAGAAAGACGGACGGCGTCCCCTCTCTGTCCTGCCTGTTTCACATGGCTGCGGTCATGTTTGACCTCGGAACAGGCATCTCAGGTAGGTTTGGGAACCCCATCGGAGAGGACCCTGCTGAGCTCCCAGCAGGCATCGGACGCTGCTGGTGACTTGAATTTCTGAAGCCCTTTTTGGTGGAGGAAGTCATGTCGGAGTGCATGAATCAGGAGGAGAGGAGGCCGCGAGAGGAGGCCGTGAGAGGAGGCCGTGAGAGGAGGCCATGAGAGGAGGCTGTGCTTCACTAATAAGCAGCTCTTCCATGGTGGATCTGGGCCTCGAGCCGAGGCCTTCTGACCCTGAGCCCACCTACAAGTGCCTCTCCCATCACTGCAGCCCGTGTTTTCTGTGGGAAAGCTGAGCCGGAGGCTGCATTTCTTGATGCACGCTAAGCGGGCTGTGGGATCCCCAAAGTCTTAGAGTGGCTTTCCGTGAGTTCCCCAAACTAGCGGCTGGCTGGGTGAAATCACCCCCTCCTGAGACTTTGATTTCTTCATAGATGGAGATGGTGAGAGCAGGAGAGAGACAGACAGACAGACGGAAAGAGACAGAGACAGAGACAGACAATCAGGTAAACAGAGACAGAGAGGAGCAGCTGGGGAGAGAGAAAGCAGCAGAGACGTGAGGGACAGAGACAAGCAGACAGACGCACACAGATGAGGAAACTGAGGCTCACAAGTCACCAGGATCCCCCCTTGCAGAGGTGGAGGGCCTCAGCCCCAGCCCAGCTCTGTGGAGTGAGCAGCTGACCATGGTGGTCACTTGAGTCCATCCCTCCCTTGTCCTGCAGAAGCCTCTGTCTCCTCCTCCAGAAAGTGGAAGCTTCGCTCCCTGACCGTCCCGTCTCGCTCTAAGCCTCTCCCAAGAGGCCGCCATCCTCCGTGTGCTCTTCAGCCTGTGAAGACAAAGCCAGGGAAAGGCCGGCACATGGAGGACCCCTTCCTCCCTCTTCCGGGCTCTGAAGCCCCTTGGAGTGGGAGCCTTGGCCGGCGCTCTCCGGCCCCGGATGAATAATCGGAGGCCGGTCCCAGGCCTCAGGAAACCTAAAAGAGCTTCTAAAGGAGAGGAGAGAGATTTAGGGGAGATGATGTCAGGCCACTCCATCACGCCTGCCAGCAGACAGAACAGAAATACAATAGAAACGAGGCGCTGTGGAAAGCCATTTGTTAGCTATTTTCAGCCACCAAGGCCGGAGCAGAACCTGGGAGATGGGGGCGTCTGAGGGAGAGGCCTCACAGCTTCCCCGAGGGCCCTGCATGGCGGCTCCCCGCCCCGGAGTGCTCACGGACAGGGAAATGGCAGGCCCCCCCCCCCCCCAATGAGGAGGATCCTGGCCTCCTGGAGTTCTGTCTGACAAGAGGCCTCTCCTGGCAGAAAGGACCCGCTTCCGTGAAAGGAGACCTGCTGACCCCCTCGCCCGTGTGCCCCTCCCTGAGCCCACTGGGGGCGACTCATCTTGCTCATTGGTCTTCGCTTTGGGCTCCCAGTTTAGCCTTCAGCCATCAGAGCACCAAAGGGTAGGTGAGATGAGGAAAGACGTCTTAAGCACAGACCAGAAGAAAGAGTCGAATCCTAGTTGGGAGAACTCAAAGAAGATGAACCTCTTGAAAGTTCTGCTAGGAGGGGCAGCTAGGGGGACCAATGGCTAGAAATGGGAGGTCCTGGGTTCAAATCCGACCTCAGATTTTCCTATCTGTGTGACTTCAGGCAAGTCACTTGACTCTAATTGACTAGTCCTTGGGACTCTTCTGCCTTGGAACCAATACTTAGTGTTGCTTCTTAAGTAGAAGGTGAGGGTTCAAAAATAGAAAAGAAAGAAAGCCTACCAGGCTTTTACTTCCTATATACGGTACTCCCAGAAGGGCTCCAGCTCAACAGAGGAAGCAGAGAAGAGAGAGAGACTGAGAGAGAGAAATGCATTCTGTAGCATCCCGTTCTGCTCATTGACAGGGAGCTCATTCCCCACCCCCACCCCCCTTCTGATCCTGCCCCATGGACAGGGTGTAGCATTGGGGAGTGAAGAGCCCTTACCCGAGTGGCCTTGAGCCACGCTTCCCTTTCCAATGAATCCACCCCCCACATGCCCTGTGGATCCAAAGACAAGTAGGCAGCCCTTGCCCTGGAGGAGCTGACCTGTTAGAAGAGAAGCAGCACATGCTGATGTGAGCTGGGAGCTCACAAATGGGGGAGCCTTCGGGGGAGCTCCAGTCTTCTAAGCAAAGCTGCTCCTTGAGATTCCTTTTGTTTGCTTGTTTCTACCCACACAGGGAGACCGAAGGAAGCTATTCAGAAACAAACCGAGCCGGTGAGGGATGCTCTTGGCTCCCGGCTTTGACGAGCGAGGGGACACCCCCAAAGTCTGATTCTAGGAAGTGGAAGCGTCGCTTCTCTTTTCTTCCATCTCCTGAGCTCCCTCGCACCATGTTAGGGTGCAGCCGAACAGCCTGAGGACGAACATGCCAAATACACTATTAGCTTGGAAAAAAAATGAACCGGATGACGTCTCATCAATTTCTACAAGTGTCAATAAATTTGTTTTCCCATAATTCTTGTTCTTCACATCATATTCGGAGCCCCACATGACCGCATGTTTCACCATCACAGTTCTAATCTTCGATGGTTTTCTAGTGGGAAGCAGCAGCCTTGCGGAGTGCGGGGTCCGGGGAAGCAGGGTCTCCTCTGCTCCCGTCTCTGCTCCCATCCTCCATCCTGGAGTCCAGGGAGAGTCACTGTGATTCTGCAGCTCTCTGTTTGCAAGGGAAGATGGCAAACATGGGACGTTGTTCCCAAGGCTTCTAATGCCATGGATTTAGAACTACAAAGAGCTCGGGAGCACCTAATCCAACCTTTGCCTTTCATCCACGAGCAAGCTAAGCCACGGAGATGAGGTGACCTGCTCAGGTATCCAGCAGCCAAGATTCAAATCCAATTCCTCTAATCCCAAACCAACAGGATTTCTCGTTTTACCAGACTAGAAAAGCCATAGAATGGCTGCAAGAAGACCTTCTGGCTAACCACTGAGTCACCCAACCACCAAAAAGGGAAGCTTAATGGAGCTAATGTAGATGAGCAGGAAGAAGACTGGGAAGAAGGAGAGAAGGAAGCTCTCCTCCGAAGAGTGAATCTCCTCAGGAACACTGAAATCCGCCTGGAGTCGTAATGGTGACTGAATTGACTCCACAGATCTTGATTCGATTCCACTTCTTGCAGTCCAACTCAATAAAATAGCCATATTTGTTGTGGAAGGGAAATGAATCGACTTTAATGAGTGCTCACTGCATGCTCGACACGGAGGCAAGAGGGGAAGCAAAAACTCAGATGCTGCCTGCAGGAAGCTTTCTTTCTAATGGGGGCCCCAACAGGTAAATAGTGAGGGAGATACAGGGCACAGCGTAGATAGAGGAAGGTAGCCTGGGTGGGGTGGGGGGCACAAGCAGGTGATAGAGTAAATAGGGTGGGGGCCCTAGAGTCAGGGAGACCCAATTTCAAATCTAGCCTTGGACTCTTATGAGCTCGGTGACAGCAAGTTACTTAGTCCTGCTTGCCTGTCTCCTCATCTTTAAAGTGAACTTGAGAAGGAAATGGCAAACCATGCCAGTATCTTTGCGAAGAAAACCCCAAACTGGGTCATGAAGTGTCAGACATGATGAATCAACTAAACAACAATGACCTAAGGGGAAAATGGCCCTAGGATCTTGGGGCAGGACCAGAAAAGACCTCCTCCAGGAGTTCTTTAACACTTGAGTGGAGCCTTGGATGAAGTCAGAGTGTAGAGGAGCCAGCAGCTACAAAGCAGGGCATTCCAGATTAGGGGCAGCCAGTGCAAAGACATGGAGGCGAGAGAGGGAGCGCCATATAAAGGGAAGATAAAGTAGGCCACTAGGGATTGACCATGGAGAGCATGGAGGAGAGTAATGTGGGAGAAGCCTGGAGAGTCAGGGAAATGCCAGCCTGCGAAGAATGGTTTGTAAATAGGCACCCTGGAGCCAAGGGAGTAGGGAAGTAAAGTCGTCAGATCCATATTTTGGAACCCCATGTTGGCAGTTGACTGAAGGTTGACTGGAGAAGGGAAAGACTTGAGACAGGGAGAGTGGTTGAAAAGCTATTGCAATACCTATGTCAGAAGCAATATGGAGCCCGCTGTGTGAGTGGAAGGAGGACATCCAAGAGATGCTGTGAAAAAGGAAATGGCAAGATTTGGCCATGGATGTGGGATAAAAAAGAGCGAGGATTCGAGAAGCGTCTCAAGGGCTCAGGGCTGGGAATTGGAAGGATCGTGGGGTCTCTGGCAGTGCTGAGGAGATTTGGAAAAGGAGTAGGTTTTGAGGGACAGACAGGAAGTTCTATTTTAGGCCTGTTGAATTCAAGATGCCTAGAAGACCTCCAGTCTGAAATTCTAAACAGTGTAAACGACATGCTGGAGCTCTGGACAGATTAGAAGAATTGTAGTTATAATCCTTCTGTGTTGTCTCCCATGTTCAAATATAAGATCTCAAAGAGCAGAGATTTTTGTATTTTTGTTTTTATATCCCGAGCTCTTCATATAGCTTTTTTTCCTCTATTCTTTCCTTCCTTCTTCCCTTCTTTCTCTCTCTTTCTGGGCATGAGAAATGGATTCACTTCTTTTTTGCTTCCTTCCTCCCTTCCTTTTGTATCTATTATCCACACATGATACAGAGTTTTTCCTGGAGTTTCTACAAGGAAGCCTTCCATAGCTGATTGACACTCCGTTGAGCTCCATGCTAAATGAAACAGACCCTGGTATGATTTTTCTGCTCTAGCGTTTCTTGCGCCATGCACTGTTTTAGTAAATGGCGGGTAGAAGGGGGCAGCACCCATTCGGAAGATGCCACAACAGTCAGTCAACAAGAATTTATTAAGATATTAATGCTATTCTAAGCACCTTGCTATGTTCTGAGGATACAAAGAAAGGGGGAAAAAAGGAGGAGGACCCCGAAGCCAGGTAAACACACCTTCTCCCCCCTGAGCTCTCTTCTCACCATATATAAGGTGCCTTCCCAACACGTGCAGAAGTGATGCTCCTGGGGGCTTTGGCAGCTCCTGGCTGGGTTTGGGGAGAGGCTAGCTCAAGGAGAAACTCTAAGAACACACAGATGATGTTTTTCCCTTCTCCTCTGGGGTAAGGAATGCTGATCACTCACTGCAGTGGGTGGAACTGAGCTGAACCTTTTAACCTGCCATGCAGTATGAGAACGTGGGTATTATCTTTGAGCCAGCTGGAGGCATACCAGGCAGTAGCCCCAAATAGCCCATGGGTAGTTGAACCCATCTGCCTGAGCCCCGGTGACTCATCGAACGACACCTAGGGGACTCTAAACCAAATTTCCAGCGTGCACCTGCTAGGCTTTTAGCCACTGTGGCTTCCTGGAGAATATCACTAAGATCTGCTTAAGGCTGGGCACAAGAATGGGATGGTGTTCTGTGTCCAAATCACTTCTCATGCAGGTGGCTGCATATGTGGTGGAGTCCAATTCACATTCCTTTCTTTAACAGTCTTGGGCTAGGATACAAGAAAACAGTGGGATATTAGGCTTCGATATGCTAGAGATGGAAATGATGAGGAAGAGGATGATAAAAATAAGGCTTACAGGGCATTTCAGAAGCAGCTACTTAATCCTCATGGCCACTCTGAAAAGTAGAGACTAGTGTTATCTCCCTTTTACAGATAAGAAAAGTGAAGCATCAGTTAAGTAATTTGCCCAAGGTCATACAGCTGGTGAGAGTGAAAAGCAAGATTTTAATTCAGATTTTCTTGACTATAAGTCTAGAGCATTATCCACTAGAAAAGATCATAGACCCTGGATCTAAACAAGAATCCTCTCTACATGAGTGACAGCTGGTTTTCTGGGCTTTTCTTGAAGACATCCAGGGAGCAGAAACCATTTTATCTTGAGGCAGCCCCTTCTCTTTGGGGAAAGCTCTGATTATTCAGGAAATCTGCTGACAATCAGCCTAAATTGACCTCTTTTCAAATTGACCCTACCCTGCCCTTGGTCCTGCCCTTGGTGTTGCCCTCTCTTGGGAAGCACAGAATAAGTCTAATGACCCCTCCAAACACCAGACCTTGAAATACTTGAAGATAATTCACACATCCCACTCTAATAAACTTTCTCTTTTCCAGGCTAATTACTATAGATCCAGTCATCCCAATTACCCTCCCTTGGGTGCTCTCCAGTTTATAAATCTCCCTTCTATAACATAAAACTGAGAAATTAATACGAAACCCCAGGAGAATAGATTACCCAGGGCAGATGGCACAAGACTTATTGAACTCCCTCTTTTGGTTCACTGTGCCCTTCCTAAAGCAGAGTAACATGGAATTTTTGTGGCTCGTATATCATACTGTGGCCTCAGACTGAACATGTGGTACACTAAGGCCCCCAGATCTTTGTTCAGAGAGAATGCAGTCTCTCTCTCTCTCTCAACTTCTGCTTGTGAATGGGATTCTTTGAACTCGACAACAACAACAACAAAATCAACGAGCCAACAAGCACAATTATGAACATATGCTCCAGGCACGGCTCTACGTGTGCGAGGGATAGAAAGGTGCATGTCCTCAGTGAGCCTACATTCTAATGGAGGAGGCAGTATAAGTAACTATAAACTGGAAAATAAACATGATCAGTGGAATAGAAGGGGAGCAGGTGACCTCCTAAGGTTAAGACTCTCTATTTCTTCTCCCTGTTGAATGAGATGAAGTCCAGCCATCTCACCAATGAAAATGTTTTGGGATCTTGAATGCTATCGAGCATGTCCCTTCCAGCTTGGGCCATCTAAGTACCTCATATCATTTCATTGATTAAATGTGTCAAAACAGTACAAGACCAAACCCAGAACCCTGGAGTACTCCACTGTAGGCTCCTGTCAAGTTTACACTTAATTAGTAGTCAGCAATATTGTTTGGAGTCCTCTGGAGATATTTGCACTAGCCAAAACCTTTGAGGAAGTCACCTTCAAATAGCAGGAGAGAATTGGCTTGTTCTTAAAGCCCAAGGGTTAGGCAAACCAAAAATAAATAACCAGTTTGGAGGACTAGTCCAGCTCTAGGGATTGGTGACAGATTGGAAATTGGTTGAGATCAGGTACTCCTCTGGACCAAGGAAAACATACACAGACACTAAATAATAATAATAATAATAATAATAATAATAATAATAAATGTTAAAAGTTTACAAAGCATTTGAGATATTTTATTTCATTTGAGTCTTACTACCTGGAGAAGTTTGGCTATCTATCTCTCCCCCATCATCTAGCTGAGGAAACTAAGGAATAGAGAAGTAAAGCAATCTTGTTATCACCAACAGGATGCCAAGAGTGGAGCTTGGAGCTCTTGAATTTTAATCCAGAGCTCCTACGAACCTGATTGCCTACAATATGGACTTGTAACTTCCATGATGTGCCGACAATGATGTGTCTGACTTCTGTGGCTTCAGGATAACCCAAAGACACTGTGTCGATGGTGATCAAGGTGATCAAGGGAGTGGGGGAGATTTATTAAATGCTCGCTATGTGCTGGGCACTATGCTGAGAGCTTATTATCTCAAGAATAAGGCAGCAACAACAGATTAGAATGTTTGGTCTCATGTTTCTCATGCAGCCTGACTCAATCTGTCAAAGTTGGAATGGATCCCAAGTGGATGGTATATGATTATGATGGCAGTTTATTGTGCTATGAGAAATGATGATGGAATCAGAAAAATCTGGGAAGACATATATGAACGGATGAAGAGTGAAATGAGCAGAACTATGAGATTATTGTATGCAGTGGCAACAAGAATATTATAATGATTACCAACTCTTGAAAACTTGGCTTCTTTGGTCAATGCAATGATCCATACAATTTCAAAGGGCTCATTATGAAAAATGTTGTCCCCCACCCAGTGAGAGGACTGATGAACTCTGAGTACAGATTGAAGCATATTTTTCCTTTATTTATTTTTCTTAATGTGGCTAATATGAAAATATGTTTTATATAACTAAAACAACTATACCTATAACAATATATAATGGATGTTGTATTTATAGAAGAAGGGAGAGAATTTGGAACTGAAAACAATATAAGTTTTAATAGCTCTAGGCACTACTAGGTCAAGAAAATATTCCAAGAAGTCAGACTAGGAGGCACTTTAGAAATTCAAAATTTTTCACTTTTAAAAGACAATATATGTGGGACAATCAAATGTAATCACCTTTGCTACTAATAGCAATGCAATTAGTAGGACAATCCTGAGAGACTTATGAAAAAGAATGCTGTCCATATCTGAAAGAACTATGAGAGTAGAAATCTGGAAGAAAACATATATTTTATCACTTATTTATATGTATATATGATTTGGGTTTGGGTTTTATAAGATTATTACAAAAATGAATATTTATGGAACTAGGATTTATTTATTCATTTTTATTTTAAAGTATTTTTTCATGGTTACATGATTCCTGTTTTTTTCCCTACCCCTTTCTAGAGCCAACAAGCAATTCCACTGGGTTATAATATTTCCATATTATTCACTTTTGTAATAAAGTAATCTTTTTAAAACCAAAACCCCACTTCCTATATTCATATAAAAATGTGAAGAATCACATGTTTTCCTTCTTCATTTCTGCTCCCACAGTTCTTTCTCATAAGTCCCTCGGGATTGTCCTGGATCACTGCATTGCTATTAGTAGTAAAGGTGATTACATTTGATCGTCCCGCAAATTTTCAGTTACTGTGCACAATGTCCTCCTGGTTCTGCTCCTTTCACTCTGTATCAATTCCTAGAGATCTTTCCAATTTATATAGAAATCTTCCAGTTCATCATTCCTTATAGCACAGTAGTATTCCATCATCATCAGATACCACATTTTGTTTCACCATTCCCCAGTCAAGGGACTTGCCCTCATTTGGAAATAGGTTGTTTGTTTGTTTTTTTTAAAACCCTTGTACTTGGGTGTATTGTCTCATAGGTGGAAGAGTGGTAAGGGTGGGCCATGGGGGTCAAGTGACTTGCCCAGGGTCACACAGCTGGGAAGTGGCTGAGGCCGGGTTTGAACCTAGGACCTCCTGTCTCTAGGCCTGACTCTCACTCCACTGAGCTATCCAGCTGCCCCCTGGAAATAGGTTTTGACTGATAATACATGTATAACCCAGTGGAATAGCTTGTCAGCTCTGGGAAGGGGGAAAGAAGAGGGGAAGGAGACAACAAGAATCATGTAACCATGGAAAATTTTTGAAAAAAAAAAGAGACAATGTGGACTTTAATTCAAAATTCTCTTAAATGATGTCAATAAAACTACCAAAGAAAGTTGGTACTGATCTGTTCATAGGTGAATTTTAATTGGACAAGTTAACTTAAAGAATTTCACTTTGAAAAAGGTTCAAAGGGAGGAATAAAGGACTAGTTGGCATCTAAGGTCCCTTCCATCTCTAAATACATAATGCTAAATTATTTCCTCAAAAAAAAATTTATAGTGACTCAAGATTTCAGAGACATCAAGACCTCACCTAATTGATGTCTAGAGTTGGATCTAAAGTAAATCAGGAGAAGGACTTTTTGTTATTAAAAATCTTGAACCCTTGGACTTCATCTCCCAGAATCCTTTTCCCTTCATCCACATAACATCCTTGTATTGTAAATAAGTTTGCTGTAACCCACCCCTCTCACTCTCTTCTCTCCTGACTGTGGCTGGGTTAGCTCCCTCTTTACTCTAGCTTTTTATTTTCCTTTACTTCAAGTTTTTTTTAATAAACTTTATAAAATGTACTTGGATTATTTGGATATTAATTTTTAATCTTACACAACTTCCTGAAAATGAGTTCTATCAGGACTTTCTTTTTCAATTCAGTATCATTCAATTTTTGTGGGAATCTGTGTTGGAATTCCAATAGCTTCTGTGAGAAGGTTTTCCATGTTCTCTTTCTCCACACTCTGGCTCTCAATGAATCAAAAGCCAACTCTTAAGTGCATACCGTGTGCCAGGTACCGTCTTTATTGCTGGGGTCACAAAGACATAAGGGAAATAGGTCTGACCCTCAATAGGCTTTCCTGCTCAAACCTTTTCAAAAGAAATCTAAAAATGCTGTATAAATATCAGCTATCTTTATTGCCATCATCTTCCTAATCCATATTGTCATCATTATTTCTTCCATGGGTCTAGGGTCTTAGAGATATGGGCACTCTTTCCGATGAAATAGATTGTGACCCATCAGTGCCTGCCCATCTTGTGCCATTCTCTTTCACAGCTCACAAATTCTCCCCAGACCATCTCTCTCATCATACTAGAAGAGAAAAGAAGGAAATCTATCACCTCCTTCTTTTGTCTTCACCATTGTTATTATTTCTCCAGTGATTCCCAAACATCTTTTTATTTTTAACCCTTACCTTCTGTCTTGGAATCAATACTTAGTTTTGATTCCCCTGCAAAAGAGCAGTAAAGGCCTAGGCAATGGGGGTTAAGTGACTTGCCCAGGGTCATAGAGTTAGGAAGTATCTGAGGCCAAATTTGAGCCCAGGACATCCCATCTCCAGCCCTGGATCTCTCTGCCTCTGAAAGATTCCCAGCCATCTTGAAGGAAGCCCAAACCTGATTTCATCTGATGCAGCTAAAGCTAGGAATATATAGAACAAATGAGGACATACGAGGAATATACTGGTGTAGAAAGAACAAGATGACATGTGAGGTTGTAAATCTAAGCAGATGTGTATTGAGGAATCCCTACCTAAAGAGAAGAAATGTACCCATAGCAATAGAAGTCCTTCCTCACCAGATCTGAAGTCCCAGATTCCATCCTGCCTCTTATAGAGGCATCTCTTTATCATCCCCCTCCCTCAGCACCTATATAATTATCTCTGACTTTGGGTGGCAGCTTTGGCATGCGAGGTTTCAGGGATGATCTGAAAAATCTTGCCTTGTATGTGCATTATAGAAAGGGAATCAGAACATGAAAACATTTGTTTTATGCCCCCAGATTCCCCTGAGGCTTAGTAGCATTTGGTGTATTTATCGTTCTCGTTACAAGCAGATTCTCTAACTCCTCAGAGCAGGTGGAGGAAAGATGGAGCCACGGTCATTCCTCCAAGGCCGATAAATCTATGTGTCAGGAGAATGAGCAGAAGACAACAGTGGACGTTAGAGTGACTCCCTTCATGGTATCATATATAGACTAACAGCTGGAAGAGACCTTACCAGTGTGTAGTCCCACCCTCTGATCTGATAGATGCAGAAACTTAGTTAGACTCAGAAAGGGAAAGTGATTTCTCAAGGTCACAAGGGTCCTAAAAAAAGTGCAAACAGGGTTCAAATTCAACTCCTTTCCCACTCTATAATTAGCTTGAGCTGAATGTTCTGTCTAATGCTCAACACGATAAAAACCATAAAGAAGGCTTCTTGAGAAGAGAGCCCTGAGCAACAAAGATTCAAACATATTCAAAAGAAGAAAAGAAACTGAGACAGTATCACTCCTCACACATTCGCCCCCTTGAGTTTTCTTCTCCCTTGCTTTCATGGTATTTTGTCAGATTAACTGCTGACCCATTTCCTGTATTTCTATGACTTGGTTTGGAAAAAGTGATGATGGTGAGTGGTAGAAAACTGACTTCATATCCTAAAGTTCAAGGATGGGATTTGAAACTTATTGGCTCAAATGGGAAGAAGCAGCAATGGGGGGTGGGCTAGTTATTGAGTCAGAAGCCATGGCTCACATTCCAGCTCTTTTTCTATTGTCTGATTTTAGGTCATTTCTTTTCCAGGGCCTAAGTTTGCTGAAGTGATTTCAAAGGTCCCTGGAAGTGCTAACATTCCCTGCATCTAAAGATTACATGTGGATCCTCTGAAGCTTTCTGATTTCTTCGGTTCATATCTTCATAAAAGAAAGTACTTTGAAATGCTTTTATCCCATCATTATCTTTTATCCTTCCATCTTTTCTTCTGCCACTAGAATGCCTAACCCTGTTATTTGTCTTCACTGTAATCTCCAAACTCTCCACCCCTCCATTCTTTCTCAGACATTATCCATTCATTGCCAAACTCAATCCTTGGATTCTTCCCACCATCTACCTCCTTCACTCCTATATCATGCTATTGAATGGAACTGAAAAAAATCATGAAACAGATGATAGATTCTGCTGTAAACCTGTTCCATAACCTCTCTGGGACCCTTGTTGAAACAAAACAACCTTTTCTACCTTGCTAAGGAATTTTCCTTCCCACTCACCACAGCAGCTATTCCGAACCTTTTTGACTCTCTTCTATAGCACTGCTCTCACTAGCATCCCAGCTAAGGACTTTGATTCATGTTTCACCCAGAAAAATGGAGGCTCTTCACCAAAAGCTCTTCTTCCTTCTCCAATTCCATCACCCAGCATCTTATCCCACTGAGTTCTCTTTTCCCTTTATCTCACTTGAGAAGGGGTGCACTTTCATTGCTGAGGCAAACCATTCTGCATGACCTTTCAATTCATTTCCATCTCATCTTCTCCAACACATGAGGGCTACTATCATCCCTGATTTGTTGCTGTTGCTATTCACTCATATCTGAATCTTCATGACTCTGTATGGAGTTTTCTTGGCAAAGAAGCTGGGATGGCTTGACATTTTCTCCTCCCATGGATTAAGGTAAACAGAGGTTAGGTGATTTGCCCAGAGTCACAAAGCTAGTGAATGTCTGAGGGCCTTCCTGTCTCCAAGCCCAGTGGTCTATCCACTGAGCCATCCAGTTGTCCTCATCCTCCCCAGTTTCTCTCCTATATTCAGTCTCTCTCTATCTATTGCTTCCTTCTCCACTGACTACAAACATATTCAAGACTCTCTAATCCTTAAAATATCATATGCTATCATCCTCGATAACTATTGTCCCAGGTCTCTCCTCCCCTTCATCGTTGACCAAGGCTTATTGGTTATTGGCTTTTATTTACAAAGCCCTTACAATGTGCTAGATACTGTATGGGCTTCCCAAGCTTCCTCCAACATATGCATCCCTTGTCCCTTCTCTAATGTCCCTCTATGCTCCCTTCTGCTTGGCAAGGTGATTAGATTACTCTAATTTTCAAGAAACAATCAGTCGAATATCCTGAACTATTTCATCCAAAAAGACATCTTCTTATCACTAATGATCCTAAAGTGGCTCAGCAAGTCATTGTTTTGGGGATTGTTTTGAACCTTCATTTTTGAAAAGGAACAGCCATATCAGAAGAATGAAGTCTTGACTTTTGAGTGAATTGAATGTAAGCCATCAGCTTCACCCTCTCTTCCATTCATTGAAGTCCAGAAATCAGTGTGACTGGCAATGGCCTGGGACTGTGGTGGATGACCTTGGTGTCACTGATGCCTGACCAAGCTCTCAGCTCTCCACAGTGCTTGTTTCAGCTGCTTCTTGGCCTTAGGAACAAATTGTTCTCATTAACCCATTCCATATTGGGTTGGGAGGAAGGCCTGGAATTTAAGAGTAACCTAGATTTGAGTTTTTCCCTTTCCATGGTTGAGGCTTTAAAACAAATAAACCCTTCAAGCAAAGGTAACTAACACGAGATGTGTTTTCAAGAAAGTCCCAATGCTCCATCTTGCTTACTCTAAGTAAATGGAACAATTTGCCTATCTTTTTGTTTAGGATAGAGAGCCCGCGTGAATATTGAAAATACCTGGGATTAAGGCTCATCAATTAGATGTTCTGGCTTGTGTGATCTTGGGCAAGTCCCCTAACTTCCCTGGGCTCCAGATAGTTCTCGTAGACTATAGTCCAAGTCCTCGATGTGTGTTCATAGGAGTTATTCCTCACTAGGCATCTCCTATGCCAGTGAAGTCACATGTCTAGACCAAAAGAAGTCTGTCTAAACTATGTCCACTGATGAGGAATGGAAGCATTTGTGGAAAATAAAAGGAATTAAATTATGTAAAAGCAAGTCAGATTCAAGGACTTGGAAGAGGTTTATAGGACATCAAGTCCAGCCCTTTCATTTCCTATGAATAAAGAAGCCTATAAAGGTTAAATGACCTTGACCCAGGACACACAGGAAATAAGTGGTCAAGGTGGGAATTGAGCCCAGCTCCGGGAATCCCCAATGTAGCACTTGCCTCACAGCACCCTGGTCTTTTCTGGACATATTTTTAATAGCTGTTCTGACTTTCTCCTAAGGAATATATCTAACCACCATGTTCATGCATCTCTGTTCAAAGGAAGGAGTGAAGAGCCCTTTGGAGGCGGAGGATGTATCTCCCAGAGTATGTCAGAGCTGGCAAATGATGTTAGTTCCTTGTCCAATGGTGGTTCGTCACAGCAGTCCTAAACAAATGTTGAAAGAATCAACGTCAATCAATCAATCCAGCAGGCAATCAATCAGCATTATTAAGAGCACATGAATATGGCTCCACTGTCTGGAAAGAGAACAGAGCCCACAGTCACAAATACCAGTTTTTTCTACTGATTAAAGATTTCTTTGCCATCACACAGGCACAGGGAAATGCTGCAGAAGGGCACTCACAGGTTGGCACATTCACTTGCCCCTCCTGCAATTTTGGAAACATTCATTCAGCCTCCTCACAAACCATTCTCCTCTTTTACCCTTGGATGACCAAAGTGCTGACCCACAGGGCTCATCATGTCTCTTAAGAATGACAATAATTTGGCTGGGAAATTAAACGTAGAGTTTGTTATGGGCATTTCCATTAGTTTGGGCCCCCATTACCAAGCTCTCCTCCAATATTCCAAGTATCCCCCAATGATTCAGCCCTCAGATAAACTTCTTATTTTATGTACGATCACTAGGAGTCCAGAAAGGTCAAGAGAAGACCAGGATAAGCCCAGGCTTTCCACATCCAGACAATGGAAATCCATGTGGGGTATGACCTTACTCCATCCACGCCTAGAGTGCCATGCTTTTCAATTATCCTGACCAGATAGCTTCCTAGGGAACCATGCCTTCATCATAGTACATGGTAGGGGCTTAGAAAATGTTTGCTCATTGATTGCTTTTAGTGGCCTTAATATGAAACATAGTTCACATCTGAGACAACTGATGAAGCCAACATCAAAACAAAGGAGCACAGGGACAGAGATCTGGAGCTTAAAGGGACCTCAGAGGGCGCCTGGTCCTACCTCCTACACTTAGAGATGAAAAACTGAGGCTGAGCAAAGTTCAATAACTTGCCCAAGGTCACATCTTTGTAAGTGGCAGGGCTAGGATTGTCACCCCAGGACTCTGACTCTAAATCCAACACTGAGTCTGCGGAAGCAGGGATGAACTGGGCTCCCTCTTCACTTGGCACCAGGAACCATGATTGGTGCGCCATCCCTCCTGCAATTGCAGTATGCTTTGCTGGACTTTTTATGGTTAGGACTTTTGGTTATTGGCAGATGGACACATGGAAGTTTAGGAGCAGCAAAGGGCTTGGGAGGACCAGGCTCTGAAAGTATGGGCTTTTCCATGTCTGTCTGTCTGCCTGTCTGTGGATATGGCTGGGTGTGTCTGTGCACATGTACACACATGCAATTAGTGACTGGCATCCATTCATAGAGAAAGTCACGCCAATTAGTTTGGCAACTGTTGCTATCATGTAATACCAGCCCTACATGAACTCCCCTTCATTACCGTGTGTCAGCCAGGTTATAAATATAACCACTGTTAAAGCCCACATGATTGCTTTGCGTAGAAGTAAACAGAGATGCATTTAGAAGCCTTTAACTTGAGTTAAATAAAATAAACTTCACGAGTACGAGGCCAGGGAGCACTTGACTGGGCAAGAGATCATCTAAAGAATATTGAGTTTTGCTGAATTACAAACTCAACATCCATCAATAGCATGATGTGATAGTTGAGAAAAACCAATGTGATATGAGTTAGTGTTAAGAGGTGGAACTTTCAAGAAGCCAGAAAAGGCAGGCTAACTGGGCTCTGCCCTGGGGAATCTATATTTGGCGTGACTCTGGGGGCCACATTTTATGACTGACACCAACAAGCCTGAAGCATCCACATGAGAACAACGGGGATGTTGAAGTTCTTTTGGGAGGAGATGGGCCATCATTAGTCTAACGAAAGGAAAGCTCACAGAGAGCCTGAGACCTGAATTCCCAACATTTGAAGGAATGCTCTAGAGAAGGGATTATGCTCCATCATGTTGTTGGTTCCCTGGGCTGAACTAGGAGAAATGGACAGCACCAAGGCAAATTTTGAATTGCTACAGAGAAAAACCTTCTTCACAATTGGATTTAATTAGCAATGGAATGACCTCATTCTGGAGGTAGAGGATCTCTTCATACTGGAAGTCCTCCAATAAGTGTCACTTGATCATTTGTCAAGTGTGTTGGATAGGTTTCTCCCCACCTTAGCCCAGCTCACCGAGGTCCTTTCAACATCTTAGGTTTTCTGGACATGAGAAATTAGATGGTGTCCCTTCAGCTTTTCAAGGTCAAGAAAATTCAAGATGGAGGATCAAAGTCACCGCCTATAGAGATCAGAACTGGTGTTGGCTAAGGTGCCAGTGGAGAGAGGTTGAATTATGCGCAATGAAGAGTTATGCTGAAAACAAAGTGACCTCACTGGCATTTTATCCCATCTTTCAGTTCCTGCATGCTAGATCAATTTTTTTTTCACCAGTTCAGCTATTCCAATATAACAAATTGGCCTCATCTCCATTGGTCAGCTCCTTCCTCTAATGCAGACAACTTAATGGATTTTATTTCTAAATACAGTATGGTTTGTTTCGGAGTAATTTCAACTTTAGGTTATTGTACAAATTATGCCCTCCCTGGAAATGGAAGCCTGTTGACCACTGAAACAGAGAAGTCTAATGGATGACCTAAATCAGC
The DNA here is from genome assembly GCF_016433145.1 of Gracilinanus agilis. Taxonomy (NCBI): domain Eukaryota; kingdom Metazoa; phylum Chordata; class Mammalia; order Didelphimorphia; family Didelphidae; genus Gracilinanus; species Gracilinanus agilis. Next base: position 5,600,984 of record NC_058134.1, on the reverse strand, counting down.
CAATTGTGCCTCGCCAGCAAAGGTCAGTTGGCTTGAGTTTTTTGTCCTTTTAGAGATATGATCGTATTTCACAAATCAAGTTCTCCCCCTAATGGCCAGATGGCTTACAGAGAGGCTGGGCTCCATGGTTAATAGGCCATTAGAACTAGGCTGGCAATGCTTCCCTCTGGCTGACTGTATTGGAATGGAGGGAGGAAAAAAGACAGATATTTCAACACATTAAAATGGTGTTAATCGGAGTGTGTTCAAGCAATGAAAGATTGACACAAAACTGCCCCAGTTAAATAAACATTATCTGTCAAGATCCCATCCAAGCAACTCCAGGAAAGATGTTGGTGTCATGTAGGGACATTCATTCCCACTTCAATGATCCTTCCCAGAAATCACGGGGCTCCCTGGCCCTCCGTCTTTGGACAGCAAGGAAGCAGCTATTAGGAAAACTTGTAAAAGAAGGAATACCCATTTTGGAGCGTCATTAGCTCCAAACAATTACTGCACTTCAAATGTTTCTAATCCAAATAAATCTGCCTCATCTCTGAGAGATGGCCTAGTCATTGTTACAATTCAAATTGTCCTGAGAGACTGATTTGGGGGAAAGAATATGTTTATTATTATTATATCATGTATATTCATCATCCTAATATCATTGTTATTATATATGGCTGTTATTGTAATACCATGTTTATTGAGTAGGTCAGCAATAAAAGCCGATGAAGTGATAGAGGTCTCCTTGGCTGCCTCCTGAAAACCAGGAAACCTGGCTGTGCTAGTCAGCCTAATAAACAGATTTGGGGATCCCATTCTTCATCCCCTCCCTTGACCATTCCAAGACATCTTTAACTGGTGATGGCTAATTAAGAAGCAGTCCATCAGCCTCTCCACCCCTCCCCATACCTATGTCACGGGAAATACATAGCCAGGAAAAGAGCCCTCGTCCCCTTCAATTATTAAACCAATTCTGTAAAAAGGTCGCTATTCCCTTGGCTTCCCAAGGACAAAGAAAATGTGAAAAGTAGCAGACGAGATGGTATCTCTGACCCAGATCCCAGACCCAGGAATGTATAGTCACTCCCTCCAATATCTAGAAATAAATGCAGCATATGAAAAAGAAATTCTCCCTCCATGCTAGAGTTCCCTGTTGTCAGGGGAGGGTATCGGGTGCTCTCTTCCTTGATCTGGTGCTGCCTTTATAGGTGACCTTGGGCACACGGTGTCCCTTTGGACTTGTAAGGAAAAGAGACATTCCTAAACTGACAGTGGAAAGTAATTAGAAGTGACATCTATGAAATACTTTAAAGTTTGCACAATACTTTCCTTAGGTCCTTGGATTTGATGCTCTGAATCACTCACTGGGAGAGTCACTGTCCTGGCATGAGGGCTCCCACTTTGTAGGCAACTAAGCTCAGATTCTGACAGGACACACATGACTTATTCAAGCTTTTACAGTTAGTAAAGGTCAGAGGAGGAATTGGAACTCTGGTGCTCCTAGATCCAAGTCTGGTCATGCTGCCTCTGATGTAAGAACAAGAAACTTCTTTCTTTATCAAACTTGTATTTGTGATGCTCATGTTATTTTAATGACAAATCAAATATCAGGAGGATTCAGGGAGAGATAATGTGGTTCAGTGGATAGAGCACTGGATTTGAATTCACTGAAGTCGGGTATAAATTCTGACTATCATTTACTGTCTGCATGACTTTGGGCTTCTCTACATCCCTGTCTCTCTAACAATGCCCTTCTCTTTCTCTCTCTCTTCTTTCACTTTTCTTTGTGGTTTCTTATTTTAACAAGAAACATTCTGAGATGAAAGATTCTGCCTCTAGGGAGCAGCTAGCATGGTTCAATGGATTGAGAACCAGGTCTAGAGGTAGGAAGTCCTGGGTTCAAATCTAGCCTCAGACACTTCCTAGCTGGGTGACCCTGGGCAAGACATTCAACCCCCATTGCGTAGCCCTAATTATTCTTCTCTCTTGGAACCAATACACAGGATTGATTCCAAGATGGAAGGAAAGTTGTTGTTGGGTTTTTTTAGTGCTTCTATTACTAATGAAATATGATATCTTTCCTAGTTCCTTGCTAACATTGGTATAGACATGGTAAGTACTTTATGACCATCTTCCCTTCTATCTCTTTCCTGCCAAGTGATTCCTTCCCAGCTTCTCACAAACATACCCAGAGGTTTAAGAATAAGGCAGTTCTACAGTCCCCTCAAGTTCTCATCCCATATCTTTCTTCCTTTTTAGAGCCAAACTCTTGGAGAAGTTCCTGCTTTTCTCCATTTCCTCTTCTCTCCCTCATGCTATCTGATCTCTAGCTTTAGAGGGCTACTCCCTCACACCGGAGCCGCTTAACGAGTGCTTATTTGTGGATTGGGATGAATTTGGAGTAGACGATCAGGCTTTGAGGCAAAGAAATCCCTTCGTCCAGACACTTAACTCCCAGTTCTCTGGTCTCTGTACTTTATCACATACAAGTATGAAAAAAAGGCCAAGTGGGCTGGCAAATGCCATAGCTTCACCTTTCTAACATACCTGCCTTTGGGCTTCCTATGGAGCTTCTAAAGCCTGGACCTGCATACAGGTGGAGCTGCAGACCAGCTCTAACGTAGAAGAAAAAACAAAACGAAATGTCTAGTCCAGTGAAGTCCTGCAAACATGAAATCAATATGAACTTTCCTTTTTTAATTTTATGTACACACTATGGAAAGCAGAAATCATCTTCTGTGCATTCCTCCAAAGGGTCTGAAAGAGGCATTAAGTAATAGCATGATCCGTAAACGTTCTTAGACACTGTCTCCTGGTTCATTTGGACGGTCAACACAGCCCAATGGAAAGTGAACACGATAACTGATGACTCTTCAAGAAATTTGGACAATGCAGTGGACCTTACTGGGCTTTTCATCAGTACTCTGAGGACCTAATGTCTTCACCTACTTGGATTTATCCTCATCCCTGTAGAATCCACTCAGTCATATTTTTCATCCTCTGAAAATCTTGCCTGTGTTCACTTGAAAAATCCTCCCTCACATTCACCCTTTCCTACCGAGGCTCTGGGTGTTTCACTGGTTCTTTTAACATCCAATGGGTACCAGTGAAATGAGCTTTCCCTGTGTGACCTTTGACTTTCAGGGTATGAGTGCATCTTAGGGTTTTGTTCATATAGATGCTTAATGAGGTCATCGTGCCACTTCTCTGATAGAAATCATCACAAGCAAAAGCCCTCCACCAACTCCTACGCACTATGAATATTCCCATTTGCTTTGGATTATTCACCTACACTTCTGATTCTTTTGATATAAAGTATTCCATGACTTGTTGCTCCATAAAAGCCCCAGGAGAATATGGGTATCACAAATGAGCTTTTGGGTCACAGAACAGCTTGAGATCCTTGAAAACAATTGGTAACATTTTCCAAAGACAGCTATCTTCCTCTAGTCCAATTCTAGGATGAACAAATTGATCATTTTTTAACAAATAAATTAAATGATCTGTCTAACCACATGCTTTATTCTGGGAGGAGGGAGAGGGGAAGGATGCTTCATCCACTATATTATTCCTATGAAGATTGTTAGGGCAAGATTTTGTGAATTCCCCTTGTTCTCACTGAGATAGTTTTACAATATTCAATGGTTCAATTAAAGAAGCACTATATCACCTACAATTAGACATGTCCGGAGAGTATATCTGGAGGGAATTCTCCTATCTAGACTGGGAGCAGCATGTTTTCCACAGTACTGGTCAATGACTTTGGTGAATGGCCATCTTGGAAAATTAGGCATGAACCCATTTAGGTAAATGGAGTAGGCGGCCTTCACGTTTAGCAAGATTGAATTTCCTTAGTTAAAAATTGACTTGTTCCTTGAATTCAATATAACAAGGATTGATTATTTCCCATGTATGAGTCTCTGTATTAGGCCCCAGGGATGAAAAGATAAAAAAAATAATAGTTTCTGCCCACAAATTGGGACTCCAAATGCTCCTGGCCTTCTGACGTATCCTAAAACTTGAAATATGGGAAGTGTAATACTATCTCTAATGCTTAAGTGGACCCAATAAACAGACAAAGAGACCGTGACAAGAAAAATAATAATTCCCTATCCCCAAACTGTATGAAAAGTAGTGAGCAGGGCTTAAAAACGTGCAGGTGTTGTGATTTCATAGGAATACGGATTTAGAACTAGAAGGGACCAGAAGAGTTAGCAGGTCTCTCAAACAAGGAGTTTGGGGTCCAGAGAAATTTAGTAATTTAGTGGAAGTCACATTCCAGTAAGTGACCAGACCAAGACTGACCTAAGGCCATTGGACCACAAATCCAATCCTCCCACTCCCTTTCTTTATCCCCCTTTTTGGAGGGCAAAGTGGCCAGATGTTTTCTCTTTCAGTCCTTCATCTTCCTCGAGGTCCTTTTTGTATGTATTATCACATGTGCTTTCTTGGGTTTGGGTTTGTGTATGTGTATGTGTGTGTGTTACTCTTTCCTTCTAGTTTTCTCTCTCTGTCTTGCCTCTTTTTGACTCTATCTCTGGAGCAGTCAGTAATGCAGAAAGCCTTTGTCAAGGCACAATAAGCCTAACTGTGTGAAAGTGGTACCTTCCCTCTGTCCTGTTGAAAGGAATTCTTGGGTATGGTATGCCTTTGAAATTACCCTTAGGATCATAGTGTTTAATGGCAGGGATCATTTTTGATGGATTTATTTATTTTATTTATTTATTTTTTTTATTTTAAACCCTTAACTTCTGTGTATTGACTTATAGGCGGAAGAGTGGTCAGGGTGGGCCATGGGGGTCAAGTGACTCGCCCAGGGTCACACAGCTGGGAAGTGTCTGAGGCCGGATTTGAACCTAGGACCTCCCATCTCTAGGCCTGACTCAATCCACTGAGCTACCCAGCTGCCCCCTGCTTGATGGATTTATTTTTGAATGTTGACCTTTGTGATAGCCAATCAAAGATCTGATTAAGTACAAAGAGCAGATGCTGAAAAAATCCCCAAATGGCAGCCCATCCTTTCCTCTGTGATCATGATATAGTCAATTTCAATTTTGTGACGTTCAATGCAAGGCCCATACAGTGGCTTCTGACTTTTTTAAAAAAAATACTATTCAGTCTAATTCAATCTAAGTGTTTAGATTGTATTTCCACACCCCCAACCACATCTTCAGACATATTTTTCTCTGTCTTTCCTTGCTTCCTCCTTTACATTCAAGGATCAAGGCTCGTGATCACTTGACTTGGAGGTTCACAACAAGTTCTCTGTGACATTTTTCTACTTTTTCTTCATCCTCTGCACCCCGTATGGCACTTTGTCTACAGTCTTCTCCCTAGCGTGGCCTGAGTGCACGTGATCGCTATGAGCCCTGCAAAGGACTATGCCAAAGACCCATAGAATAGTCCATTTTGTGGACTTTGTGTTTGAGATCAATCCAAGCTCCCTAAGGAGAGTCTGTGAGCTGCTTCTTTCACTGTCACTTCTTTGTTTCCTGGTTTCATTCATAGCAACAACATCCCTATAGAGGTGGATCTGTCCCTCAAGTACCCTCTTAAGTCGCTGGACCAAAATCTCACTCCTAGAGTTACCAAGAGTTAAAACACTCTTGGAAAGTCAGATGAATCCCCACACCTCCCCGCCCCTCCTCTCTGTCGCCATTTCTTGCAGAAGGTGATGACAACCTATTGGAACCCAGAGCCATTCTGCAGTTTTTCTCCCATGGTCATCACCAAAGGGTTCATTCTCCTGGTGGCATCCCCTTTGCTGCTCTCTGCCTCTATCCCTTCCAGAGTAGGAATCGGCTGCCAAGAAAAGTCTATTGCTGGGGAGACACTCAAAGCCTTGGCAATTGGTAGATTCTACCAGAGTTCAGACTTTCTAGCAAAGCCTTAAAAGAGCCCTGAGTCACTTCCACATCCCTCCTGGAAGGTCAGGAGGGTGGGGAGAATTCTGTTTGGGGAGCTTTAATTTTGCAAGACTTCTAATTGTAAGTTAACCATCTTCCTGGGGCAAATGAGAGTAGTTTGTTCCATGTTTGATTATGAAGGTGGCAAAGACAGGCAAGGGGGAACATTTAGAACTTGGTTAGACATTGATGAAGCCAAGGTCTTCCACTGCACCCCAAGCCATATCTTGACTTTTGTCTTGCCACTGGACTTTAATGATTCGAGAAGAGAGTGAGGTTGACAACTTTGCATAATTTGGCATTACGTAAATCCAATTTTTGTAGGTGTCAAAAGACATCACCAGAGATGTCATTTTAATCCTCTTTGAGTATGAAGGACAACAGCCAGCCAACCAAGCACTACAAGGTCTAGAGTCCAAAGAGATTTTAAAAAAGGAAAGAGAAGAAGGACTTGTATTTGTAAAGTTATTTATCACAACTAATTTTTGTGGCAGCAAAGAATGAGGAAACAAGAGGATGCCCATCAATTGGCGAATGATCAAACACATTGTAGAATAGGATTGGGATGGATCAATGTTGTCGTATAAGAAAGGATGAAGGAGATTGTTTCAGAAAAATCTTGGAAGACTTATATGATGGAGGCAAAGTGAAGTGAGCAAAACTAAGAGAACATTACAAGCATTAACAGCAACATCATAACAATTATCAGTTGTGAAGGCCTTTGCTACTCTGGTCAATAAATGCAATTATAAAGGGCTCGGGATAAAAATGCTATTTACATTCAGAAGAGAATTGATGGAATCTAATGCAAAAATATATTCTGCATGACTTCATGGGTATCACGGGTATCGGATTTCCTATGTTCTCGTTGGGTATGGGAAGGAGTAGAAAAGAGGAGTGGATTTGGAAGTGAAAATTCAAAAATAAATCATGCATTATGGGAGTGAAGTTATATGAAAATGTCAACTTAAAAATCTAAATCCAGAACAACAACAACAACATCAACAGCAAAAGATGGATCACCCAAAGTAAGATAAGGGACAACCTATGAATAACACCCAAACACCTCTTTCATCCATATAATACCCAGAGGCTGCTAGGAAGCCTTCCTAGCACATTCACGTCGAGTGGACAGGGAGTTTGGAGGGCTGCTTTCCAGTCGTGATTCTAATAGTAACTGAGCATCTGATCTTGTGAAAGTTACTTTAACTTTCTTTTTTTAATTTTAAACCCTTTCCCACCATCTTAGAATCAATACTGGGTATTGGTTGCAAGGCAGAAGAGTGGTAAGGGTTAGGCAATGGGAAAATGACTTGCCAGGGTTACACAGCTGGGAAGTGTCTGAGGTCAGATTTGAACCCAGGACCTCCAGTCTCTCAATTCACTGAGACATCCAGCTGCCCCCTACTTTAGCTTTCTTATCCTCAAATCTAACAAGCTAAATTTGAGACTCCAGTGTGGCGTAGAGCCCTTGGGCATAATTAAAATAGTATATGGATAAGAGTCCTATAGGATAGGCAGACAGGGCGAGGGTTTCATCTCAATTCCCAAATCAAAGTGATCATCAATCCATTAGGAAAAAGAAGATTTAGAAACCAATCTGAATGTTATAGGGGGACAGAAATAGAGGAAATTTAAATTCCAAGCATCACTCCTTCTCTCTCACCCCACAAGACCTTAACTGATGAAAGATAAAACTCATTCTCAAAGACTGTATTTTTGTTAGGGTTCCCCCCCCCAACACTTAACAGAGCACTCGGCACACAGTAGGTTAATAGAACTTAATAAATGCTTGTTGACATATTTGAGCAAATTTTAGGAGTTCAAGAACTTCTATTGGAAAAGATATATTACACCTTTATTTTCGTTCCTCTAGAACTGAACTTGAGTATTTTCTTCAATTACTGGAAAGCTTCAGCTTGAACTACGGTTTGTGGGCTTCCCAGCCCCACTACCCAGATGGTGTGTAGGGCATCCTGTTCCTCATATTGTCATGGGGGACATCAGAGAAATGTCTGCTGCTCCCTTTTCTAACAACAATTTTTCAAATTGTCCTTTAACTTAGAGGAAGGAGTAGTGAGGATGGAGGGTTGTCATTTGAAGGTGGAGGAAGAAAAAAATGTTAATAGACAATATTATTGGGGGGGAAAAGGACTTCTGGAAGAAGGAACATGGAGGAATGTCAATCAAGTTTCTGCTTTCAGCCCACGGTCTCAGTCTGAGAGATCACTGGGACCCAGGCCCAGGTGCAGCTCTGGAGCAAGAATCCTTTTTCCCTGGGACAGAAATGGGGCAAGAATGAGAGCAGGAATGGGGAGAATCTAGGAAGCCAGGTGAAGCTGGGAAGGCTCCCCAGTGGGTGAGGTTTGGAATGTAAGCCTTGAAAAAGGAGAAGCATTCTGAAAGGCAGAGATGAGGAGAGATGAAATCATGAGCAGCCTATGAAGGGGGAGTTTACACCCTGAGTTGGGGTGCTCATCCAGGTCACTGAACCTAGAGGGCCAAGAGCCTGGAATGCCAAGATAGAGAGAGTGGATTGTATTCCTTTAACTGGCAAATTAGTATTCCTAAGACATAGATCTGACTATATGTGTCCCCTTTTTGAAAAGCTTCAGTTTCTCCTTCTTCTTTGTAGGATGAAGCACACACACACACACACACACACACACACACACACACACACACACACCCAACTGTTGNCACACACACACACACACACACACACACACACACACACACACACACACTTCCAACTGTTGTCTTTATATGAATGATATCCCATCTCCCATCTCTGTACCTTTGTCTAGTCTGTCGTCATGCCCAAGATGCCCTTCTCTTCTCTGACCCTCAGACTCCACAGATGGGCTTATGATATAGCCTAAATGTGGGGATCTCCCCTAGGAAGTTTTGGTCCCATAGGTGACCGTGTAATCAGGCTAGAGATGGGGCTGGGATCACAAATACAGAGTTATCTGATGCCTTGGAGGTCATCTAGCCCAATGCCTTTCATTCAGAAGAAAGATCAAGCTGGGCTCCATCAAGAAAAAGCAATTTGCTCAGGGTCACACATATTTTGTAGAGACTGGAAGAGTCAACATTTGAACCCAGGTCATCTGACCAATCCTCATCAGTTATCCTCCAATATTCACATCCCAGCATCCTCTGTCTCTTTCCTTCCTTCCTGGAGTAGATGGTGCTGGGGAAGCTCTGGGTACCATAAAGCCCTCACAAAGATGAGGCTCCTGGATGCTGCCTGGGAAACTTCCTCCCTCTTCCTTGAAAGGGTCCCTCTCCCTCTCTTCCTCCATATCTCCTCCCTCTCTCTCTCTCTCTCTCTCTCTCTCTCTCTCTCTCTCTCACACACACACACACACACACACACACACAGAAATGAATCTCAGGCTGAAAAGCTGTTTAGCCACAGAGAAGCAATGAAAGGGAAGGGCCGCATCAGTCACCATTCATGAGCCGAGCTCGCCCCCTCGTGCCATAATCTAGAGGTGCAGAAGCTCAATGTGGACAATTCATGTCATGAGCATGTATTTGCTTGCCAGGCAGGGGATTGTCTTGGATCTCAGGTAGAACAAAAGTCTTTCCAGTCTGCGATATTTTAAAGCACATCTGACCCAATTCAAGCCCTAATTCTTTTTCCTCGAGCCCTTTGAAGGGATAACAACCCCAGAAGTGGAGTCTGAGGATCTGAGTTCAGATCCCCGCTGAGCCACAACTTGGGCCAATTACTGAACCCTTTGGAACTCAGTTTTCCCTTTTGTTAAATGGACGAGGTGACCTGTCAAAGCCCTGCTGGTTTTAGCCCTCTGACCTTCTTGTCCTATCTATAAGTGAAGAGAAGCCTCCTAGCACCTTAGACAAGCTCCAGAGGATCATACCCTCTGCTCTATGACTGGCCAGTGAGCATGTGGGTTTTGTTGGTAGACCTTCGGTGACTGCATCGGTAACCTCCCCAGGCAGCCCACAATCCTCTGGGGAAGCACTGATCAGCGGGAGATGTTCCTCATATGGAGAATAAATGGTTAACTTTGCACTGCTTTTGGTCTTGCCCTCTGAAGTCCAGCAGCACAAGGGAAGCCTTCTGGCCAACCAGGGTCAACAGGACAAGCCTCTTGCCAAGGTCCAATTCTGCTCTAAGTCCAGAATCCTACTATTGGTTTCAAGATCATGGACCATGAGAGCTGGAAATGACTTTAGAGCTCATCTTGCCACCGCTTTGTTGGAGTGGAGAGTCCCAGGCATCTCTGTTTGACTCTGGCCTCTTTAATATCCATATCAGTGACTTGGATGAAGGCATATTTGACAAATTGACTCCCAGAAGGGAAAACCAGTAGCAATAGAATAAATAAATTGGCATAATGATGAGGATGAAAATAATTCATAATAATAATTCCTTGAATTTATACCTTTACGGTTTACAAAGTATTTTATATCTGTTATCTCACAGGATCCTCATAACAGCCCTATAAAATTCCCATTTTACAGATGAAGAAATAGACAGCTAGAGATTAAGTGACTGATCCAGGGTTCAATAGCTAGTAGGTGTCTGTTGTCAGATTCAAACTCAGTTCTTCCTCTCTCTAACATCACTCTAACCACTATGGAGCCTCGCTGCCCATTCTTGCCAAGTAAAAATAAGTCCATTTAGACCTGGTATTAGGAGAAACAACAAGAATACTCCTGCCCATTGAAAGATGCCCCAAACCACAAGGGGGTCCATTTCTTATCAGCCTTTGAGCTGAGAAGGGATGATCACTAATGGGAGAAGCTGTACTGAAGATTTCTTTTTTCATCCCAAATTGGACTAGATGGCGATGAAATCTCTTTCAGCTGTCTACTTCTGTGATTCAGTGAGGGGCTTGGGAACTAGGGTCCTCCCAGCCCACTTCCAACAGGTAAGGTGAGTCCAGATGACATGGGCATTGTGCAGAGATGGCAGGGACCCTGAACCCCTTAACTCAGGCAGGATGTGAACATGGAAGTTCCCTTCCCCCTTCCTGTCCCTGTGACTCCCAAGGCAAAGACCATTATACAAAGAGATGCACCTTCGGGCCACACCTTGATAGCTTAAGCTCTGAGGATCTCAGGCAGACCCCCACCCACGGAATGCCTGAGTGCACACCATGACATCAACCTCACATGCTCACTGTTAAAAAGAATATAAAAACCCTTGGACTGAAGCTTTGGGGGAGCAGATCCCATAGTTGCTCCATTCATGCTGCCGTGTCTTGGAGGGCAACCCCCCAGGGTTGTTCCACTCATGCTATCTTGCTCGCCATTAATCCTATCTTACTAATAAATCCTTCCTTTTACTTTTAAGCTAAGTTTGGAGTCCTCTCATTCTTTTTTTTAAACATTTATTAATATTCATTTTTAACCTGTTTACATACTTTATGCCCCTACTTTCCCCTTCACCCCCCGCTCTCCCCCCACCCATGGCCGACGCACATTTCCACTGGTTGTAACATGTGTCCTTGTTCAGGGCCTATTTCCATATTGTTGGTAGTTGCATTGGTGTGGTCATTTCTAGTCCACATCCCCATCATGTCCACCTCAGCCCATGCGTTCAAGCAATTGTTTTTCTTATGTTTCCTCTCTTGCAGTTCTTCCTCTGAATGTGGGCAGCGTCTTTACCATAAATCCCTCAGAACTGTCTTGTGTCATTGTATTGCTGCTGGTACAGAAGTCCATTACATTAGATTTTACCACAGTCTATCAGACTCTATGTACAATGTTCTTCTGGCTCTGCTCCTTTCACTCTGCATCAGTTCCTGGAGGTCTTTCCAGTTCACATGGAATGGAGTCCTCTCATTCTTGAGAAAGGTTTCCTTCCTGAACCCAAGGGTTCACCATTTGAAGCTCCATAACACAGAGAGCACCTTTTCTTTGGGCCATGTTTATATTCTATTCCAATCCAGCTCTGTGGGTTGGCAAAGAAAAAATCCTGACCTCTTTGCTCTATGAAACCCTTAGGCACCCCCAATCACCCTTGATAGGATTAACAGGTTTGTCCTAGACAGAAAAATAAACCTTCAAGGACCCAATCATCTCAGCCTAGTCATGAGGAGTAAATATAATCTAATTTTTTTTTAGAAAAGAAAATTTTTCATGGTTCCATGATTCATGTTCTTATTCTCTCCCCTCCTCCAAATCCCCCCCTTAGCCAATGCACATTTCCACTAGTTTCTTCATGTGTCATCGATCAAGACCTATTTCCATATTATTGATAGTTGTACTAGGGTGATCATTTAGAGTCTACATCCCCAATCATGTCCGCCTCAACCCATGTGTTCAAGCGGTTGTTTTTCTTCTGTGTTTCCTCTCCTGCAGTCCTTCCTCTGAATGTGGGTAGCATCTTTTCCATAAATCCCTCTGAATCCTCCTGGGTCATTGCACTGCTGCTAGTACAGAAGTCCATTACATTCAATTTTACCACAGTGTATCAGGCTCTGTGTACAATGTTCTCCTGGTTCTGCTCCTTTCTCTTTGCATCACACTTCCTGGAGGTCTTTCCAGTTCACATGGAATTCCTCCAGTTCATCATTCCTTACAGCACAATAGCATTCCATCCCCATCAGATACTACAATGTGTTTAGCCATTCCCCAATTGACAGGCATACCCTCATTTTCCAGTTTTGTTTTTTTTTTTTTGCCACCACAAAGAGCGAGGCTATAAATATTTTACCCATTCTATCCAACTTAATTTACTTATTTAGTGCCATACCTTTAAACTACCAAGAAACTTTTTTACAGAATTAGAAAAACCTATAACAAATTTCATTTGGAAGAACAAAAAATCAAGAATATCAAGGGAAATAATGAAAAACCAACCAAACAAACATGAAGGAAGGGGGCCTAGCAGTACCAGATATTAAACAATACTACAAAGCAGCAGTCATCAAAAACGGTATGGTACTGGCTAAGAGACAGAAGGGAGGATCAGTGGAATAGACTTGGTGTAAGTGATGTCAGCAAGACAGTGTATGATAAACCCAAAGAGCCCAACTTTTGGGACAAAAAATTCACTATTCGACAAAAACTGCTGGGAAAATTGGAAAACAATATGGGAGAGATTAGGTTTAGATCAACATCTCACACCCTACACCAAGATAAATTCAGAATGGGTGAATAACTTGAATATAAAGAAAGAAACTATAAGTAAATTAGGTGAACACAGAATAGTATACTTGTCAGATCTCTGGGAAAGGAAAGATTTTAAAACCAAGCAAGAGTTAGAAAAAAATTACAAAATATAAAATAAATAATTTTCATTACATTAAATTAAAAAGGGTTTGTACAAACAAAAACAATGCAACCAAAATCAGAAGGGAAACAACAAACTGGGAAAAAAATCTTTATAACAAAAAACTCTGATAAAGGTCTAATTACTCAAATGTTCAAGGAGTTAAATCAATTGTATAAAAAAATCAAGCCATTTCCCAAGTGATAAATGGGCAGGGACATGAATAGGCAATTTTCAGATAAAGAAATCAAACCTATCAATAAGCACATGAGAAAGTGTTCTAAATCTAAATTAGAGGTTAGAGAAATGCAAATCAAAACAACTCTGAGGTATCACCTCACACCTAGAAGATTGGCTAAAATGACAGTACCGGAAAGTAATGAATGCTGGACAGGATGTGGCAAAATTGGGACATTAATGCACTGCTGGTGGAGTTGTGAATTGATCCAACTATTCTGGATGGCAATTTGGAACTATGCTCAAAGAGCACTAAAACACTGCCTGCCCTTGGATCCAGTCATACCATTGCTGGGTTTGTACCCCAAAGAGATCATAGGGAAAAAGACATGTACAAAAAATAATCTAATCTTAAATACCCTTTTGCTTTAGAAGTTTCTCCTTTTCTATCTAGGCCTCTCCCAGGCAGTTCAATCCCAGGCTGAACTCTTTTTTCTTTTGTCTCCATGTAAGCCAGTCAGTTGTCTTTCCTTTCCTTTATTCCCCAAAGTGTATTATATGACCCCAGGAATTATAGGAACACAGCTACAAAACACTTTTTATACACATAAAGTTAGAGCCAAACAAATGGAGAAAAATCATTAATTGCTCATGGGTAGGCCGAGCTAATACAATAAAAATGACTATCCTAACTAAATTAATTTACTTATACAGTGCCACGCCTATCAAACTACCAAAAACCTTTTTTATGGAATTAGAAAAAATAACAACAAATTTCATCTAGAAAAAGAAAAGATCAAGAACATAAAGGGAATGAATTTTTTTTTTTAAATGGGAAGGAGGGTGTCCTGGCACTACCAGATTTTAAACTGTGCTATAAAGCAGTCATCAAAACAATATGGTACTGGCTAAGAGACAGAAGGGTGGATCAATGGAATAGACTTGGGTTAAGTGACCTAAGCAAGCTAGTGTTCAATAAACCCAAAGATCCCAGCTTTTGGGACAAGAACTCACTATCTGACAAAAACTGGGAAAATTGGAAAACAATATAGCAAAAAATTAGACAGAGCAATATTTCACACCGTAAGCCAAAATACATTCCAAATGTGTGTATGATTTAAACATAGAGTGACATTATAAGTAAATTAGGGGAACATAGATTTACTTATCAGCTCTATGGAGAATGGAAGGACTTATGGCCAAACAAGAGATAGAGACCATTACAAGATATAAAATGAATAATTTTGATTATGTTAATATTTTTAAAAAGTTTATATAAGTAAAACCAATGCCACCAAAATTAGAAGGGAAACAGCAAACTGGGGTGGAAATTATAACAAATTTATCTAATAAAGGTGTCAATTTCATAATAATGCAAGGCATTCCCCAATTGATAAATGATCAAAGGATATGGAAAAGGAGTTTTCAGATGAAGAAATCAAAGCTAACAATAATCATATGAAAAAATGTTCTCAATCACCCTTTGCTACTAATAACTATATAATGATCCAGGAGAATTCTGAGGATTTATGAGAAGGAATGCTGTCCACCTCCAGAGAAAGAACTGTGGGAGAAGAAATGCAGATGAAAACATGTGATTAATCACTTGTTTATATGGGTATGTGATTTGGGGTTTTGGTTTTATAAGATTATTCACTTACAAAAATGAATAATATGGAAATATGTTTAGTGTGATTGAATTGCTTATGGAGTCAGCCCAAGGAGGGGGGAGGAGGGAAGAAGAGAGGGAGACAATTTGGATCATATAACTTTAGAAAATATGCATGGAAATTGTTATTAAAATATTTTTAAAAGTAATTAAACTTAAAAGTTAAAAAAAAAAGACCCCGAGTTCTTCAGTTAGTTGGAAATTCCCAAGGTGGAGATTTCCACATGCGATGCATTTTCCTGGAATGATTGTTCCCAGAGTCTTGGATTTTAGCCAGGTGTGGTCTTGGTGTTGTGGGTGCACATGATCCTGGTGGGTGGCCGTAAGAACTCTGTCTCCCTTGGCCTGATTAAAGACTTGTTCTTTTTAAACTCCTTTAGTGGTTCTGTGTTTTTCAAGGTTGATGATCCCTTTCCTGAGAATTCCAGCTTCCTTGCCCCCAACGTTCACTTCCTTCTTTCTCTCTCGTTTCCTCTTTTGAATTCAGATGGCAGATGGCCATGGTCAGGAGAGTCTGCAGCCACACTTCCTTGAAAGAAAGATCAACTTTTTCTAGGAAGTAAGAGGAAGAAGTCGACGCTTACGTGGTGAGCATCATAACATCTCCTGATAACTTTCACTTTACAAAGAAGGAAGCTGAGACCCCGAGGGGTCATGGGATTTGGTCATCATGGCACAGAGAGCTTGGACCAGAGCTACAACTAGAAACGAGGTGTGCTAATTGCCATCTCCGGCTCTTTCTATGAGCCTGAACTTACAAACAAAGACTAATTTGATTGGGATACCCAGTTTGGCTGCATAATTGTGCTCTATCATCTCTGCATCTGCCCTTGATTTCATTTTCCAGATCCACAGAATGACTCCTTTAGGAAGGTCTGGGCCCACAGAATCCTCATATGCTGTCATTACATTGCTCCTTTTCTTCAATGATCTCACTGACATTTTTTTTTTTAAACACGAAGTTGAGGGGAGACGGATATCTGGAGCTGTGGTTTCATCCCTGTGAGGACCTGCCAGTGTGGATACTCCCTGCACTGATAACGACCACCTAGTTTTATGAAATCCTAAATTTATCCTTGTCCCCTGAGCACTGGCCTTCAAGAAACTGGCAGAGGGATCCTTTGTCCCAGATGGAACAATAAGCCATCAAGCGCCCATTCAGCACCCTGAATCTGAGTGATAGAGGCACCCAGACGTCCTCTAAGTTTCTCTTTTTGGATCTAGGCCTCTTTCCCTAGCCTCCATGTAAGCCGAGCCGTTGTCCTTCCTCTCCCAAGCTCCCTAACGTGTCTGTAAGACCCCGAGTTCTTCAGGTGGCTGGAAATTCCCACTCAAGGTTTAGTTTCCTAGAGATGTGGTTCCCAGAGTCTCAGAGCTTGGCTCAGCGAGGCGTTGGGGGACAGGGGGGGGTGCCTGACTCTATATGAGGGGGCCAAGAGACCTCTGACCCCCTTATCCTGATCCAAGACTCGCTCTTTGTAACTGCTTTGCTGCTTCTGGGTTTTTCCAAGGTGAGATACAGACTGCAGGACCAAAATACTTTAATTTAATTTAATTAATTAGTAGAGTTTAATCTACTAATTGCTCCTAATTGACTCTGTGTCCAACGTTATGCATGCAAATAGGAAAGCAAACTGAGAGCCTCTTTCTGGAAGCTTGTCATCTAATAGGGTTAAAATAACATGGAGGGGAATAATTTAGTGACTGGACAGAAGCCTTTTGGTGGGAAGTTTACAGAGATTGAAAGTGGGGGCCCTGAGAAAATAGCCTGCCGCCCCCTCCCCACCGAGAGAAGATCATTGGCACATGCACTGTCCAGGGTTTCAGAAAGGGGGGAAAGGGGGGGAGAAGAGCAGGAAGTGAGCTTTTCTGCTCCTTACAGTCCTGGTCAGATTGAGCAAGACTGCCAGGTGGAGGGCTTTGTCCAGGCGTCCGGTGCTCCGATCGTCCACACTTCAAGGCCAGACTCTAAACATCCCAAACTGCCTCTCCCCGACTGGGGTCTCAGATAAAATAGTCAATATTATCCCGGTGGCTGGAAGCAATGGCATCTTTTCATTACTTTCCCCACTAGGTGTCATGCGAGTTCCACCGGAGGCTCCCCTGGCACCATCTTGGGGCTGGCTGTGAATCCCCGGACCCTGCACCAGCGCTCACCCCTGCCACTCCGATGCCCCTCCAGAGGCACAGCCTGCTCTCTGCCCCGGAGCCTCCGCCCCACCAGCTTCCCCGGTATGCCAGGGCAGAGTTCTCCCCTAAGGTAGAGACGATGCTTTACGGATTGTTCGGGTTTAGTCGATGAGTCAAGAGGCACCTACTGGGTGCTCCCTGGAGGCCAGGCTCCAGGCTGGGTGCTGGGGACCCAAAGGCAAACATGGTAAGCCGTCCTCAAGGAGATCGAGCAGAGCTTTCCCTGCCAAACTGGAGCGAAGAAGCAGGGCTGTGGATGGCGTTGGGGAGGAGGGACTGCCTTAAGGAGTGCTCGGGCGCTTGGTGCTCCCAGGAAAATCTTCCCAAAGCCGGTGGGCTCGAGTCAGGATCAAAATCCCGGAAAGCTGGACCTAAAGGAGACCCTCGAGGCCATTTAATGGAATTCCTTCATTTCACCAGTGAGGAAACGGAAGAGGAACTCCATGCGCTCCTCTCACTCACCGGACTTCAGTCCATCTCCCACCTCTGGGCCTCGGCGCGGTGGCCAAAGGCTCTCCTTCCTCCCCTGGGCTCCTGACAGTCCCTGCCTTCTCTCAAGGCTCGGCTCCGACGCCCCAGCTAAGGGACTGGATGGTTTAATGAGGGCGTCTGGAGGAGAGGGGACGGGGAAGCCGCTCCTCTCCTCAGAGGGCCTCCGGGCGCCCCCCAGCCCCAGGCACCGCCCCTCCACTGAGCTTGGATCTGTCCGAGAGTCGGAAGTCTGAGTGCGATCACAGCGCCGGGCGCTTCTTTCAGTGTACACGGAAGCTCCCTTTTAAACTCGGTTTCAGAGTTTATGGAAGGAAGCCGAGCCTAGAAGGGACGGGCTTAAGGCTAATTAGGTTTCCTCCAAAGAACTGATGGCGGACTCAAATTACCCCGCTTGGAGGGAACCAGCCTTATTACAGGAGAATATAGTCAGAGGAGACCAGAGAGTGAGTACGTCAGGGAAGGGCAGCCAAGGCCGAGAGAGCGGCAGTGGCTGGGGATTCGCAGGGATGCTCAGTTACTAAGAAAGGGGTCCCCGGCCTGGGCCGGTGCTGCCCTGCGTCTCAGGGAACGGACGCCCCTTTACCCAGGGTTCACTCTGGTCTGTGTGGCTTTACCCAGGGTTCACTCCGATAGCCCACGGGGGTGGGCATGGGGGCAAACTACAATGTAAATGGGGTGAATGACAGGCTAAATACCCCGGGGCAAAAGGAGGGCAGAGAGTGTGGAAACTGAGCATCCTAGTCCTGCCGCTGGACTGAGGAACTGAGACCCCACCCAGGACCCGGGTTCTGTCTAAAGACTGGTGGGAGGAGATTCCTCATCGTCATTCTAAGGAACTCGTGTGTCTTCTATGGAAGGGGCTTCTCTTGGCAGAGTTCGTGGGCCGGGTCAGCCCACGTCAGGAGTGGGTGAGGGGGGAACTTTGACTCCCCCGTGCCACAACCTCGGCAGACCTGGCTCCTCTGGGCAGCCTTGTGTGGATGCTATTATTATATAATCTAAATATCTCAGAGCTGTGCTCGGCTGCTCTCCATTCTCTTTCATACCATCCCCTGGCCCAGGCCTCCCTCCTAAAGTTCTTTCCACCAAGCCCGTGTGCTCTGGTTAGGTGTCCGCTCGCCCCGGCCGTGGACCTCTCCTGGTGGCTCTCCAGACTCCCCCATGGTCTCCCCAAAGCCCGGCTTATAGAACCAAAGACGGTGCCTCCCACGGCCTCTGCCTCAGTGTAGAAGGCAGGAGGACTAGAAAGACACCCTCTGAGCCGGGCTGTCTCTGCTGGAAGGAGCAGAGATGGAAACTCCCACAGCAATGGCTCAGGTTCCCTGAAACTGCGGCAGGACTGGAAGAGCACCCCGGGGAGAAGAGAGAGTTCTACACAGTTACACGGGACCATGGCAGAGCCCGTTTGTCCGAATCTCAGTGGGTGGCTTCCAGACAGGCACTGGAGGCTCTTTCAAGTCTCCAAGTCTGTCCTGTCATCAGTCGTGGCCCGCCTACTCCCCCCACCCCCCACCCCCACCCCCGTGGATTGCCCTCTGGGAACTTCCATCTCACTGATTGACTCAGGCTGAGTCACTCGACTCTCTTGCCTGGCCAGGTTTGCTTGGCGCAGGGAATCTCCCGGAGAAACCCCCCTCCATGAATTCGAATAAGAATCTTCTCCAAAAGGGAGCTAATCTGGAGATTTGCCCCAGGCACTGGGGATGAGGGACCTCTGAACCCATGACCTCGGAGCCAGAGCTGCCCAGAGGGAGGACTTCCATGGATCCTCCGCGAGGAAGACCATTTCTCTACTCTTTGCACCAAGCTGCCTCTTACAGAGCAGTACCAGAGCTTTTAAATGCCTCGTTAGGACCTTCTGCCATCACTTCAGCTGCTGCTCTCTCTTTTCCCCCATGCTGCAAGGAGAGAACTGGACTGCTGGGCCGGTTTCACAGCTCTATTTACTCGGATTAAGCCTAGGCCAGCAGGAAGACCCTGAGGCACCGGGGCCCAAATGTCCCTAACAACAAGAAACTGGGCTTGGAAGGTCACAAGGGGTGCGCAGCAGCCCTCTTCTCAGGGCGAGTCTCCATGGAGACCTCAGACACTTCGGGGATACCATGATGGCTCTTACAGGGCTGACCAGACCCAAGGATGAGCCAAGCACCGCTTTTACATTCAGAGACATCTCCCAGCCCCTGTTTACCTTGTCAATGTGGCTTCTCCAATCAGCCATCTTTTTTTTTTTTTTAACCCTTAACTTCTGTGTATTGGTTCCTTGGTGGAAGAGTGGTAAGGGTGGGCCATGGGGGTCAAATGACTTGCCCAGGGTCACACAGCTGGGAAGTGTCTGAGGTCATATTTGAACCTAGGACCTCCCATCTCTAGACCTGGCTCTCAATCCATTGAGCTACCCAGCTGCCCCTCATCCATCTTTTGATGAGCAACGAGCCTTTGGGATGATGGGCTGGTTAGTTCAAGGCCCACGTCTGGGAGTTGCATGACTTACACAGAATTGTGAAAAGTGGCGATGCCCACCCTTTCCCACCTCACCCTTCCCCACCTCGTGGCTCATCCCCCTCCCCCTGCCTGCCAGAAGGACTCATTTTCATGCAAGTTGGAGCTAAAAGCATTGACAGAAAGCTGACAGTTTGACAGATTAACAGGAATTAAATGACATGGTGTCAGCTAAGCATTTCTGATTACAGGGGAAATTTCTTACCTTATTTCTTAGAAATTGGGCCATATTTCCCTGTCATACCTTGTCATCGCTGTAGTTCAGGGCTTTTAAAACAGTCTTGCTATTTATTTATTTATTCATTTTACCAGCAGGGCTCCCTGCTGTTTGACTCCCTCACAGTATTCATTTGTTGCATATTCCATCATAAGTAGGAAAGATCCCGGCCAATTTAGCCTGGTCAGACAGGAAAAGAATAGGTTCAATTATTGACTTCACTCCCACAGGGATCTTCATGTGCTAGATTGAGAACCATGGTGGGGGGGGGGGGGCTTAGAAGTCACAGCTAGGCCAGACATGCCATTTTATAGAGGAGGAAACTGAGACCCAAGTTAATTCATTTACTCAAGGTCAGACACAGAGTGATCTTGAGAAGCTGGCTTGGAACCCATCTCTAATGAGTGCAGGGCTTTCTAGGAAAGAATCAGTCCCTAGAATAAGTGTGGCAATGTAGTGGTTAATGATGCGAGCCAGGAGTAGAAGGGAAACATAATGGCAGGGTGAAACCCTTTAAAGAGGACTTTTCAAAAAGTCTGGAAAATAGATCATAAAAGGATCTGCTATCAAATTTGCTATTATGTCTATTTCCTATTAGTATCAATATCTTATCCAGGAACAAATATTGTTGGAGAAACTGGCTTGGTTTTGGGCAGAAGAGGCTGAGCTTTGTGGGACAAAGAGGCAGAGAAGTCTTTAGCATCAGGTATGAAGGAGAAAATATTCCTCTCTTGCTCTGAGGTGTTCCTGCGCTCTTTAAATCCTCAGCCTGAATAGTCAGTATTCATTTGGTAAGTCTTCACTACCAACTGATACATTTCCACCTAGGAAGAAACTGCCCTCTTAGCCTCTTTTTCATTGATGAGAAGCAACCTGGGACCTCCATGTTAGGAAGGAAAAAAAAAACACCCAGATATGCTTGATCTCACTCTCATATAGAATCTCTCTGGAATACTCCCCCTTCTGTTTTCTATGAGCTTGTCTCATTATCCACCCACCCACCCCTACCCTCATGAGTACTAGTCTCTCCCTAGCAACTTATATGTTGTCTTGTTCAAGGTCAGACATATGCTAAGGAGTCTCCTGCCCTCTTAATTATCCTGGGGGGGGGGGAGCTAGCTAATCTATAGTAGCTCCAGGGCACTGTGAAAACCTCTTAAAGGAAGAAGTGACTAAATACAAGTTTAAATAAAGAAAAAGATGGATCTACTCATAGCTAGGATGGCAGGAATTTTTTTAATTGACTGGGAAGCAAGAGGGAAGGTGAATGACTTTTCAGGAATTATTATTATGTGAAACAAAAGCACCTCCAAAGTTGGAGGTCAGTTAGAAAAAAAAGATGCATTTCCATCTTCTATAGACAGACTGACAGACAGACAGACAGATAGGTAGATGGATGGATGGAATGGATAGATAGATAGATAGATAGATAGATAGATAGATAGATAGATAGATAGATAGATAGATAGATAGATAGATAGATGGAATAAATTCAATTTATTTTGGGAAGGAGAGAAGGCATGAATAGTTGAGGGATTAGCAAATTCAGTGAAGAAGATGGTGCTTGAATTTTGTCAAAAGACTAAGATGAAAAGCATAGGAGAAAAGGAAACTGATCAAATGGCCTCCATTTTCTAGATAAAGAATTAGGTCTTTGACTGAGAGAGAGGGTGAGGGAAAATGTATGAATAGCTTGAGAAGGAAGGGGACAGCTTAGAAATATTATCTATGGGGAATAAGATAGGGAATCAATTAAAGGAGAATTAAAAACCTAGCTTGCTGCAGTATAGGTACAATTGAATTGGATAATATAGATTTATAATACATCCAGGTACCATGCTTGTGAGACTTCGTCCAGTTTTGTCCAGCATCTTAGGAGGAGGAGAACAGGAGGTGGCAAACAATGGGAAGAGGGAACTGTGCAGAGGAGTAATGGCTAACTATTAGATGTGTGTGTGTGTATGTGTGTGTGTGTGTGTGTGTGTGTGTGTGTGAGAGAGAGAGAGAGAGAGAGAGAGAGAGAGAGAGAGAGAGAGAGCGCGCAAAATCAAAATAGGGAGTAATATCTTAAGAAAATATTAATTGGAGATCTCAATGTAGGTTAAGAACAGGTTTGGGGGGGTTGAGGCACAGGGAGAGGTGGAATGATAGGAGGCTATGGTCAGAGGGAAGAATCTCAGAGATTCTAATTAAGGAAATAGAAATATTTTGAAATAATGAAAGTGTGACCCTCCTTATATATGGCTGAGGCTGGAGTAAAGGAGAAGGTCATAGGCTTCAAAAAGGCTGAGGAAATGGTAGGTTGGAGATTTTGAAGAAGCAAGCAGGTGGATATGGAAGTCCTCTCATATAAACACAGTAATCAAAGAGGAAAGTGTGGGTGTTAAACTCCTTGTAAAAGGAAAAAGAGAGGCCAATGTGCAATAGTCACCATGATTTGGTTGAGGTAGAAAGTTATTCCTGAGTGGTTTTTCAAAGGAAGAAGATTGTTGATTATTGGAGAAAAAAGAAGAATCTAGTATTGACAATGGAACCACTCCTTAATCATTCCTCAAAGATTAGAGCATACACAGTGTGAGGAAAAGAACAGCCAGCCCTAGAGAGAATAGCCAGGGATTCAGTATAGTGAGAGGAGAGTCAGGTCCTAGTTAAGGCTAAGAGATGGAAAAAATATGACAGAAAATAGTTGAGGTCCTTGGGAAGTCTACTAATTACTTTACTGCTTCAGCCAAAACCTCAGTTTTCAGGTGTTTGGTATCCAGAGACCAAAAAAGCCTTAGTCAGAAAACATCTGAATTGCTAGCCTGAAAAACATGGTTTCAAAGAAAACCAAACTATAATGTAAAACCACTTTTCATGTAATAAAAAGAAAGATGATGGACAAATAACAAGGTGGTATCATTTCATAAAATAGAAAGAAGCCCTGGAGGGTCAAACTTATTTAGAGAAGTGTGGCAAAATATTCAAGCGGTCAAGTAATGTCTAGGGCTTTTGAGGATGAAGGTAAAGGACTACAAATCAAGAATGATGGAAAAGGGGGGGCAGCTAAGTGGCTCAGTGGATTGAAAGACAGGCCTAGAGTTGGGAGGTCCTGGATTCAAATCTGGACCCAGATATTTCCTAGTTGTGTGGCCCTTAGAAAGTGACTTAAGCCACATTGCCTAGCCCATACCCCTCTTCTGTCTTAGAATAAATTTAAGATTTTTGATTCTAAGAAAGAAGGTAAGAGTTTAAAAATAAATAAATAAATGATGGGAAAAAATCATTCTAACAAACTGTTTTCTCCATGATGGACAGGGGGACTATCCACTTTGGTGTGTAGTATTACCATCTAGTCTAGGAGGTGCTGTGAAGATAGGATTAATTTTCCTCTTGCCTATTTTTAAAATAATCAACAAAAAACTGAAAACATCCCTACTTAACACTAAGTGGGGAGATATGCACACCACTTCCTAAAAGTAGGTGTCAACTCCAGAAGCAACTGACAGTGCTAAGCAAATTTAAAGACTGCAATTGACTCCCATAAAGTGGAGGAAGGGACAAGAAGGGAAGTGGAAAAAGGACTATAAAAGTGCTGACTTCCTGGCCAAGGGGGTCTTTGGCCTGAATTTTCAGCTTGGAAGATCTTGGACTGGGACTGCGACTTGGAGCTACGACTTGGGACTTCGACCTGGTACTCTAGCTCTTGGATTGCTTCTGGTAAGACTCCTCCTGGACCTTCTCCTTTGGAGCTTCGACTTGGGTGAGTGAGAAGCTGACCCTCCTTTCCTGGCTTCTGGAGAGATTAGTTGTGGAGAGGCCTCCCTATCTTGGAGGAGACCAAGTAGATTGAAACCTTGTTTAACTCACTACCGAGTCCTCAGTCTGAAGGGCTGACAAGCCCTGCCTGAGTTAAGCTGGGTACCTGAACAACATTTAGCGTGATAGGCTAGACTTCTTACTCTACCCTCTTTTATATTTCTCTACATTCACTCTTTCCACTTTTTTGTAAATAAAACTATTAAAAATCAATTTGACTTAAGATACAATATTTTTAAATCAATAACCACAGTATTATCTTAGAATTCTCATATATTTAGTCAAACCATTAATTATAATTCCTTACACTGCTTAAAGAGTAAGAAACACCCCCAAAAAAGAAATATATTAATCAAAGATGGGAAAAGTAGCTGGACTAGGAATAAGTGCATTTAGAGACCAGTGTTGGAGGAAACCAAATTGTAAAGGTAGTAAGGGATTAATACACTACTTATCCGAAGAAGGGGGAGATACCAAAGGCATGGACAAAACTCATAACATATGAATGCTTAAAAAAATTAACAGAAAGGCCACTTGTATTGGTTACTCTCATGTCTACAAATCTAGGAAAAGAATTTATCCACAAACTGAAGGTACCTCAATGATGGCCTAGAATAGGCAGATTTTCAGAGATAATATTTAATAATGGATCATCTTTACAAAGAGTTTGCAATCTTCACCATTAAATGAAAGACAGATCCTTTTTTACTTCTTTTGTTGATTATGGGGGAAAATATTTGGTTAGGTAGTCCATAATGCCAACATGCAGACTCCTTCCAACAAAGTCCTTCTGAGCTACATGAAAATCATGGAAGATACCTTGGGAAATGGAGTACAAATAACCCAATTCACTTGCCTCCCCTTCTGTTCTCTCACACATTGCTTGATTATTGATTAACCTATCCAGTCTCTTCATTTTACATACAATGAAACTGAGGCCCTTAGAGGAGAAGTGACAGGTCACACAGGTAGTAAGTAGCAGAGGCAAGATTTGAACCCAAGTCTCTTGACCATACATCAATTGCTTTTTTAATTATACCATATTGCCTTTCACTTTACCTTACAAATTGTTATTTTTTTTAATCTCAGCTTCATTTCTCTGTGTATTGACAACATAACACAGTCTAGTTAACAGCATCTTAGACTTAGAAAAAAAAACACCTTAGTTTACCTCCTTCCCCACTCCCCATCCCTGCACATTTTGCTTCTTTGTTATTTTGTTTTGCTTTGCATTCTAATGCCTAAAGTATTGGCTTATTAAAATGCCAAGAATGTTTGAAAATTATATTACTTCGACTCCTAGATGCCTCTGGGAATTCCCTGAGGTTTCTCTCATCATTTACACAAAAGATGGTGATGTGAAAAGGTGAAGGACATTTCTATACCTGGATTTTCCAAGCTGGACAAAGTCACGGATACCTCCTCCATCCGTGCTTTGTTTCCTTGTAGTTCATAGGAGTAAATGAACCCAAATCTCAACTCTAAGCTCCAGAGGACTCAGCACTCTTTGTGGAATGCAGCTGGAATACAGGAAAGATGGTGCATTGAATTTCCCAATCCAAGAAAACTTGGATTGGGAAAAACTTGCTCCCCAGTTAGGCAGTGGTGGCAGCTAATTATCTAAGGGGAACTTTCTCCAAGAAGTTCTAATGGAAAAGTAGGGGTTTTAGGGTGTCCAGTAAAGACTTTTGTCAAGACAGCAAAGGAAAAACAAACAAACACAAACATCCAACTGTTGATTCTGTGGTACTGAGGAGCTCGTTGCAGATAACGATCAATAGTGTTCCAAGATTCTGTCTTTGTTATCCCAACTCTATGATGTTCATTAGATAAACTGTGGAGGCTATTCATCCCCTTAGGGAGCTTGCTGGCATATCAGCATGGGATCAAGGGGTCTCTGCCTTTAATCTTATATACCTGAGTATTATTGCTTGGGCAAAGGGGATGGGTATGTGAATTATATGAGTTTGATTCACACTAACATCCCTTGTTTGCTTGTTCAATAAACAACCTAATGAGACTGGAACAAGAGTATAACCACAGCTGAATGCAGAAACACCCAGCACCTTAGAGATATTTTCACACCTGTATCTTGCGTCCAACCTGTTCCACTCAAAATGCATCCTTCCATTTAGATTTGCCCCTAAACAAAGCAGCACTGTTCCATGTTGATCTCAACAACTTTTCTATAGGAAGAAGAATGAATGGACTCCCTTGAAGTGTACTCTTTGAGAACACAAGATCTAAGTTCTTCCCTTGATTCTCCTCAGAATAGCTAGGCTGCCAAAGAAGAGGGCAGATTAAAAAAAAATGAAGACCTCATCAGTCTTTAGAGCTTGGGAAACCATTCTTTGTCCTTCTCTGAAACGTCTCCTATATACAAACAGCCTTTGCACCTCTAGCATTTCTCATGAGGGGGAAGGAAAGCTCAGTAGGACTTTTGTCTGTTAAGACACTTATTCCAAATCTCAAGTGTCAAATTCCCCAAGAGAAATTGCACAGTAATGATGCCACAAGGGAAGAGACAGATTTGGGGGAGAGGACTCCCTGCTCACCATGAAGAGGGGGTCACAGATGCAGCTACTTCCATGGGGGACGCTGAGGAAGGTGGTTCAGATGAACTCCAAAGTCTCTTCTAGTTTTCATCCTATGAGTCTATTATCTATGGAATAGAATAGATTCCCTAAAGGAGTGGAGCTGAAGGAAATAATATTTGTTTGTTTTTCCTACAGCAGGGAAATTAAATGGAATAACCATTTGCATTTTTCCACTTAAAGACTAGTTCTCAGAGTCTGTGCCAGACTAGCTGGAAAGTTCTAGAAACACAAAATCTCTCACTAAGTTGATTTGTAGCAGCTAAGTATCATAGAGTGTTGGACTTGGAGTCAGGAAAATCTGAGTTCAGATCCTACCTCCAACACATACCCTGGGCAAATCACTAACTCTCTCAATGTCAGTTATTCATATATATTGTGAGTATATTAATAATATAACCATATGGATGAGGATTATGTATCAGAATGTACAAAATAATAGTATTTCTTTTATATTGTTTTTTGTGAAGATCAAATGAGATCATCATGTGTAATATATAGAGCACTTTGCAAACATTAAAGTGCTCCATAAATGCCAGCTTTTAATGATAATGATTCTAGAGAATAATAGCACAATGATCATGTAACTGAGTGATGTAAAGCACATACTCATAAGAGGAGAGAAGGGTGGAGGGGAGAGGCGTGAACCCTCTACTTCACCGCCATTTTCATTTTCCCATCATAGGAAGAGAAAGGGGAAGGCGATAGACGTTTGAAGCGCCTCCTCTGTGCCAGACGCCGTGCTAAGAACTTCATGAATACGGTCTCCTTCCATCACCACCACAACACCAAGAGGTATGTGGATCCTCGTTTTATGGTTAAGGAAACTGAGGCAGAGACTAAGTGCCTTGCCCAGAACCATGCAGCTAGTGTCCCAGGCTGGATTGGGACTTGGATCTTCCTTATTCCACCCCATGTTGGGAAGGACATATTCCCACTCAGTTTAAATATTTGTTTGAGGACTACGCAGTATTACAACAGGATGCACTGTATTAGTCATTCAGGTTTGTTGTTGTTGTTTTCATTTAAAAGCAGTAGTGAGATCCTTAAATATGTCCTAAAATTGGTATGAATAAAATATAATATGCATTTATGCAGATGACATGCAAATATATCATGCAGGGAAACCCTCTAAATTATCATGGATGGTGTGGTAGGTATAAAGGAACTGAAATAACTTCAGCCCAGGGTAGCCCAAAGGCCGCTTTTTAAGTTGTCGCTTGGGAAGCCTCCAAGTTTCATCATATTTTAAAGGTTTTCTCTGTAAAGAATGCCGAATCTCATGGATCGTTTCTGCCTTTTGACCCCTGTAGAGTTTTCTAAAGAAAAAGAAAATACAATTAAATATATCAATCTGATGCTGGAGGTGTAAAGAGTCAGCTGGGGGCACAGTAGATGGAGTCCTAGGCTTGAAGTCAAGAGTTATAGGGACCTGGCAAAAATACAGAAGACCAAGAGCCAGTCTCCTTCATCACTCCCTAGACATTCACTGAGCATCTCTATTTTCTAGGACTGTACTAAGTGCTGGGCATACAAAAAGAGGCAAAAGACCGTCTTCCTCTGAGGAGCTTACAATCTAATGGGGGGAAAGAAGGAGCAAACATATAGATAAAGTAAACTGTATAACCCAAGATACACAGGAAATAAGAGAGGAAAGTCACTGGAGTGCACAGGCTTTCGGGAAGGCTTCTTGTAGAAGATGGGATTTTAACTGAGACTTAAAGGGAGCCAGGGAGGTCAGCAATCTGAATGGAGGGGAGAGAGCATTCAGGGCTCTGACAACAGCCAGAGAGAGGGTATAGAGCTGAGGGGCACTGAAACAATCAAGAGGCCGGTGTTACTGGATCAAAGAGCACCTTGGGGATCTAAGCTATAAGAAGCATAAGAAAACTGGGTATAAGATAGAAGAAAGATAGAAGAACACTGGAAAGGCAGGAGAGGGCTAGCTTGCAATGGGGCAGCTAGGGGGTGAATTCATGCCTACAGTGAGCAGGGTTCAACTTCATGACTTCAAATCTGGCCTCGGACACTTACTAGCTTTGTGACCCTAGACCGAGTGTCACTTACCCCAGTTTGCCTCAGTTTCCTCATTTGTAAGATGATCTGGAGAAGGAAACAGTAGAGCACCACAGTATCTTTGCCATGAAAATGACAAATGGGGTCATATAGAGTCAGACATGACTGAAAAAAGGCTCAACAACAAAGTTCAGAAAGGGCTTTGAATGTCCAAAAGAGATGATGTGGTCAGACCTGGACTTTAGGAAAATCACTTTTGTGATCAATGGATGATGGACTGGAGTGAGGAGAGGCTGGAGGCAGGCTACTGCCTACTTCCAGGACCTATGAGTGAGGTGATAAAGACCTTTAGTATGTTATCCATCAAGGAATAGGAACAAAGATTGCAAAAACAATGGAAAGTTATCAGAAATGACATATAAAAAAAGTTCAAATAACTAATGAAAAGAGGAGTGAAACCTATAACAGCTCTGAGGTTTCTAATTACATCCACAAATTGGCAACAAAAAATGGAAATAATTGGTGCTGGCAGTACTTTGGGCCGAAATAGAAACCAGTGCGTGTTTGGTGCAGCTGTGAATAGGTGCAACCATTCTGCAAAGGAAAAAAAAACAAACAACAAAAACAAAACCAGATGGGATTATGTAAGAATTATGGAACTGTTCATGAATCCATTGCAAAGCACTTAAAATAAGAGCACTATATAAATGTTTTATTGTTGTTATTATTATTATTACTATTATTCAACTACTTTGTCTCCAAGGAGATTAAAAGAAGATCCCATTTATGTCAATATAGCAATATCATTTGCAGGAAATGACTCAATTAATAAATAGATCAATAAATAAGTGAATGAATGAATGAATGAATAAGAAAACATTTAAAAATTAAACCTAGAGAGCCAATACATGTTCATCAATTGGGGAATGGCTTGCCTATGTACATAATGGAAAATTATTGCATTCTAAAACATGAGGGATATGAAGAGTTCAGATAAATATTCAAAGACTTTTAAATTGATGTGAAGTTAAGATAAATGCAAACATCTCAGATCAAAGTAAATAGCCTTCATTCCTCCCTGAGTGTCATTATTTTCCAGCCTGTGTGTCCCAAATAGGACCTTTTTCAATTGGTGTGAGAAAGTAAGTACCCTGGAGAGCAATATATCTCTCCTGAAAGGGAGGGAGATTGTTATTTATAATAATCAGCAACAAGTACTTATAAGTAATTATTTTAGATGAAAGAAAGAGGGGGTAGAGATGGGAGTGTAAAGAATATTGAATCTGGAGGTTCAGTGCATGGGCTCAAACTCTGACTGATATTTATTACTCTTACACATTACCCACTTGAATGAGTCAATCAACCTCTATGGGACTCGGTTTCCTTATCCATATAATGGGAGAGTTGGACCTACAACCCAAAAGGTCACTTCCAACACTAAATCTCTGTTCTCATAAGCTTTACTCTGTGACTCTCCTGAGTACAAATAAGTCTGAGTACTTGGAGAGGATTCCTGAGGGAAAGGGGATGCAAGTTAACAATCAGATTATGAAGACTTGAATGCTCCCAGCTGTGAAAAATAAAGCAAGAAGGTAACTTTGTCTTCCCAGGTCTACCATTTTTCATAGACTGAGCCTATCCTATGGGAGACTCTTTCCTTGCTCTCCAGGATCAGACCTGGTTTTTCAGAACATCTCAGAGCTTTTAAGTATAGAAATACCTTCCTATAAACCTGAATCCTCTCACAGAATGTGCAGAATAAATGAGCCTTCTCTCATTCTCTAGCCCTGGAACTTATTTTCCTACATGATCTTTAAATACCATTCATGCCAATCTAGCACCTGCCACTTTAGGTTTTTTTAGAAGACAATCCTATTTTTTCCTCTTGGAGGATGTTAATTTGAATTTTCAGGGTACATGCATACACACACACGTGGGTGTAGAGAAAATGAATTTTAAAATAATATATATATATATATATTACTAAGTGACCAATTCAAATTGATCTACATTGGATAAACCTGATTTTCTGTCTCTATAATTTTTACAAAAGGTATTGATAAATATTAATGGCGTAAGTATTAGATGAGACAGGAAGACTTCTAGTACAACTTATTAAAAAAGGAACATGTCATCTAACCCATATTTAGAACTCTCAGGGCTTCTTTCCTTCTTTGGTGTTCACCTGCCACCCAGCTCTCACCTGTGACTCCAAGAAGTCATAGTATGTGCAATGGCCACATCCCAAGAAACCATCTTGGCAGTCAGGCTAGAACAGATTGAGGGTAATCAATATGCCTTGAACCTATCAGTAAGTTAGAAGGGTATCTACCCCAGGTATGTGAAGACTGCCCCTAGCAGAAGGGGTAGATGAGAACAATTTATTCCAATGGCCATGAAGGTGGCTGAAGGATGCTTTGTGGAATTCAGGCTATCCTTTGCTCTTGCCTCTTGACTAGCTCATAACTCTGTCAAGGTGTGGGACTCACTGCTAATACCTGTTATCCTTATTCTGCTTGGCTCTATCCCACCATTCAATTCCTACTTCATCTTGGATATGGCCTCATCTTAGATAAGAAGGGAAGTGGTGGTGGTGGTAATGATCATCATCATTTTCATCTTCATCACTGAGGACCCCACGACCAGCTCCAGATTCCGGTTGTCACATCTTCTCATTCTCTCCACACAGATCATTCCCTGAGACAGTAGAGCTGTTGTAGCTGTTACAGTTTTGGAACCAAATTTCAGAATCAACCCCTTGTTCATCCTCTTGGTTGGTACTGATAAATCCAGCTATCCAAGAAGCATGAGAAGGAGTGGGAGCAGCTGTGGAATGGGGAATGTAGGGGACAGATACACTGAAGACACTCAGCAGTGTTTGGAGCTATGTTTCAGCCCCATGATTTTGCTTGTAGAGGCAGTTCCATGATGGAGACAGATTCACACTTATGTTGTGCTAGTCGCACACAAATGGTTAGGGAAATACAAATTACAACAGCTCAGATTCCCCCTTTACACCATTCAAATTGACAAAGATGAGAAGAGAATGAGGGCAATCAATTAGAAAAAGGTATGGGATGACCAGCACCCTTTTGGTAAAGCTATGGATTGAGCTGACCATTCAGAAAATCAAATGGAAATTATGTAAGACAAGTGATTAAACTGTCTGTAGCCTTTGAACCAGTCATCTCTCTATTGAGATTATTCCACAAAGAAGTCAAAGACAGGCAAGAAGGTCTAACATATGCTAATATTTATTAGTACATGTTATTTACTACATATAGTATATGTACTAAACATACTAAATAGGTACATACATAGGTACTACATAAATACTAAATAGGTATAAATATGTATGCACCACAGGTACATACATAAATACTAAATATTTATCAAAGCCTCTCTTATAGTAGCAAAGAACTGGAAATTTAGGTGCTGTTCATAGATTTAGGAATGGTGATGACAAGAATGGAAAAAGCAATAGCTTTGGTGTCAGAGGAATTGGGTTTGAATCCTGCCTTTGCCAGTTACTATCTATGCCTTGACCATATCACAGAATATCTCCAGACTTGTTTATCCATTTTTGAAATGGGGTGGGGGTGAGGGAAGGTTAAATGTTCTAAGAATCTTCCCAGTTATAAATTTATTATAGTAAAACATAATATATGAGTGTAATTGAATGTAAATGAATGAATCTTGAGAACTAGCAAATGAGGCATTCATAGAATTGGGGAAAGATTTGCTTTACCAGATGCAGAGTGAAAAAAGTAGAACCAAAGGAATAATTAACGCAATCGCTACAAGGTAAATGAAAGAAGCATTAAGAAGAATCAGTAACTGATGATCAGAGTTAGTAAAGGCAAGCAGGATTCTGAAGCCGTTACTACATATGACTTGGATGATGTTCATTCTCTCACTGACAGAGCTCTGACTTGGACAAGGTGGTCACTAAGTTTTGGTTTATGGTGTTAATTTTGTTCAACAGTCATTAATTGTGGATTCATTTGGAGGTGTACAGCGATTGGACTATAAAAACAAAGGGCATTGATAAGAAACATATTTTAAATATACACATATATATCATTCAGTCATTTCAGTAGTATCCAACTCTGTGTGACCTTATCTGAGGTTCTCTTGGCAAAGATATATAAGGGGTTTGTCATTTCCTTCCCCAGCTCATTTTACAGATAAAGAAACTGAAGCAAATAAGGTTAAGTGACTTGCCCAGGATCACACAGCTAGTAGGTGCCTGAGACCAGATTTGAACTCAGCAAGATGATTCTTCCTTACTCCAGGTCTAGTACTCTATCCACTGTGCCACCTAGCTGCCCCACATATATGTACCTAGGTGTATATGTGTATATATTTTATTATTCAGTCATTTTAGTCATGTCTGTTTCTTCATGACTCACATATATATGAATACTTCCCAGATCTATCCTCTGCTCAGCCTGGCTTCTTCCACTTGCCTTTCCTTATCCAACTAGTATTTTCTAAGTATACAATTTATACAATTTTTAATGAAAAGGGCCTGTGTACCTTGCTATATAAGTACCATCTTTCTGAGCTTAGGCAGAAAGGCATTTTCCCATGTCTCTTACTCTTCTTTTTTAATATACATCTCTTTTATTTTTCTTTATCAAACACCCATTACACTGCTTCATTGGCAAATTGTGGAGTAAAGGATTAGCCCAAATGAGAGGGAGTACGCCTTGTTTATTTTTAATGAAGTTCCCCATATAAATATTTAATTTAGTCATAATAAAGCTTTCTCTACCACCTTAGAATTAGATGGTGATTCAGAATCAATGCCTGAGCAAAGGTGATTTAGATTTAGCCGATCCTTCTAATTGGTCTATTAATCAAAGCTACAGGAGCAGTCAGTGAATAACTAACTGTGTTTTTATTCATTTATTGCATTAATAAAAAACAGTTAGGCAGCTCACTGGCTTCTTACAAGGTAACCAGACCATGATAATTAGATCCCAGTAAATTACCCAGTGACACAGAAGCACTGAAGATACCAACCTTTCAGCTTAGCTGGTACTGCCTTCTGGGAGCATTCTCTTCCAGAGAAGCCATAACAACCATTCAATGAAATGTGTTTCCAAATCCCCACCTGCTCCAGAGACATATTCGGGAAAGAGTCACCACATTCTGCTCAACCCAGTAGTAGAGGCTGGCTCTTTTCTAGTCTCCATGACAAATGACCAGACAGGCAATAACTTGCCAGTCTGGAAAAGCAGCATCATGGGGTAGAAAAAGGGCATGACCCAGAGTCATAGGTCCTAATTTCAAATCCCAGATCTGCGAGCTGTATTACCTGGGTGACTCTGGGGAAATCTGTTTCCCTATCTTGGCTTTATTGTCCTCCTCCATAAAATGAGTCACTTGGATGAGGTGGGCTCTAAGGTTTCTTCCAGTCTAAGATCCATAATCAAAGGATCCTAACTTTCACATCAACTCCCTCATTTCCTATACCCTAATTATAAACATGGGAAGAAATGCATTTGGAAATATCAGGGTCACTCATTACCTCCAATTTACTGGAAAGTTTAATGGACAATGTGGCTAAGTAGAGACCCCTTTGTGAAGGTCTAATCACAAAAGTCTCAAAGGGACTCAGAAAGGTGCCCATTCATCTACTGATCCCCAACAAAGAGGGCTTCATGATTCCATAGGGACAGCGCCATTCTCATCAACTGCAGAAGAGTAGGATCTGCTTTGTATCTCATCCTACAGATCTGGGGATACAATGTGGTTGTTCATTCATTTAAAAAAGGAACGAGGACACCATGGGGGCCTTTTTTTATTCTCTTGGGAATTGGATTTAAGTGAGGCAGAGATGACCAAGGCCCTCAGCCTCACTGCCTCTTCCAGAGTCATTGAAGTCCAGTGTCAAGATCAAGTCAGGATGACTGGTGATGGCCTGGGATGCAATAAACAACCTAAGCATCTTTGATGACCAAGTTCTACGGCCACCATTAGAACAAATTGTTCTACTCTGCCCATTCCTCTAGGTAAAGTCTTCACATGTTTGGTGTAGACACCCCCTAATTCCCCAATGGGATTGAGGCTTCTCGATTGCCCTCAACCTGGCTTAGCTTGCCTGCTGAGACTGTTTTGCTAGAGAGTGGCCACTGTGCATGCTAGAGCCACAAGTTGGAGCTGAGTGAAAGGTGAATAACAAAAGTGGAGGAACAGCCCTGAAAAAGCCTTCTTTTTCATCAGAGGTTCATGCCCTCTCCAAATGTCCCAAATCCCTCAAGAGAATACAATGACAGAAATGACAAACCACCAGAATTGTGAATTGATTTATTGGTTAACTCAACATCTATTTCCAGTTTTCATTGAGACATATTTTTTTGACTAAATAACAAAAGCAGCAGCAACCACCAGCCACTATTTCTTGATGCTTGTTCCTTACCACTTCCGTGATGATTTTTGAATGGCACCAAAAATTGTCCTAGGAACTCGGGCACCATGAGGGTAGACTCGCATCAAATCTATGAGGTATCATCCCTAATCTCATGGACTTCCCAAAAGAAAAACATTAGGCTTTTTGTGTGAACATATTTTCCTTTTTTTTAACCCTTACTTTCCATCTTAGAATCAATACTGTGTATTAATTCCGAGGTAAATAAATGTTAAGGATAAGCAATGGGAGTTAAGTGAACTTGCCCAGGGATCACGCAGTCTGTGGCCAGATTTGAATCTCAGACCTCCCATCTCTAGGCCTGGCTAGCAATCCTCTGAGCCACCTAGCTACCATCAGTTGTATAATTTCTAAGGATCTTTTCTAGTTCTGCTGCTTTTTATATGAGGTGCGAGTACTTCAGGTATGAGCAGATTGGATTGTTCAATTCAGTAAATTTTAATTAAGAAATTACTATATGCCAGACACTGTTAGGAGCTACAAATACAAAATTAAAAAAAAAATCCTTCCTCTTTAGGAGCCTGCATTCTATCAAGGGAAATAATATGTAGTTAAATATACCACACAGAAATAAAGCACTAAGTTGAAAGTGAACAAAATAGAAAACAAAGTCTTATTTTCTTAGATTTGTAATGAAAGAAAACAGTGAACTTCTCTTTGTGTGAGGTGACATATCAAACACCAATGAATATTTATGAGACATCCCCACAGGGATTATCCTTTGCTTTTTTCAATTGTGCATGTTATTTAGTCAGAAAAGCTCCAAATCCAGAAAGTTATAAAGTTGTTCCCTAATCTCTTTTTGAATAGCAGGAAGCATTTACCACTCTTTTAAGGGCAATTGGACTAATTGATGTAATCCTCTTTCCTTGCATAACTGTAGACAAGGGAGTCTTTAGAAATAATGAAAAATGATCATGCCAGGAAGAGTGGGACTTGATGGCCCCTAATGGTCCCTTCTACCTCTGGATCTATGCTCTTCTAATAATGACAGCTCATGCTTATGTAACACTTTCCCCTTTACATCAAGATTGTGAGATGGGCTCCTAAGAGAATCAGAATCAAAGCTGGAAGAACCCTTGGAGATTCCTCCATTCTAATGCTATAATTGGCAAAGGGTTGGTAGTTTGGTGCCCCAAGGCATTCATTGCCATGTACTAGAGGATGCCTCCTCTTCAGGGGCTGCCATCCTTTGGCTATTCTCTCTCACTTGGATCCTGCACCAGATCTCCTCCACGAAAATGACAAAAATCTTTGGCAAGCATTCATTGTTCTACTTAATGCCACTCTGTATGTGCCAACAAGTTTTTCATTGTGGTTATATTTGTCAAGGAATCTTATGTAATCTTAAGCTAATATAATGAGCTCAAAGGGACCAACTCCCTCATTCTCTTACCACTGAAGAAACTGAAGTGCAGAGAGATTAAATAATTTGTTCATGGTCACCTGGAGCTCAGCTACCGCCATTATTCCTCTTGAGGACCTGCACTGTAAATCTTCAGTAAATTTAATTAAGATAAACTAAGGTACCACTCCGAGCAAGATCAGTGTACTAACAGTGACTTGTGGGTCACATTGGCAAATGCTCCACAAAGCCAGAGGACCCCTCTCCCAGAGAAGGAGGGAACCATCTTTATTAACTCACAACAAAGAAAGGGTCTTGGTGGGCATGAAGAATAGGTAATAGGTTGTAGGGTTGGGGCAGGAACATGACAATTGATTGGACAGAGAAAGGGAGCAGCTAGTTGGCTCAATGGACCTAGAGTTGGGAAAATCCAAATTCAAATTTGGCTTCAGATTCTTACTGGCTGTATGATCCTTGGCAAGTCACTTAACCTCTGCTTTAAACTACTGGAAAAGGAATTAAAGAAAACAACACTTCAGTATACATGGGCAGTGTGATCCATGGTAGTCACAAAGAGTCAGACACAACATAACAGCATATTGAGAAAGATGGGCTGATATTCAGATGAAGCTAACCATGTCCCTCTCTAAGAATTAAAGAATATTCATTGTTTATGGGACCCATCTGTAGCTCGTAGTCTTTGCTAAAGAATCCCAACTAAGAGAATTGCTATTTCCTTGGAAGAGATAAAAGCTCCCTTTGCTATAGAAACACAGGAAAGGACAAACAACATATCTTTGGGGGGATGGTAATTTTATGGGACTAAACCCATGAAATATTCTAGAGGATACCAGTATGAGAGATCAGGAAAACTTTTCTTTTAAACTAAATCAGTTGGATTCCTGAGCTCAGTTCAAGTCAGGTAGATGCAGGCCCAGTTATGAAATTAATAAAGCATAAAATCAGTTTCATTGTAGAATCAATGCAGTAGAAATCCATTCAGAAGAAATGATAGGTAATATTAATTTTAATATTTTCAGCAATCAAACAAACTCTATCATTACCCCGAAGAGGATCTATCAAAGGGCTGCCTTATTGTTCTACTCACGATTTTTGTGACTTTCCAGTCCAAAGCACCCTTCATTGGCCATTGCTCCCCTATCAGTAACATCTCCCTTGTTAAAATGTAAGCCCTTTGAAGGCAAGGATTCTCTTACTTTTGTATTTGTATCACTGTTAGGCACATACGTATATGATTCATGTTTTCTTATTTATTCATTGATCATTAATATTTTATAAATAACCACAAGTTCATTTTTAATAAAGACCTCATTGAAGTGATGTAAAATGTGTGCTTGACCCATGTGTGATGGAAGGAAGATGAGCTGGTCCCACAGCAAAAGCAGAGTGGCAGGCGTTTTGCCCTGCCAGTATCTAGTCATTGCTGAAAGACTTCCAGTTTAGCAGAGCCCCTTCTACTTTGGGACAGCTCAAATTCTTAGGGAGTAAATCAATCAATTAAAAAAACATTAATTAAGCCTCTCCTATGTAAGCCTCTCCTAATGAATTAAGTACTGGGGATAAAGATATGAATAAAGGGAACAATGTTTGTTCTCTAGGCATTTGCATTCTGTCAGGAAAAGCAACATATGCATATGGGAGTATAAATAGAGCTAGAGAGATATATCCATATCTATAAGTGGATGTGAATACATAGAGATACACACACAATCCGAAGGTGCTACCCTTTACATAGTGCACTTGAGACTTGGAAATTACATAAGGATTATCTGTTATCTAATAAATACAAGGTAATTGGGGGACACTCGAAGTTGAGGTGAACAGGAACAACTTTCTGTGGAAGATGGTACTTGGATTCCATTTTGTGTGATGAGAGGAGGGAAGTCTGGGGCCGAGATGAGGATGGTGATACGTGAGATGACCGGGGCAAAGTCATCCAGATGGTATACGGAATGTCTATTCTGAAAAACAGAGAGGACCCTTTGGCTGAATTAGAATGCAGGAAGAGGAGCAACCTAGAAGGTGGGTGAAAAGATAGGTTGGGCCAGGTGGTGAAAGCCATTGTAAGGTCAACAGAGGATGGCACATTTTATCCTAGAGATAACAGGAAACAACAAGGGAGAGACATGATCAGATCTGTGCGGAGGGAAAATTACTTTCGGCAGCTAGGTGGACAATGAATCAGAATGAATTAGGAGAGAAGAAGGAAGACGAGGAAGGAAAGGAGGAGAAAGAAGGCAAGGGAGGGGGGGAAGGAGTCAGAGGAATGTGGTGCTCCCTCTCTCAGTGTATTCCCTAGGAATAAATCTTAATTCACAGCTTTGAAAATCATTATGTCTCCTATTTGGCAGCAAGACAGGAGCCCAGGTCTAAACTTTCTCAGTAAATCATATGCAGTGCTATTCAAAGGGGACGTGGGCAGAAGAGTTTGATGGAGCTGAGGCTGATAAATGGCCGTCCTTCTTCCATCATTCTCCCCAGGCCTTGGGTGCAGTAATAACTCTGCTACCAGCAGAACCAGTGGCTACAGCATGCAGGGAGCAGGACTGCTTAGAAGGGGTGGATTTATCAGGCTCATCAGGCACCCAGGGAAATCTAAAGTTCTCAGCCAGATGATACTTTTCTCCCCAAGCAGTTTGGAAGACAGTGACTCAGTACCTTGTGAAGTGAAACCTAGCTCTGGTGCCAAAAAACTGATTTCACATCTCTGGATGCTGGGGTGGGTTACACAGAATCAGCCCATAATGAGGGGCATGGCCTAGCTCAAAAGACAAGAGGAGCATGGAGGTCCCTTGGGCTTCCTTGACAGTATCCTCTATATCCTAACATCCTTACAGAAAGAAGAGAAGTAGAATCCCATAGATACCCTATCAGCATCAGAAATGAAGCAAAGTGGGGCAGCTGGGTAGCTCAGTGGATTGAGAGTCAGGCCTAGAGATGGGAGGTTCTAGGTTCAAATCTGGCCTCAGACACTTCCCAGCTGTGTGACCCTGGGCAAGTCATTTGACCCCCATTGCCCACCCTTACCACTCTTCCACCTAAGAGCCAATACACAGAAGTTAAGGGTTAAAAAAAAGAAATGAAGCAAAGGAAAGAATATGCTCTTGGGGAAAGTGCCTCCTATCTCAGTTGTCCAGCAATGAAGTCTTTCTCAACTTCCAGGTTCCAATCCAATCAGGAGAATGTTTCTATGGCTCTAAGCAAAAAGCAATATGAATGTCCATTGCTTGAGATTTATAGGACAGACACAAACCTCAAAGGGAAGCTTGGTGGATATTTAATTTAAAGTTAGAGGGTCTGCCACCTTCTACTCGTAAGGTCTGGGCAAATTCCTTTCTCCTTGGACTTCAATTTCCTTATCTCTAGAGTGGGAGAGGAGTCTGGGCTAGACTTCCAGTCCTGAGCTATGGTCCTGGGACCTCTAAGGTCCTTCTGGCTCTGAATTTCCTGACTGTGTAATGTTGATTACCTCAGTCTTAGATAATAGAAAAGAAAATGGGTTTGGCAAATGGGCTACTGCTGAAGGTGGTAGTGAAATCAAGAAAGCATCGAATATTTCCACAGCATTATGCTAGGCACTGTTCAGTGCCACAAAGGACAACCTAACTAGCCCAGACTCAAGTCCCTGGACTTGAAGGAGCTTGCACTCTCATTGTGAAAATAAAGCAAGCACTCAGAAAGCATACAAGACAACCTACCCAGCAAAGGGAGTGTGTGCATCATGGCTATCAGCAGTGGAAGTCTACCCCTGAGTCTGCTGCTCAAGCCTTAGCCTGAGATGGCCAGTTCTGAGCCTTTCCTCTTGACTAGAGGTGCTTCCTCTGCCCATTTCTCAGAGGGCTCCAGGAGCCAGTGCAGAAAAAGTCTTCCTGGATGCCAAGCTGAGACACTGCCTCCACATTGTTGCTTAGCAGCCATCTGGGAATGGCCCTCTACATATAACTTACTGCTTCCATGGCCCTTGTCCTAGCCTTCATCCCATGTTCTGGGTTACCAGAGTTGTTAAACTTTATATGGGAGGCAGAAAGAATGGTCAAGAGCATCCTGGTCCCTCCTGGGTCCTCTGAGCTCCTGCTGCCTCTGGGTGGGTTTGGCCTTTCTCCCCCTTTAATTCTCTTGTACTCCAAGTGGGCTACTTGGCTATTGATGACTATTGATTGGTCTCTGAAGAATCAAAAATGTCGGTGCCCCCCCCCCCAGTTGTGCTGAGTCACGACATCATATCATTCATGATAAAGATCTGGAGAGAACTCAGTTCCAATCTGGTTTGGGACAGTTATCAGCTCCAGGACCCTGGTCAAGTCCCTGAGCTTCCTCCTCAGAGGGTTGTTGGGCCTTTCTGATGAAATCATGTCAATAAACCTCAAAGTGCCATGTTGACGCGCGTGCCAAGGATGATGGCTAAACGGCTATTTGTCATTCCAGAAGCCTCGATTGTCTGTTGTCTAATATCGATTATTTCTGGACCGCAGGCAGAGCTTAATCACTGCTTGTGTGAAACAAAGGGGCCAATGCACAGAGGAATCCATTCCTGGGATTGGATATGTCGGTCCAGTCTGAGAGCTGGGCTCCTCGCCCTGCCCTCTGCCAGCGGGGAGGATGACTGGCACTGACCTAGCCTAGTTCTGCTCTGCTCAATGGGGGTGCTGAATGGCAAGCCTTCATCACTGGCGTTTTAACCAGCAGATGTGCGTCTGACGCTGCCCGGGGAACTGGAAGGAAAGGGACAAAACGCAAACAATTCCTTAATATCAAGAAGTTTTCCTTCTAGGGGGAGGCTTGCAACTGTGCACTCAGGCACGCAGACAAGGTGTTTGACGGGAGGAGAACAGGAAGAAAAATAGCAATAACCCGAACCCTATCATGGCAGACTCCACCTGATTATAGCTAAAGCTGTTTATGTTCAGCCTGACATTGTCTTGGTCTATAGAGTTTTCTCAGAGATGACAGTTTGGAGGAACCTCAGTAAATGGAACTAAAACAAAATTTAAAATTTGCCTTGCAATGGGGCAGTGAGGTGACTCAGTAGACAGAGGCAGGCCTGAAGACAGGGGTTCCTGGGTTCAAATCTGGCCTCAGACACACCCTAGCTGCATGACCTTGGGCAAGTCACTTAATCTTCATTGCCCAGTCCTTAATGCCCTCTTGCCTTGGAACCAATACACAATATTGATTCTAAGATGGAAGGAAAGTAGCTGTGCAAACAAAAAATTGTAAAGATGACTTTCAATTGAGCTGTGCCTAAATGCTCCGTGATTATTTCATGTTTTTTTCAAGTCCAAAGTTATGCCATGAGGATAAAAAAAAAGACTATTGACTCCCTGTCCAATTCAGTGTTAGCAGAATTCATGATGGAGTGAGGGGTGACCCAAATGAACATGCTACTGCTGATACTGAGCTGTGTGGCCCCATTTTTTATCTTATAAAGGCATTTTAGGCTATGATTTGGTGGTGGTGGTGGTGGTGGTGGCAAATCTTCCATTTAGTCTGCTTGGTTTCAACCTCTTTTTGCTGTCCTTAGAGATTATTCTATTGCCATTGCAAACAAACAAACAAAAAAAGCATCATCAAAGTTCTCAATTCTTTTCTTTTTTTATCTTATCTGACATCCCCCATGCCAAAAGCAGTTGGACTGCTTTTGGCATCTTTCTTTGTGTTCACATTGCTTTCTACCAGAATCTTCAGTGCCACTTCTGTGTTCTCC
Source organism: Gracilinanus agilis (assembly GCF_016433145.1). Taxonomy (NCBI): domain Eukaryota; kingdom Metazoa; phylum Chordata; class Mammalia; order Didelphimorphia; family Didelphidae; genus Gracilinanus; species Gracilinanus agilis. Next base: position 5,558,680 of record NC_058134.1, on the reverse strand, counting down.
ACATCTGGAATTCATCTTGAAGTGTCAGAGTGGCTTGTAGAATAGGAGTGGGGAGGAGTTAGTAAGAAATCCCCCCCCCCCCGACGGAAAAAAAGAAGCCAAATTGACCAATGAAAAGACATGGGCCAGTCCTCGGGCTTCTAGCAGTGCAGCCCAGAAAAGTCCCCCAGAAGACGCCACCATTTACTCAACCCGCCTGCTTTGGATGGAGCCTCTCTCCAAAAGGAGAAATGTGGAATATTCTGTGCTATCAACATGCCATGCTAAGTCAAATTGGCTTAAAGAAGGGTAAATCCTTTTAGACAAATCGAATTTCCTTTATAGATAAAGTAGAGTCACAGAAGAAATATTTCCTGAGTTCTGCATGGTCCCTGAGTCATATTTTTAACTGTAGTCAATAGAACTAGTTTTCACCCCATTTATCCTCAGTTCACGGCTGGCTTGAGGATTACAAGCATAAAACATCCACCAGAAGCCCACTATCGCCTGGGGGAGACATAACGAGACACCCTGGCCCTAAACTGTTTCCAGAAACGGCTCTCTAGCAGGTAAGCATGAAGGAGCCCCCCTGCCCTACATGAAGGGTGTGTAGGGCATTCTTGGCATATTCAAAATGACTTCAGATGAGTCTCCATAAAAAGAATTCACTTCCTGCTCCGTCACAGTATCTCATTTCTCCATTCAAAAAGGAAAATCCTTTTTCTCAGGTGAAAAAATCCCAACAGGTTCCTCCAAAAGACTGTCGAGTAGTTTCTCTGGAGTTGCCAGGGGGAAAGAACGAAATACAGAGCAACATACAGTCCCAAGAAATCACTGATCACGTCCATACTCCGCATCCTTTTACCAAGAATTTTATCTGTGGCCGGGATCAGTGTGATCGCTGGCTGGGATGGCATCGTTGGTCGATTCCTCTCCATGAGCACATTATACAGTTACCTTGACCTTCATGATTTTCATAGCAGGCTTAGGGAGAAAAAAACCTCCAAGGTATGAATATTATATCTTTATTTGGCTGAACAACGTTGCAAAAAGAATAGAAATGGACAAAAAAAAAAAGATGGCCCAACTAGAAAACTGCAAGGAGGCTTTTGAGACACACATGCTTAGCAGTCTCAATACTGAACAAACCTCAGTTAGATATTACGTGTTCTTCATTAAATTGTGCATATAAAAGAGAGGGAAATGGATCATCCTTTGGTATTAAATCAGTCCTTGCGCCAGTCCAATCAGCCAGGTAAATGAGTGGCGAAAAACCGAAGGATAACAAAAACAAGTAGCATGCCATGGACTGACCCTCCCTTGACAGGTTCCAGATGGTCACTTAAGTGTTCAGGAGCTCTTCCCTACCGATGTTATGTTGAACCATTGTTTGTATTGAACAAAGCACATGGAGCTTCCCCTTTGCACTCGCTTTTCAACTCCACTCCTAGAGCTTGTTGGATCCTGATAGAGCAGCTAAGTACTTCTCCCCATAGAATTACAGGGAGAAATCTGGAGGGATGGTGGCTTCTAGTCCTATTCCTCCAGAGCCCTCACCCAGACTTCCTAGCTGTGTGACTCTGAACAACTCAAAACCCTCCATGTGTGTGGTCCAAGGTGGAAGGAAGAGCCTCTCCATCAAGATGCCCAGAGAACAGCCATCCCAAGTTTCCTTATTTCTGTGGAACGCTGACCATGCAAGCCATATACATGACAAGTAAAAGGACTTGGGGTTCTTATGAGCATTGTGAGTTAACATGGGTAAAGCCTTTGCAAGCCTAAAAGGACTATAGAAGCACCACCTAATACTGTTGTTTATGTCACTGTTTTACCTACTGGTTTGCCGAGATGAAGCCCATCTGTGTCTGCATCCCAAGTGTGCCGTATGCATTAAGAATCACCATCAAATTCTGGGGGTCACTGAAAGCTCTGGAGCTCTTGTCTTGGGCCAGGCTGTCCTGACTGGTGAAAAAGTGAGGCCCAGTTTCCAGATGACCCCAGACCAGGCTATGTGCCAGCCAGTCACCGGGCTATCATCTAGCCTCTTCCTCCTCCCTCCCTCCCATCCCTCTCCACTCTGCCCCAACCCCGTGTGTTCCTATCTCTTTCTCTCCTAGCTCAGGACAATAGCAGGAAGTGGTTTGGGGAGTTCTGCCTCTTCCAGAAGCTTTCTTCACCTCAAAGGAAGGCCCGACATCTTGAAACCAGAGCCAAGAATGTTTCTGCATAAACACAAGGTCACTAGATTTTAGTAACTCTTTTCTACATGCATCCATATTAGCTGAATATTCTGCTATCTCACCAGCACTGCCACCATTGCTACAACAGCATATTCTGCTCTGACTAAATATGGGAAATTAAACTGTTTATTCCTAACAAGTACAATGGATTGACTTAAGTTTTCCCCTTTGTTCATTAGTCATTTACTTTGAAATGGAAACTTTTTTCATCTATTGGGAAAAGATTCTTCTCTAGAACCATGAATAAACTATGAATCCCTTTATTTTAAGATCTCTGCAGAAGATAAGATCCCTGGGTTAGGGTCAAGCCATCTTTCATTATTTCATAAAATTTGAATTAAAAAAAATTTGGGAAGTCGCCTATTGACACACCAACCCAAGTTCCATTAAATGAAGGATCCACAGAGGAAGGAAAACTGGGGTCACTTTGGCCTTGTCTTCATTCATCATAAGTAATGGAGGCAAACAATGGGGAAGCAGTGCAGCCTAGTAGACAGAGTGGACCTTGGAGACAAGAATCAAACAATCAATAATCCTTTATTAAGTGCCAGCCACAGTAAAAAGTGCTGGAGAAGGAAAAGAAGCAAAAGGAAGTCTTTGCCTCCAGAGATCATCATGGGGGAGATGACACATGGACAAAGCAAGTTATCGACAGGCTAAAAAAGGAAATAATTAGAAGAAGGAAAGCCCTGGAATTAAGAGGAGTTAGGGAAGACTTCCTGCAGAAAGCAGGATACTGGCTGGAACCACCAGAGAGGTCAGTACTTGGAGCAGAGGAGAGAAAGCCTTCCAGCCCTGGGACATGGGGGACGGCCAGAGAGAATGTGCAGAACCAAAAGATGGCGTGTCTTCTTCTGGAACTGCAAGAAGGCCAGTGGCACAGTTGGCAAGAGAACATGTTGGGGAATAAGGTGTGAGAAGACTGGAAAGCCAGGAAGGGGCTCAGTTAGGGTTTTGAATGCCAAAAAGAGTTTTTGGTATTTACTTCCAGCTGCAATAGAGTCACTGGAATTTATTGAGTGAGTCTGATACAGTCAGACCCAGGCTTTAGGGAAATCACTAGTGGCTGAATGGAGGATGGACTGGAGTGGGGAGAGAATTGAGGCAAACAGACTCATCATCGAGCTATTTAAATAGTTGAGGAATGATGAGGACCTGCACTAAAGTGGGGACAGTGTCAGAGGAAAGAAGGAGACGTATGCAAGAGATGTTACAAAAGGGAAGTCAACAGGTTCCATTCTTACCTCTAAAATAATGGCTGTGCAATGCTGGGGAAACCACTTAACTACTCAGTGCGCTCAGAAGCTTCTTAAAACTATAAATTGCAGGGGGCAGCTGGGTAGCTCAGTGGATTGAGAGCCAGGCCTAGAGACAGGAAGTCCTAGGTTCAAATCTGGCCTCAGACACTCCCTTGCTGTGTGACCCTGGGCAAGTCACTTGACCCCCATTTCCTCCCCTTACCACTCTTCTGCCTTGGAGCCAATATACAGCATTGACTCCAAGACGGAAGGTGAAGGTTTAGAAATAAATAAATAAATAAAACTATAAATTGCAGACAAGTTGTTAACTGATATTTAGGCCCTTCTGGGACCTTCCTACACAGACTCAGAGGTCTAGTAAACAGAGAGTTTATATATATAAATATATATGTGCATATATGTGTGTATATATATATATAGAGAGAGAGAGAAAGAGATACATAGACAGACAGACAGACAGGTAAATATATATATATATATACATATAGATAGATAGATAGATAGATAGATAGATAGATAGATAGATAGAGCAATTATGTGTAAACTGATAAATGGACAAATTAGTAACATATGATTAAAATAAACATCTCCATAACCATGGCTTTCAACTCTAGAAACTGGAAGAACAGTTTTTTCTTATGATGAGAAGTTTGTCCTTCAGTACATTGATGTAAACATAATCTTTGCAATGTGGATTTTCCTTCCAACCATTCAGATAGCAATACATGGTACCCAACCTGGCTTGATTCCTTGGGCTTCAGGGGACAAAGAGTCTTTGTTTCCAAAATGGCTGACTCTCTGCACAGAATCAAACTATCTCAGATAACCACCAACATCTATTGCCAAGAGCATTACTGAAGCCTTTACAAGATGGTGGGACCTTCCACATCTGTCACTCTGTAGTCATAGGGCTGGCATAGAACCCAGAGCTAGAGCCACCTCCATGTCTTTGGGAAGACAGGGAAGAGAAGGCTTGATGAGGGTCCTACATTAAAATGTTTTTCCTTACTACTTCTCCAGGCTCTAATTCACCCTGTGGCATTCCTCGATTTCAGAATTAAACTTTCAGAATGAGTGGTACATGTTCTCTGTCTCCATTGCCTCACTACTGCCTTCCTTCTCAGTCACTTCCAATCTGTTCCCTCTTGCCCTCCCACCCCTTAGCCCATTCTGAAACTATCTCCACTAAGAAAAAGTTGCTAAAGAATATTATATGAATTTATCTCATGTTCCATGCTCTTCCTGTAGCCTTTATGAGTGCTGCCCTTGATGACCCTGAGATTCTCTTTCCTTTTTAAGCATCCAGTGCATCCCAACAGTATCACTACATACCCAGGTGATCTTTTCTGGCATTTAGAATTAAACTTAAAATAAGTCCCTTTCAACATGGGGATTCTATAATTCTATAAGCATTTGACAACAAATCATTCTACAAAAGGGTTACAGAAGAAAGCTGAGGCTATTGAGTTGAGCTTGAATGGGTGACATCTTCCAACAAATGGTCAACCAGCCATTTCTTAAAGACTCAGTAAGGGAGAATTCCCCACCTCCAAGATTTTGCATTTTGTTTTAGCTCTACTTGTGAGGAAGCTTTCCCTGACACTAAGCTGAAATAAGTCTCAAATACTCCCACCTCCTTCCACATGCAGAAACACATGACAAGTCTTCCATAAGAGAGACCAGCAAATACTTGAAGGCAAGTCTCAGATTATCTCTGATCCTTCTCATCTATAAGCTAAACATCCTCAGCTCTCACAACCAAACCTCGTATGACCAGATCTGAGGACCCTTCCTTCACAGAGATGTCATCAAAGCTTTTGTCATTTTTTTCCTTAAATACATTCCAAAATTGAACAATACTCCACATGTCTTCTGATGTAAGAAGAGTAGAACAGAGTTACTTCTCTTCTGGTCTTTTCCATTCTGCCTATCTTATTAAAGACTAATATTAGGTTACTTCTCTTTGTTACAATTCCAAGCCATGGATTCATATGAAGATGTTAATTCACTAAAATCTTTACTACATAAAATTCTATCTAACCATCAATTCTTCATCTTGAATTTGTGAAGTTGAGATTGTGCCCAGACATGTAAATATTTGTATCTGCAAAAATGCATAAGCCATACCCCATGGACCTTGGTTTATCATCCATATGAGAAAGGTCACTATTCCTCTGGTTTGAACATTTAACCCATTATCTTGTCTTTCTTATATGTGTATTGTCAAAAAAAGTTTAAAAAGAACTCAATGTACATATATGAACCCATAAATGTAATAGTCAGCCATTGCTGGCTTATTATTTAATGGAAGCTAATAAGTTACTCAGATTTCATGTGTATTCCTAGAGATAACAAGTTTATGGGATGATATATTTAGATTTGGAAGGGATATCAGATGGCATCTGGTAGAACCTTTTCATTTAATAGAAGAGAAGACTAAAGCCTAGAAAGATTGAATGACTTTCTCAAAGTCATAGAGGTAGAAATCATCAAGGAACTTATGTGTCAAGGCAGGGTTGCCCATTTTTGGAAATTCTTTCTCAACTTTCATTATTATAAAAATGATTACAGGCTATTATTGTCTAATTGGGCCCAAATGCTCCTTAAACTTCCAAGCTTGTTCCATAGGAACATAGAGTAGGAGTTGGTACAATGGAATCTCTAATAATCTCACTGGCAATGAAACCATTATCAACAGTCCAGAGTGAGACAGTCTCAAGAAATAAAAGGTTTTTTGCCTTGAATCTCTGGTTCATTTTATTTTATGATTGATCAGAGAATAAAAAGAACAATAAACCCAACTTAGTTTGCACCATAATAGACTGAATCATTTGGTCAGTAATTTAATGAGGCTTTTGTCAATGAGCGATTACATGAAATAGATGTGTAATGGCCCCGGTATTAAACTGGAAATAGAAACTAGTTGACATCATCACCAAAAAACCATGGATGGATAATGGAAGCAGGCAAAACAGGTCTCCAGCTACAAACATTTTATGAACTTTCTGTATGTTTCAGAGTTCCAGGCACTTATTCAGTTTGGTTTATGTGTAATTTGGAAAGGTCTGGTGTGTTTTTTCTTTGTTGTTGGCTAATTTATTTTGGGGGAAATAACTACGTTATATTTGTTCTTCAAACTCTCTGACAAAAATGATATAATAATTGGGGAGTACATGAGAATGACAGAACTCAGAGCAAATCCCAGGCTGAAGAAGACTTACAATAAATATACAGGAAACAAGAGATGTCTACAGGCCACTAATTATATGGGATAGTCGCAGGATCATAAATTTAGAGGGAAACTAGTCTTAAACATCATTTGGCCCAACACTTTGATTCAATGAATAAAGAACCTAAGGGTAAAAGAAAAGAAGATCAGGTAGCAAGTTTAGAGCAGGGATGTGAACCAAAGCCCTCTGGTGAGAGGATCTAGCAAGATCCTGAGACAGGATCACTGGAACTGATCTTCCCACTAGAGTCTGCCTCCCTTTGTTTCAAAAGAATTGTAGTATGAGGAAATTCAGATTCCCTTAAAGAACTTTTTAATGCAATTTGACCTGACTGCTGAGTGAACATGCTTATAGTCTCGCTTTTTGACTTAGGCAGCTTTCCAAAGGAGAAGATTTGGGACAGGCCTACAAGGAACTATCCGCCAAGTTCAGCCTGTATATTTCATCCATATACATATTTGTCTTGAGCCTCTTCTTATAGGTAAAAGAAATATGAAAAAAATGTCAAAAAACCCATATCTGTGTTTATTTTAGGTACATCCCCAACCCTCTAGCTATGGACAGTAGCAGGGAGCATTCATCAAAGTTCTGATTTGGTCTTGGAGTTAGTGGTGGGGAGGATGAAGGAGGGGGATTAATAGTGGTGATGATGACAATGAGGATGAAGAAGACAGTGTTCATGGTGGTGATGGCAAGAACAGCAGCAATGCTGATGGCAATAGTAGAAGTGGGGCCTATATTATTTTGCTTTTGAGCAATAATGACTATGCCAGCCCATTAAGCATCAATCAGGTCCCCGTTTTTCACTCTGATGTTATGACATTTTTTTTTCATTCAAAATTTCATTGGCCTATTTGTGCCCGGCCTGTGGTAGAGCCTCCTGAACTGGTTATTTGTCTGATCAGCCCTAGATGGGCACATTATACATTGACCCCAATATAGTGATGTCATTTTGGCCCTCTTTGAAGACAAAGGATAGCAGCTATCATAATATGTTTGGTAGATGTCATTTGTATCTATTAATAATGAATAGATTAAGGCATTAGTGTCAAATATAGCTTAGTCATCCTCTTCCCAAGTATTTTTTATTGAACAAAATTGTTCAGCAGATTTTTAGGCCAACAGCCCAGTTCTCAAATTACTGTGCAATGTTGAAATCTGAGATTTGCAGTAAGAAAGTAAGAGTTCTTTTGTCCACACTACAATGGGTAGAATGTAATGATTCATCTTGGTCTATTTTTTACTTTAAAGATCTGTGTGTGTAATTAATAGCATCGGTGAATCATTGAATTAGCAATGGGTGTGTGAAAAGAAGTTTTAAAATAGTTGAATATTACATTTACTGAGGAGGAATGATGTAATCTGTCTTTATTATATTTGTGTCGCTATCTAGTTTAAAATCTTCCCAATTCTCTTTTTTTCAAAAGTACGACTTTGGTTTGGTTTTGTTTATTCTGTTTGTTGTTGCTTACTTATTGAGATGTAGATCTTTCCAATTTTGCCATAACTTACGTCTATTGCCACACTCCATGTTCCTTCTCCTGTCTCTGAATAAGTTCTCTTTCCTCCCATAATGGAAATCCATTAACCTTTATCTCTTAGGGGAAAACCACCTTCTGCATGACTTTACCTGATCATCTCATTTAGTCTATTGTCTAAAATTACCTTGTGCTTTTTTGTTCACAATCATATTAATCAGTCAAAAATATATATCGATCATTTATAATGTAACAGGCACCAAGGAAGAGCTGGGAATTTAGAACAAAAAAAGAATAACCCTACCCTTTAGAAGCTTACATTCTAATATATAATTGAAGGTATGTAATTGAGAAAAATAACAAAACAAGAGAGATTCAGAGTAGATGGTAGTTAACCTGGGAGAAGATGGCATTAGCATTTCCAGGGGTATCCAGGAAAAGCTTCCTGGAGGAGGTGGGTGAGCACTGAGGAACCCAGGAATTCTCAGACAAGAGAGAGCACTCCAGACTTGGGAGCACAGCCAGAGGAAATCCACAGACCCAGGAGATGGAATGTCATATTCAAGTACAAGTAGACCATCATGGCTGGATCATCAAGAATTGGAAAGGAATAAAATATAAGAAGGCAAAGAAAGGTAGGGAGGGGTGGTGAAGAGTTGTAAATACCTTTGAAATCAGATTTTATCTTGAAGATCTTAAGCAACCAGAGGTGTTTATTAAATGGAAGTTGGGGGGGGGGTGGATATGGTCAGATCTATGCTTGAGGAAAACGTGTTTAGCCGCTTAGTGGAAGATAGTCTGAAGAGGGAAGAGATTTGAAGCAGAGAATCCAATCAGAAGATGAGTGCTGCAGTCTTAGTGGGAAGTGATGAGGTCCTTATCTGGTATACCAGATATACTATGAAGAAATTATACTGGTAGTGCTGCAAATGGAAAAAAAGAGGACATAAGTAAGAGGCATAAAGAAATTTCAAACTTTGGTGTCTGCCTGGATTTATAGAATAAGCAAGGAGAAAAAAAGATAATGAGGCTTTGAACTTTGGTAGAACTGAGGCAGAATAGAACAGTAAGTCATGAGTTAATTAGACTGAGAAATGAGGAAGATGCAGTATTTGAGGGAGCATTAGCACACATATTGAAGGCCTCTAGAATGAAGGAAGGATCTGGGGCAATGACAAAATCTCTGAGCTAGACCTTCCTCTGTTTGAGGAGAGAGAGAATGCCAGTAGATAACAGCTACTAGAATCTGGATTGAATCAGAGATTTGGATTGAATGAAACTCTGTCATGGAGAGGTTTCTGAGTGCCAGGGGTAGCAGAGTCTGCAAGTGGCCCTGGGAAACAGGAACTCTTCCTCTACTCTGATCAGTGAGTCAAGGTATAACTAAAGGTATAAATGGCACTAGAATGCGTGGCCCAGAATGAAAAGTCTTCTGAAGGTCACAAAGTCTGTAAGAGCCAGATGATGGAGGGAGTGAGAAAAGAAAAGGATGGAGGCAGAATTACTTATGGAACAGGCATTTCCAATGGCACAAGGGGAAAGGGGGAAAATCAGGACTAAGATATTAGGGGGAAGGAAGAGTTGGGAGTAATGAGAATGAGGGAATGGGCAGCTGGGAGCTAGTAATAGTGGGATATGAAAAAATATGGAGGTCAGCATATTTGTCCCTTTGGGGAAAGGAGTCCACAAAATCACATTGTGTATCAATAAGTTATGGATGGAGGCCCGTGAAAAAATGTCCAAAGTCCATATTCCGAGTTGGCACACCCCTCCATGAGCCAACCTTCCACAGTTAAGGAAGTCTTGTAGCTCTGTCTTCCTGGAGTGTGAGGATAAGATTCGTCCCACTGAACAAATCTAGTGAGTGCCCAAGTTGTCTCATCTTTTAGAATGCAAATTGTCCAGGAGGTGAGGACTGCTACCGTCATACTTTTGTATCTTCAGGGTCTAACTTGGTGCCAGGTGGAGTAGATGCTTAGCAAATACTTTTAGAGGGGTAGCTAGGTGGCTCGGTTGAATGAGAGCCAGGCTTGGAAATGGGAGGTCTGGGGTTCAAATTTGACCTCATACACATCTTAGCTGTGTGACCCTGGGCAAGTCACTTAACCCCAACTGCCTAGCCCTTTTGCCTTGGGACTGATACTTATATTACTTAACAGAAAAGGGGTTTAAAAAATAAATGCTTTTAGACTGATTTATTGATACCCTCCTAAATGAATCCATTCAAAGATCCTGGGATGTTGACTATAGAGTAGAGTAGACTTGGGAACTGGAGGGAGGAGGGAAGCCACATTGTCTTCAGGAGTCTGAAAGATGGTCCTGTGGAAAAGAGATCTGAGCACTCGGCTCTAAGAGCTGAGAGAAGGTGTAGAACAGAACATTATAAGGGAAAACACCGATAATTAGATCAGAACATTGGACGGCTCCCTGGGATGGAGGCGGAAAGCTCCCTCTCAATGGAGGGATTTTTTTGGTTGGGACTTGTTAAGCAGAGTGTGAAGAGGCTTCTCAGCCAGGGAAGGATGCCACCAGCCCCTTCCTGAGGCATTTCCCACCTCTCAGATGTTGTATCCAGCACCGGCCTCCGTACCATCCCACCTCACGGCACAGAGTAGACCCGCCATTTCCCGACTGATCATAGCCAGAGGTAGAAATGCGATTCCATATAAGAGAAGCCAGTTCTGGCAACTCCTCCCAGCTTGAGATGGAGTCAATAATTGCCTCGCACGTCCCTTAGCGTCATTCTCACAATCCAGGGTTTCTAAGGCCAAGACATGTGTCTGGCCTGCTTGTACAGGTCTGTATCTGGTAGTGAGCCTCCTGCCGTGGAGTAGAGTCAGGAGGGAGGGTCTCGCCAGCCGTGGACCAATTGACAAGCATTTCTGAAGTGTCTGACATGTCGCAGGCATTGGGCGGATACGGAGGGGGACAAGCATTAGTCTGTGCCCTCAGGAAGCCCGTGTTCTCATCAGGAAGACAGCACGGCAGTAACGAGAGGATCCAAGATCTACACAAAGAGATGGAAGCCACTGAGAGGGACGGCACGTCCCTGAGAGGCGGGGAAGGCGCCATCTGCAGAAGGTGGGACTTACAGATGCTAAGAGGAAGAAGGGAGGATGCAGGAAGGCTTTGCGTGACTGAAGGGCTGCCATTGCGATGATGGCGTGCTGAGTAAGAGGGAAAGGACGACGGAGGCCAGCAGAGCTATGGGGAAGAGGACTGGGAGGAGAGAGTAAACCGTAAGAAGACCACAGGAAGGGGCAGGTCTGAGAGTCCTTGAAGTGCTGGAGGATGGAACTAGGGATGCCCAGGATGGGAAATGGGGAACCTGAATTGGACCAGACAACCTCTAAAACCCTTCCAGGGCTAATCCTCTGGCAGCCAACAATTCTATGGTAATAGGTGCTAATATATTCACACATTACCCTGCCTAGATAATATATGTGCATTTTAACAGTTATGTTTTCTTAAGAAAAACTCTCTTCACAAAGGAGTGACTCCAGATTCAGGAATTTCAGGCAGATGAATATTTTCTGTTGGGTTAAGTGGCCCCCCTGCCCCACCCCCACATACATACGCATCCAAATATTCAAATCCTAAAACTGCCTGATCGGCATTTTCTCGTCTCACTCACATCCCACTGTTGCCCTGACCTGCTCAGTTCCCACACATCCATCAAGGCTTGGATCCAAAGCAACATGGTCTATGAAAGAAAGGTCTACGGAACCTTTCCCAATAGACCCAGCTGGAAAAATCATTTCTTTATTTCTAGCATCATATTTTTTAGGGTTTGGGGATCAAGGCAAGGGGTGATGTGGCAGTGAATGCTCTTCTATTACGTTAGATATCGGGTGTTCCCACCCTTTCTTCCATTGGTAACTGTACAGTCTCCGTGACTCACTGTCCACCATATTTGTTCCTCAGTGGATGGGGATCCCTTCTGTGGACAGTTAGCAGCCAGATTTCAATCTTACAAGATGGTAAAGGCAACAAGTTCCTCCCCTGGTCCAGCGAAGATTCAGCATCTGTTTCTTCTCCCAACAGCTCTTACCGAAGTGCTAAACTCATTGCCCTTGACTCATTTTGAGGCCCTAAATCCCTTTCTATGCCTCCTTCTGGGGCTGACCCTTGAGGGCACTTGATTCTCTGTAGACCCTCTGGGGCTGCCCAGACCAGCCTCCCAAATAATCAGATTCAAAACTTAAAAAGTGCTCTTTATGTAGAATAGGAAAAGCAGAGCACTTCCACCCTATGGAATGCCAAAGCCCACTTGCTTAAAGAAATATATGTAACTGGCACCCATCCAAGGCAAAGTTTAGTCAGTCAATTGCCAATGAATATTATTAAGCACCTACCACATGATCAGGCACTGTGTTAAGTGCTGCGGATACAAAAAATAAAAAAAATAAATAAAAAATAAAAAAAGCAAACAACCCTCAGTTTTTTCATGGAACCCAGGAGAGAATCCTGAACAGAAACCACTTTGCCAGTTTCCTCATCTAGGCAGAATTTATGCAGATCTATTGCAAATTCAATGACTCAAATGTAAGAAGGATTCAGGATCTCTTATTCCCACCCTCCAAATATAATGAGCATTTTCTTATTTCCAAAGAAATACAATTCTACCTTCTTTCCCACAGAATCCTAGGCCCATAGGATGGTAACAGCACAAGAGTTCTTTCATATTGTTGAGTCCAACACTTGACTTTACCAATGGGGAAGCTGATGCCCAAAGCAAATTGGAAGTCCTTACCCCAACAAATAAATCACAATTCCCCACAACAAAAGAAAATTAAATATGACAGCTCAATCAAGGTTCAATTTTCTTCATGCCATAGAAACTAATCAGGGTTTTCATTTAAAAAGAAAAAGACAAATAAATCACATGCTTTCCCTTCTTTGCATCACTGGGTGGCCTTTTTCAAAGTCCCACCCCCACCCCATGTGGCCCCTTCAAGAGCAAAATCTTAAAGAATGATGAACAATAGAATTTAAAAGAATGTCTTGGTGTCCACTCCAACCTTGGAATAGAAAACTAGCAATTTGCCACACATTCCAAAAAGATGGCGGTGCAGTGGGTGGTCTTTATTTATAGCATCAAATGGAAAACAGATTTGCCCCAAAAGCTAAATAGAGATTCAGGGGTTTGAACAGGAGATTTGCCTTGGACGTCATAAGAGAAACTTTCAAGATGAAAGACAATTTCCTTTAAATAGAAGGTCTCTGATGTGTCTTATATTGACCAACACTGAACTAAGCCTCAGGTGGTGACCATTTCATCCAAGTCCATATCTGCCACAAGCTACTGGCATGAGTGTGGGCATACCTTCCTCTCTCCAAGCCTCGGTTTTTCCCTTGTATATGGGACTAGGTCTTAAGGGCCAATATTTTAATCTAGAAAAAAAATTTTTTTTAAATAACTGTCATTAGTACGTGGCACAGACACACAAACCAGCATCTAACTCAGGCCAAAAGTTGGCGACAACATGAGGGGTCCCTAGCTCTCATCCAGGGGCTATATTTGACTCCACGAACCAACATGGAAAGTCCTGGACTCTCATTAGTCCTCACTATGTGCATGGAGGAAACCAAATTATCCTTTACCAGTTGTAGAAAACAGAAACAGAAAACTTAATTTCTAAAAACCATAAGCTCCCAACAGCATATACTTGTCCCACAAGACTCCTTGTACATAGGCTTCAGAACAAAGAGAAAAGCTAAAAGGATTTTGAAATCTCTTGACCAGACAAATAATAGAGTTCTAAGATGTTTTTAGAACCAATGATTGCCTTGCATTTCCCTTTATTAGTGACTTGGAATAACATTTAATATGGCTATTAAAAGCTTACAATTCTTTTGAGAAGTGTCTGTTCATATCTTTTGACCATTATCTATTAGGAAATTGATCATAAATTTTTGCTAAATGTCTGTATATTTTAGAATCTGACCTTTCGCAGAGATATTTGACAACTCACTCATTTTCCCTATCATTGATTCCTTTCTTATCTCAGTTGTACAAACTCTCTGTAAAATATGTTTAGTTTTATTAAATTAAAATGAACTATTTTAGCTTTGGTAATATCTATCCTTTTTTTTTTTTTTTTTTTTTTTTTTTTGGTCAACAGTTTACCTTGTAATCCTGGCTGAGAGAGATCCCTAATCTGGTTGTTTTTGTTATTTCCTTCTTTCTTTTCTTAATGGTATTATATAACTAGAATTTTGCTCCTCAGAACTCTCCTACCCAGCATCCCATTCGTGTCCTCATGCAGAGCACAAACACTGTGTGCAAAGGAAGGATAAAGTTCTGGTTGGCCACTCCTCTCTCTCTCTTCCCCTAATCACGGCTGTGGAAGCTGGCTTTGAGCCAGGCAGGAGAATTTACTCACATGGTTTTGTTTTTGTTAGATAATTAGTTTTTACATTTCTATTCCTTTTTTATTCCTTCTACTTCAAGTGTTTATTAATAAACTTTATGAAATTAATACTTGGAGTTATTGATATTGATTTAAATCTTACGTTTTGAAATTTAATCTTCAGGCTAAATTTTCATTTTGAGTTTATTAAGTATTTGAGTATATGGTAAGACATCGCAACAAAACTCATTTTGCCAAACTGCTTTCCAATTTTTCAACTTGTCTTTTTTGTAAACTAGGGGGTCCAATTCCCCAAGTAATTCACATACTGAAGCTTATTAAATCTTGTGTTATTGAGTTTGTTCATCTATAAATCCTCTTTGGCTAGTCTGCTGCACTGATATACTCCTCTTTTTTTTTTTTAAAAATTAATCCAATTCCCTATAAATATTTCCTGATATCTTCCCTGTGGATTTCGCACATTTTATTCATATTGACCTTATGTCTTCTGCTCTTTTCTTCCTATTCATCTGTAAGCTCCTTGGAGGAAGGCACTATAGTTTACTCAGTCCTCTTACTCCAGGGCCTAGGTCAGAGCCTTTCTAGGTCACCATTGCAGGAACTGTCATCCTTTAGGGATGTTAAGAGTCACCGAATTTCAGAACAACCAAAGAGTGGTCACACAGCCTTTGACTGAAGTTTTCCAAGCAAAGGAAGTCCACAGTCTCTCAAGGAAGCTCGTTCCCCTTTGGGAAAGCTCAGCTTGCAAGAAGAGAGCTCTTCCTGACAGCAGGTCTGAAGAACATCTGTGGGCAAACTACAGCCTGTCTCAGGGAACACACCTGAGAGAAAGAAGAGTCTCAGGCTGGTGGAACACACAGGAGTTGGCATGGAATTAGAAGTTGGAGGGAAGGACCTTAAATCGCACTTCTGTCATTATCGCTGTCATCTTGAGCAACCTCTCTGGGCCTCGGAGATTTCACAAGCTTATTGAGCTTCCACGGTACATCCAATGTGATTTGTATGACTGGGTGTTAAAGAAGCGTGGGCTATATTTGGAATTGTGTAGGATGCTCACCTTAACCCACCTACTTCTAGTCGCAGCTGGAGGAAATCTTCATTAGGTTGATCTTGGCTCTCAAAATGTCTGTTCTCATCTTCCTCACCACCCTCCTCTGCTAATCTCAGAAGACACAATCGCTTTCCCCAAGCAAGTAGAATTTTGTTCCTAGCTGATGAGAAGGCTGTGTGTGTGTGTGTGTGAGTGTGTGTGTGTGTGTCTGTCTGTGTGTGAAAATGTTCCTCAAGAAGATGGAGTTTATTCTAATTTCTGAAATGATTAACATATTGATCCTCTAGGAATGAAGGAAGTAATTAAAATTGTATATAACACAGATAATTTTCACAGAGCTACTTGGTGTAGAACCTCTACCCTATTAGAAACAGCTGTTTAGTACAGTAGATAGAGCACTGGGCCTGGAGTCAGGAAGACCTGAGTTCAAATTCAGAATCAAACATATAAGCTGTGTGATCCTGGACAAGTCACTTAACCTCTGTTTATTTCAATTTCTTCAACTGTAAATTGGGGTTATATAATAGCACCTACCTCACAGGGCTTTTTTTATGAATAAATGGGATAATATTATTCATGAATGAGGTCATTTCCAGAAAGAGATGTACTCATGTCCCATCAAATCAGTCAGCTTGAATGGCAAGCCAATCTAATCAAAAAGAAAGACGGCTCCAATCTGGCATTTAATCCTTATTCCGACACCTTTCTTCTCATTTTGTGACTTTGAGGAAAATGCTAAAACATTCCACACCTATTTTCTTCCAATATACACAATGGGGAAGGAGTTATTTGTCTCCTTCCTAAAATTCAATTTGAATTAGGAATCATTTTGATCATTATTTTTCCATTCATTAGAAATATCCATCATCAAACATTCTTTCTATAAAATTTCTCTGTCTTCAGTCAGCCAATAAGCATTTAAAAAGTGCCTACTATTTGCTAAGCTCTGAAGATACAAAGAAAAGTCATTGATGGGTAGAGCCAAGATGGTGGAGCAGCAGGTTGGAAAGCTGGAACCTCTCTGAGAATTCTCTCCAACCAACCTTCAAATAGTGCCTCAAAATGAATACTGAAGTCACAGAACCAACAAAGTTACAAAGGCCTTGAATGCCAGAGGATTTATATTTGATTTTAGAGGTCAAAAAGAGCTACTGGAGTTTATTGGGTCAACAGGGTGACATGGTCAGGACCAGGTTTTAGAAAGATCAGTTTGATGGCTGTTGCAGGATAGATTGGAGGGGAGACTGGAGGCAGGCAGACCCCCCAAAAGCTGCTGCAATGGTCCAGGTGTGAATTGAGGAAGGTCTGCTTCAGGGTAGGGGCAGAAGAGAAGAGGTAGGGCTCATTGTAGAGATGTTATTGAGGTGCTTCCATAGCTCACAGAGACCCAGAATCATTGCAGTAGATTAAGGACTGATATGGATGAACTGATAACTATATGGGAAGATGATGCCTGCCTATGGGTTAGAGCTTTTAGAATTCCTTGACAATGAGAAAATATGATTTATCTAGCATCCAGAAGTCTTTAGATACTTTTTTTTTATTTTTAAAAGAAATTCATCATCAAAAACAAACATTTCATACGTAAAGAATAAGGAAACAATTATATATGGAACCAATAATTTTGGTTGTAGATACAATTTCATGTGTGTATTAAATAGAATAAGGAAATAGCAATATTGTTCTGTTCATATCCTTGGAACTTTCTGTTTGTTTCAGTATATTTTTTCTCCCTCCTTCTCTCTCTCTGTCTTTCTCAATCTCTCCCTCTCCTTCCACCTCTCTCTCTCTCTCTCTGTCTCTCTGTCTCTCTTATATCCCCTCCCTCTCCCTTTCCATTTCTGTTTTCCTCTCCCAGCTTCTCTGCAGTCTATCTCTTTCGCTGTCTCTAGCTGCAGCTCTATCTCACTTAACGATTGACACCCCACAGAAAAACAAACCAAAAATTAAGTCCTCCCTCTCTCCTTTGTAATGAATAAATATATTCAAGAAAACCCTGTCTCTATATTGGCCCTGTCTGATAGGTATGTCCCATTCTGTGCCTCTAGGCTGTCACCTCTCTGTTCAGAGATGGCAGGATAGACAGCCAGGTCTCTTTTAAATTCAGTCTTTTGGAGCTGAGATCACTTACTGCAAGTCTCCGTTAATGAAGGTAATTGCTATGATTGATAATGCCAATTGATCACCATGGTGATGAATGTGAGTCACTGAAACTCTTGAAGGTCCCTCTGCATGATCACAACACCCTAAGCTCGGGGCATTTGTCATTTCGGAGGATGTCACTGGATTGTCAGCTCTTCGCCTTTCTTTTTCTAAGTAATGTGGGAATTAGGCTCACAGATTAGGATCTGGAATAGTAGCCCCAACTTCTCATTTTAGAGATTAGAAAACTGAAGCTAAGGTTTGAAGTGGCTGCTGAAGTCCTCTTAAGATCACACAGGCCATAAACTATAGAGCCAGGTTTCAAATTCAGAGCAGAGGATCCTAGGTCTGGAACAAGAAGAGTCTTTAGGTTGTACCTAGACCAATGTCTTTGTTTTTACAGATGAGGAAATTGAGACGCTGAGTTATTATATGACTTTCCCAAGATCACTTAGGTAGTTTAGGAGACAGGATTTGAATCCAGAGCCTCTGACTTCAGAATCAATATTCTTTCTACTGCCGCCATGCTTTTTTGGTACAAATAATATTTCTGAGTTGATGATGTAATACTTTTCTTTTAAATGGCAGATTCCTTTCCCCATTGCATCCCCAAATCATTGACATCCTTTAAGAGACAGAATTTGTAACCTTTTTGCTCCATGATCCCCTTTGTCAGTCTGCTGACACCATACTCATGGACTCCTCGAAATCGTGTTTTAAATAATTTTAAATAATTAAATGAACTGTTAAATTTCAGCCAGAAGTGAGTGAAAGTAAATATGGTTTCCCCCATCCAAGCATATGGACTCCCTCAAATCAATCCATCAGCCCCTTTAGAGTCCATGGAGGCCAAGTGAAGAAACTCTGTTCTCAAATGACAATTCCCTGCCGTCTTAAACAGATTATCTCCTTTAATAATAATTAACAATAATCCAAAAATAATCCAAATTACTTCCAAATTTGCTTCCAAATTAAAGGACTTGAACACACCATTACTGATTTTCCCACAGATCCCTGGCATGTTCATCATGGGTCTTGTGCTCTTGAATTTCTCTTTTTGGTCATCAGTAGTTTCTGATGCCCTGACATAGTGGTCACATAATAATGATGAGGGCACTCATAAAGGGACTGGACATTTCCAAATGATTTCCTTCAGATTCTCTCCTTTCATCTCTTCTCTACTTTATCAGAGCTCGTCCGCTTGTGTGGCAGGTGAAAGGTGCAATGATGGAGACTTTTGATTTCTTATGTGATGCATGCCCATTGCCCAATGATGGGACCGATGGCCTGCGTTAGCTTTTGGACTGGACCTTGAATGCAGGGGAAGACAGACTTTAATACATTAAAAACAATTAATCGCAGAAGACCAATGAATGAAAAGGAAACAATTAACCAGGAGACAACATTAGGTCTTTTGATTTTAATTGGAGCAAAAATGCAGGCCTTTCCAAGTTGGGAAATGGAGAGGGAAATCAGGGAACTGCCTTGCCCAGGTGTCTATGCACAGTTCCAGGAACATGGCAACCCAAACCTACTGATCAGTAGGGGGTCAGTTTTCAGATAAGACACGGGCTTACTTGAGATGTACAACTGTGAGGAAACTCCTTGCACCAATCTTTGGATGTGGCTGGGTTTGGCCTCAGCATCATCTCCGTCCTTAGTTTAGGGTCTCTAAAGAGCAAAGAGAGGTGGGCCAGCATCTCGACCACACAGGCCACGAGCTTTTCTGCCAAATCCTACAATTGAATAAAATGTTCTTACAAGACCAGAATTGGACCAGACTCACTAGAAAGGGAACTGAGCGAGCTTCAGAACTGGGTCACGGCATGAAGTCAGTGTGGTACACTCAGTTCCCAGTGAGCCACTTTCCCTTACTTGGGAAGAAACCCAACGTTGGTGGAAAGCAACAGTGAGGTTTGGGTCAGAAAATCTGGGCCCAAGTCAAGTTACTGCCCGAGTGGCCTTGGCCATGTCCCTTACGCCACAAAGAGATCATGTCCTCAGATTCTCCATGTACAGACATTTTGGAGGATGACAAAAATATCCTAACTTCATTTAGGTTTTAGTTTCACTAAAATGTGCCTATTGAGAAAAAGAAAAAAAAATGAAAGAACCTGGAATGACAGTGACAAGGGAAATACCCCATGGAGTCTAATGTCAATGGGGATATAGAGCCTCTGCTTTCAGCTGAATCCGCTGGGACGTGTCCATACTGACATATATGGATTGTTTCCATGAAAACCATCCTGGAGTGATTCTGAGTGGGCATCTGCAGGTTTCTAAATTAATTACATTGGCATTACCAAATGACTCCTTCACCAGAATGGCCGGTTATACTGAATACGGGAGGGGGAAAAACAAACAAACAAACAAACAAACAAAAGAAAATAAAGGAAAAAAGGGACACCTTCAGAACAACACCTTTGTCTGATTTCTGTGCTAGCTTCCTTCAAAGCACCCATAATACACAGAGCTCCTCCTCCATGGAGGCCCCCTGGATTCATTCCCCCCTCCATATTTGTGTGCTAGTGCCTCCTGCTTCTACACTCTGCAGTATATTCATTTGTATGTTATTGCACATGACTGTTACCCCAGAAAATGGCAGGTCCTTCAGCGAGGTGACTGAGTTTCATGGTGAACTGATGGGAGACAGGCACCCTGCCTACAACACTTGGTAATTGTGGAATCCTGGATATGCCACAGGCCTTTAGTGCTCCCACACAGACATCTAAGACCAAAATCCATTTGCCAGCTGGCATCGATAGAAGGTGTCTTCATGGTAATGAAATCTCAAAAATTCCAAGCCCTACAGCATGTAAATATAGACAAAAAGGTCCAATGAGCAGGACTTTGGTGATGTCTTGAGAGTTCACAGTTACTTGGGTGAGTTAAGGCTCTACACAAATTATTCCCATTTTATAGAGGGCTAAATGGAGGCTCAGAGAGGGATGATCTAAGTGTCACAGAGCTTTGAGGAATCTAGGGCTAAATTCACAGTTGACCCAGAATGTGGGGCTTTCTGGACACAGCATGTGGCCTCAGCACCTTCCAGGTGTTGGGGAAAGGCCAGTGCCGGGGCAGACTCAGAAGCACGTGAGCTAGTGGCCTCTATCCTCTGTTTGGCTCTATTTCCCCCTCAGATGCTGCCTGTAATTAATGATCTTCACCATCCCCAAATTAGTTGATTCTAAATCTCCGTTCAATTTTTTCTTACATAGTGAAAGGTCAGTCTACAGCATCTGCTATCTTTAATATGAAAATTAGTTTCCCTTAACATTTAAATAATGTCTGCAGGGAAGATTTAATTATAAACAAGGAATAAATACCAAACAATCTGTTGATGAAAGCAATAATGCAAGTAGAGACTGCCTTCGCAGCTATTTTGTGAGAAAACAGAAGGCCTGCTTACTGCTCAGATGAGAATGGACCATCCTTCAAGGCAATCTCTCATTGTTTCATCTTGGACAGACACTTGGGCTGAACAAGGATCTAGGTCCACAGTGGAGTGGGAAGACGGCAAAGGACTGGCTGCCATTTGAGAATTTACCCTGAGGTTTCAATGATCCAAGCCCTTCTTAAGGCTTGAGTTATCTGTGAATTGTAAAATCTCATAAGTGCCAGAAAACCAAGATGGCAGATGAGGCAAGATGATGAAAAGATCATTGGTTGTTCCCGGGAGATGAGAATGTGTGGCATAGAAGAAGTCACCCACCCAGTGTCAGATAAGGCAAGAAGATGGAGAGGGTGCACAGCAAGAACATGGATGACAGCTGGGCAATTCATGAAGTGTTTTGGCACCAAAGGATCTGAAGGGTGGCCCTCAAAATGCAGAGGATTTATGGAAGGAGATGGGCAGCATTGCAAGGAATGAGAAGGCCTGTATGAACTGTGACTTGGTGAAAAGGAGAAGGAACAAAGACTCACCTCCACCCTACTGCAGCAGTGAATGCCCAGATGGGTGAAGTTCCAGAGGTTCTGAAGCACTGGGTGAGGAACCTCCTGCTCAGGAGGCAGCCTTTTTTACTTCACACTTTCATGGAGTCGGACTTCTAGTCTTGCTCACTCGTTCCATTGATTGGCCTCTTCACCATCTTATATAGAACTTGTAAACATCATATTTGTACTTAGGCTGAACAAAGCGCCATGATTGGTGCTGAAGATGCAAGGACAGAATTCAAACAGTCCCTGCCTTCTAGGAACTTCAGTTTTCCTGGATGGAGGGAATATTCTCAAGGAAGGTAATAGCATTGATCCCCTCTCTGAGTATAGCTTCCTGAAATAGCACCGGTCTCTTCAGAAAGGATCGGGATTCCAGTGCCAAAGTGATTCACAGCTCAACTCTGCTGCTCTTACCTGTGTGACCTGCACCTTACCTCATTCCACCTAGGTTTCCTCATGTGTCAAAACATGTACAAAAATATTTATAGCTGTACTCTTTGTAGTGGCAAAAAACTGGAAAACGAGGATATACCCTTAGATTGGGGAATGGATGAACAAATTGTGGTATCTGTTGGTGCTCAAAGGAATAATGAACTGGAAGAATTCCATGTGAACTGAAAAATCCTTCAGGAATTGATGCAGAGCAAAAAGAGCAGAACCAGGAGAACATTGTACACAGAGACTGATACACTGTAGTAAAAATCAAATGTAATGGATTTCTCTACTAGCAGCAATGCAATGACCCAGGACAACTCTGAGGGACGTAGGAGAAAGAATGCTATTCACATTCAGAGGAAGAAATGTGGGAGGAGAAACACAGAAGAAAAACAACTGTTTGAACACATGGGCTGATGCGGATATGACTTGGGATGTAGACTCTAAACAATCACCCTAGTGAAAATATCAATAATATGGAAATAGGTCTTGATCAATGACACATATAAAACCCAATGGAAATACGCATCAGTTACAGTGGGTGGGTGGGGCTGGGGGGGAGAAGAACATGAATCATGTAACCATGGAAAATTTTTCTTCAAATAAATAAATGGGAAAAAACCCACAGGAATTGGACTGAATGAAAAAGTCCCTTTCCCATTAAGATAAGATCCTGCTTGTTTTCTTCTTTTTCCAGGAAATAGCCATTAAAATACTGCTCTTGTGAGCCTCCTCAACAAGTCCACTCTTGTGATGATGTCTTTGAACAAAACACTGCCTCTACTAATAAAGACTAGATATATGGATAAGGGGGTATCTCAAGGGCTTCCCCTTGGGCCAAAAAGTCCCCCTGCAGTAAGCAGGAAAAATTAAGGCTGTCTTCTTAGAAAGGGATCCAGAGCAACTGCTTACAAGTTCATGGGATTGCTCCAGCCCTCAAAGGCTGCCAGTCACTTTCCTGGTCATTCTATGTGGCCCACTGAGAACTTTGCACAGTCCAGATATTCTGCTCACAGCTGATTGTTTAAATATCAGAAAGAGGTGGGGGTGGAGGGAAGCATCTTATCAACTGGCAATTTTCTTCTCCAGCTTACTCAATGACTTTTCCCATAGACCTTAACTGGTATAGGAAAAAGGGCACATCTCAGTACCTTGTGGTCATTCAACAACCACTTTTGGTGTCCCCCAACCTCAGCCTAAAGTATGGTTAACCTATCTTGAGGCATCCACTTCCACGTAGGACATAACCTAAAATTATCATCACCAGCATCTAAACTCATGTTAAGAACATGGTGTCTGCCATTGGGTTTGTATCCCAAAAAGATCATAAGGAAAAATACTTGTACAAAAATATTCACAGACACGCTCTTTGTGGTGGCAAAAAACTGGAAAACGAGGGGATGCCCTTCAACTGGGGAATGGCTGAACAAAATGGAATACTATTGTGCTGAAAGGAATAATAAATTGGAGGAATCCCATGTGAACTGGAAAGACCTCCAGGAAGTGATGCAGAGTGAAAGGAGCAGAACCAGGAGAATGTTGTACAGAGACGGATACATTGTAGCACAATCAAACAGTAATGCTTTCCCATTAAGATCCTGCTTGTTTTCTTCTTTACCAGCAGCAATGCAATGACTCAGGACAATTCTGAGCGACTTATGAGAAAGAGCACTATCCACATCCAGAGGAAGAACTGTGGGAGCAGAAACGCAAAAGAAAACATAAGATAGATCACATGGTTTGATGGGGATATAAGTGGGGATATAGATGCTAAATGGTCACTCTAGAGCAAGTATTAATATGTAAATAGGTCTTGATCAAATGATACATGTAAAACCCAGTTGAATTGATCATTGGCTATGGGAGGGGGAGGGAAAGAATATGAATCATGTTACCATGAAAAAATATTCCAAATTAATTAGCTAATTAATTAAATTTAACAATAAAATAGAATTAAAAAAAAGATGGTGTTTGAAAGTGGGATTTGGATTTGAGAGCCATGGCTTTCAATTTGAGAATGACCAAAAATAGAGTTAATCCAATAAAAGCCACTAAAGTCACACTGGTTTAGAGTCATATGAGTCTGATCAAGAGGAATGTAAATTGCAAATGAAAGGAGAGAAAGAAAACTGTCTCAGAATATCTGCCAAGCTGGATATCACCCTAAGAAGTTCATTGCAGGAAGATAAATGGCTCCAGAGAAGCATTAAATCCATGGGAGAAACAATCCAAGAAAGGAGAGGCTAATAAAAATAAAAGCAATGCAGGAATGTGGAAAGTCTTGGTAATAAGCAACATAAACTAGAGTTTTTAAGGCAAGAAAGCAAAGTTGACTTCAAGGGATTCTCTGAGACTTGGTGTCTGAAACATGACTTGACAAGGATACAATTAATTTTAAAAAAGCAGGACTAGCTATAAAAAAAGAGAAGGGGATAGTAGGGAAGGTGCCATTGTGTATGAAGCATATATAGTCATGGGAGGAAACTCAGAATGTAGACAGGGGCAGCAAATCCAAGAGCAGTTGAGTGAATACCAAGGGATCAGAAAGAAAACTGGTATTTTCATTGGAACATACTATAGGTCACCAGGACCAAAAGAAGGAATAGATGAGGAATTTCCAAAGCATATATCCACTCTGACATGAAGGTAGATGAAAGAGAGATGGGGACTTGTAAGTATTCTAAGGGTCCAGAAGCTGAACTCCTGCAGAATTCACAGAATGATCCCTTTTAACACTTGCCATACATACATAACCTGGATGCTCATTTCCCTAGTGGAATATACAGGATTAAAGCTTCTGTACCCATTATAGGCTTGGAAAGAAAAAAATGGAAAGCATGATTAATGAGTATGAGATGAAGGGCAGTGGTACAAATAGCTCATGTGACTAATTGAGGCTCACTAATCCACTTTTCCGAAATCTGGTTCCAACCTACCTTTCAAGTCTCTATCAGAACTATACTAGTCTCCTAGCTATACTCCAAAAGGGCTATGTCCCCTCCTGCCTCTGACTTTCTCCTCCTTTCTCTCATGCCTTTCTTGAACTTCCTCATGTTCACCTATTCAGAATATTTCTCTCCTTTCATTTATGCAAATGTCACAGTTTCTTTCATTCATTCATTCATTCATTCATTCATTCCTATTCTCCAGATTCCAGTTCCATTCATTCTTATTTTCAAGACTCTTCCATCATCCTCTCTCCTTTGCCCTAAATGAAAGATGTCTTGCTCATAGGCCAAGGAAGATTACTCTTTGCCCCTCAAATCATAAATGAATAACATCATTCCTTTTGTTCAGATCAAGAGGGAATCAGATGACCACGTCCTTTGGAGAGAAATAATGATGTAGAAAGTAGCTGCAGAGAAGAGAACAAGATGCTTAAAATCAACCTTTTGGGGGCAGCTAGGTAGCTCAGTGGATTGAGAGTCAGTCCTAGAGATGGGAGGTCCTAGGTTCAAATTCGGCCTCAGATACTTCCCAGCTGTGTGACTCTGGGCAAGTCACTTGACCCCCATTGCCCTCCCTTACCACTCTTCCACCTATGAGCCAATACACAGAAGTTAAGGGTTTATTAAAAAAAAATCAACCTTTTGTTGTTGGGATTTATACAGAAACTTCCAAGGCACATTAGTGATCCATTTTATAGAATGAATATCCCACCCTACATAGATCTAGCACCAAATGGGTTCCCTCAGAGCAGGGGTCGGCAACCTTTTTGGCCGTGAGAGCCATAAATGCCACATTATTTAAAATGTAATTTTGTGAGAGCCGTACAGTGCTCACAGTGCGGCTCCTGTAACAGCGCCTGAAAAAAAAATGACTTTATGGCTCCTGCAGAAAGAGCCATACGTTGCCGACCCCTGCCTCAGAGGATGCTCTCACTGGCACTTAAAGGAAAGGGGGAATATATTGACCAAAAGCTTTTCTAGAAGACAAGATGATAAGTCCATAAGCTAGTCTGGCGTAATACAAAGGACCCTGAATTCAGACTCCAGGTACCTGGTTCCTGGATTCCTGGTTCCTCCTCCTTCTGAATTTATTCTGGGCATAACTATCACAGGAAGACTGTTGCTATGTCTCTTAAATCCACCTAACAGAATGCCACAAACAACTGACCTAACACACAAAGAGTATAAACAAAGATTTTCTTTAGCTGGTAAAGAGATGGTTATCAAACATGGGGCAAAGTTGTATGCTTATAATCCTGGCTTGAGTTCTGATCTCTCCCGTCTCCCTTCTTTTTATAAGAGGATGCCTGATGGGCGTCACGTGCAGGTTGTGTAGAGTGAAGAACTGGCAATGTTTGCAGAACCTCAGAGTCCTGTAGCCTGTGCATTGTCTCATCTCCACAGGAGTAACACCCATTGTGGTTTGTTATTGCTATTGTTTGCTAGTCCCAGTCATGTCTGACTCTCTGTGACCTCTTCTGGCATTTTTGTGGCAAAGATACTGGAGTGGTTTGCCATCGTCTTCTCTACATCATTTTCTAGATGAGGAAACTGAGGTAAACAAGGTAAAATAACTTGTCCAGGGTCACACAACTAGCCTCAAATCTGAGGCTAGATTTGAACTCAGGAAGATGAATCTTCCTGATGCCATACCTGACTATCTACTGCACCACTTGTACTACCATAAGACCTTCCGTGATACATGAAACCTCGGTGCTCTCACTGCCTACATGGCAGGGTCCACTGGGAAGCCACATTCCCACAAAGGGTGAGTATTTCATAAATGCCTTTTGTCTGTGGTTTGCCTGGCAAAGTCTTTCTCCTGAATCGGCTTACATATGTGGATGTTACCTCCCCAGAGAGAATACAAGCTCCATGAGGACAGGGGCCAGTTCATTGTTTGTCTCTTTATCCCCAGAACATAGTGTAGTGACATAATAGATACTTAAGTGGCTGAGAGCCTGACTGTGACCTTCAGCATGTCCTTTCCACTAGCTGAGCCTCCTTTCTTTCCTTTGGAGAATGGTGAGGCTGGGAGAGACGACCTCTAGGAGCTGCCTGCCAGAGCACTGGATGTATTTCCTTCCTCTGGTTTGGCACAAAATGGCCTGCGCGCTTTCTGCAAAATTTGATTAGGATAAAAGTCACTTGGGCTTGGTAGGATGTGAGAGTCAAACACACCACGGTGGCAGGGTGGGGAATCCTCTCTTCTCTGATCTCGTGACAATGGCTTCCAGGTCTCCTGTGGGAGAAGAAGTTGAACAGAGTCCGTAGCACGAGAAATCAAAAGCTGCGAATGACTGTGTATCTGATGTGCAGAGCTGGAAGGTTTTCCAAGCAATGCATTTTGTTTTGTTGGAGACTAAACCTCCAACGGCCAAAAAGAAAGCCTGCCACGAAGTCCCAGTCACTGGCCCCTGGTTTGGGAATGGCTGGAGGAGAGGCCGAGAAATCCCCCTTTCATCCCAGGATGGCACAATCAGGCGAGGAAGAGAAAGGCTGGAGAACAGAAAGGCTGTTTCTGTTCCCAGCCTTTGTCGGACAATTACCTCAGTAATTGTTCTCCCTCCGCAGCTCAACCTGGGAGGAGGAAGTGAGAAATAGGAACTGCCTTCATTGTGAGACTCCAGAAGCAAACAGATAACTAGGACAGAAACCAATTACTGGGCCTCTAAAGTAGGGCAGAGGAGAAGGTGAGAGCGTGAAGTCGCATCAGAGAAAAGATCCCCCCAATCCCACTTTGCCCCGGCTGGCTGACTGACTGCCTGTTGTTGGCTGGTGTGAAGCTTTCGAGGAGCTGGGAATCTCTGATTATCTTTCCACATCTTCATTAACGCAGAGCTCGTCTGTAGTGCAGAGCTGTCTGTAATCAGACTGAGGGCGAACCAAGCATCTTCTTTAATGAGAGAGCCTGGATACCACGAAATGAATAGGAATCAATCAGGCAGAGTAGATTTAGATTCTGCCTGGAGGAAAAAATGCAAAGAGACTCTTGCAGGACCTGCCAAGCCAGTCTCCCATGGATGTCTCTCTTAGGCCAGAAGCCTCCCAGTACCATTCAGGACTGCTTGGGCAAGTGAGACCCAAAATGACCACAGCGGGGGCCTTTGCACCCTGAAATCCTTGAGGCTCTCTCAAGTCCATCAGCAGCCTGCATTAAGGAGAGAAGGCATGAGAGTGGGATTCCTTTACACATGAAACAAAAACCATACAACATGCCAAACCTGGAGTGCTGAAGACCGTTAATGCCATTTTTATTGTAGGAACAGGCTTGGATTTAGAGTCTAATATTTGAAGTAATTTTCAGATCTGCTTTTGACTGTGTGACCTTAAGGAAATGACTTAACTACACTGGGCCATGAAATCACAGGTTTGAATGACTGTCGAGGCTTTTTCTTGCCCTAAAACCAACCCTATAATACAATGTTGTTTAGCCAGAAGAGCATCAGATTTGGAGAGGTTTGGAGTTCAAAGTCTTTCTCTGTCACTGCCTAGATGTGTGACTTACAGAAAGTCCTGTCAGCTGTCTGGGTCTCAGTTTCCTCAAGTGTCATTTGGAACAGAGGGTTGAACTTGATGATCTCTAAGAGCCCTTTCCTGGTTAAATCTATGGCCATCAAGTGCTTTGCAAACACTAAAGCATCATAAGGACATCAGCTATCACTCTGTCCATGGTCCTATTGAGGAGAGACAGTGATAGGCTATTCCTTCAATTTAGAAATTGCACGTCCAGTCCCATCCTTAGCTTGAGGAGAAATCCATCCCTTTTGTAGACACACATCCATTGACTGAGCCACATTTCCTTAGGCCCACCAGAGGCTGCCAAATTGCCTTGCTTATTTATGGATGTGGAAACTGCCTTTGGTCCAGGAGTGGGATTCCCCTCCTTGCATTTTTAGTCCAGTGGGAAAAGGGGCCCACAGCCATTTCCTAAGCTGGTCACTCGTCAAAGTGAGGCCAAAAGAGCCCCTTTGTGAGGTGGGCAACAGCAAGCAAGGCAGCTGTTGGTCCTGGGACCAGGTTCACTTTGCCCTCACTTGGGCATACCCAAGAGACCATATGGAAAACTATGCTACATCCTAGGTCCAGCTGTGTCATCATTTAGCCAAGTTCAATGGATTTTGGTACCTGAAGAGTGTCATGAATGAGCTCATGATGGTTCAGTCATTCACATTCCCCCTGAATAGCCTTCTAAAAGCTGCTCTACCCTTACCCCTTCTCCATCCCATGGAGAATCTCAAGCACCACGCATATTACTTCAAGACTGGCCCCCAAGAGGAAATTGAAGGGACAGAAGAGTTCATTTGCAAATAGTTATAAATGAAAACAGTCCTTCCTCAGGCTGCATTATCCTGACCTGAGTCTTCTTCACTCTTTATAGAATTTCTGAACTGGAAGGGACCTGGGAAGTCACACACACAAAAAAACCTAGATAAGAAGCCTTCAAACTTGACCAGTGACTATCTATCTTCTCTATCATCCCTCCTGAGAGAGGCATTCCTGGCTATACTTGGTCCCTCATTGCTCTCTTGCTGCAGCTATCCATATGGAGAGATGTAGGAAAAGGAATCCAGTCTTCCCTTTGCTAGGGCCCATCACAGGACCTTGCCCTCTCTGGAGTTAGTAAACACTATGTTCCATTCACTATACTAAACACTAGCAAATACAGAGACAAGAACACGAACCCCTCCCTTAAAGAGCTCACATCCTAATGGGAGAAGAACCATGTAAACAACATTGATAATATATATGTACAGTGCAAAATCATGTCAGAGGAAAGGCACATTGTGGGGAGGATGGAGATAGGGCATTGCAGCAGGGAGAACAGAAGACAGCTCCTACAGAAGGCAGGAGCTGAGCTGAATGTTGAAGAAGTTTTCTAAATACTTGCTAAATCAAATTCTGTCCAGGCTGTCCTGCCTCACCTTGAAGAAGGTGATAGATGGGAGGTGAACATTTGGGATCTCACTGCTGGCAGGTGCCTGGACTCTAGTAAAGGCCAGAAGCAGCAGTGAACATGAGGAAAACCAAGACACAGGAAGAGCTTCCATGAGAATGTTTGCTCAGCTGTCTGGACAAAACCTATCAGAAAGGCCAATGTCTTTTCCTGGTGTTCCCAGCAGACACACTGGTCTGAAGCCAATCAGAATGCAGTTGAGATGCCTGAAAGTGAATGGATCACTGGGCTAGAACTACAAGGTCTATTTGGAGCTTTGGCTGCTAATTAATGTAATAAACAATAACCAACATTTTACAGGGCTTTAAAACAGGCAAAGGTTTTCTAGTCATTATCTCACCCTATCAAGGGATGTATGTATGTATGTCTTTGTAATGGAGATGATAAAGATAATGAGGTTCCTGGTTTAAACAACCTAGAAATACAAATCAGAATAAGAGGAATGGGAAGGCTCTTACAAGATCAACAGCTCCTACCAAGTTTAGTGGAAAGTCACTGTATAATGGAGGCCACTCTAAGCCCTCTACCTTTGTAGCAAGACTCTTTCAACCGCCATCCATTTTGATAGGATGTCTAGTCAATGGGATTTTTGTTTAGATTTAAGCAAAGTCCAGAAAATACTGTATCTCCCACAGACAGAAAGAAAACATATAAGTGAACTCCATAATCAATTCTGATTCTCCTTCTATTCCAATTCTATCTCAAATAATACAAGCATTCTTTGCAAATAACTAGCCCATGTCTGCTTTCTTCCTGTTCCTCATACTTTATAGGGCTTCATGTCCTATCTCTATGTCTTTGCCCTAGTGGTTCCTGATACTTTGAATCCTGTTTCCTTCAGAACTTACCTTATTGTCTACTTTCTGCAGGGAAGCCTTTCTTGAGCCCAGAACTGTTCATCTTCCCCCCTCTGCTCCCTCCCAGACAAAGTATTCTTAGTGCCTATTTTTAAATGTATATACATAAATGTGCATTTGTATGTGTGGTATATACAGATATATAAATTCTCCCAGCTAAGAGATTCTCAATGGCAAAAATTTCATTTTTGCCATTTTATCCAGTGCTTAGCACTGTCTCTTACATATAGTAGGTGCATAATAAATACTTGTTAAACTGGAGGTGACCATAGAGAGGGGGTTAATGATTCTTGAAAGTGATAAGTCAACCCTCATCATGGGCCAGGAAGGGAGGGAGAGGGACAAATAAAATAAAAAGTAATAATAATTCCTTTGAGATTGAGGTATATTCCTTAAAAATCTGTTTCTTGGGAAAAAATAAACTTCCAACTATCAGACTCAAACAGTCATTTACAGGCTTTAAGTGACCCTGCCCTCTGTAAACAATTATTGACTGAGTATGAGGAGGAACAGGGAAACAATGCTGTTAGAGTCTGGAATTCAAAGTCAGTATTTATAGGTCATGATGTACAACAAAATTTGCAACTGTCTGCATTCTCTGGCAGATGATAATTTTCCCCCAAAGAGACATATTTTTAAGTTGAATGCTACTTGAAGCCTAGAAGATGAAATACAGCTGAGGTAGCTTTGGCATACTAATAATAATAGTGAGGGGGAAAGGGCTGATGTTTCATCAGAGAAGTTCCCTACAGTGTAGAAGAAAGATCAATGTGCTTGGAGTTGGGAGACTCAGCTGGAATCCCAGATTGGGTCTCTTTGGAACTGGGGGTCCATGAGGAAACTCTTTCACTCTTCCAACCCCCAATTTCCTCTTCTCCAAGATGGCAGCTTAGACATGAAGGCTCCCTGAGGTCCCTATAATCTCTCCAGGATTCAGTCCTCTGGTCCCAATACATTTGTTGAAGGGAATAGGATGGATCATCAAGAAAAGGAGTCAGAAGAAATATGAGCAAAAAGCAGAAGTATTTATAAGTAAAGAAAACACAATATTGCAATGAAGGTACGGGGGTGGTGATTATAGGGAACAAAAATCTTTTTGGCATGCTGCTATCTTTAAATATCATAGTGGCTTTTACCTTCCTGATTAATGAGGACCAATAAAATAGTCTCAACAGCAGGGTTGATATTTGGAATATGGATAAACAAGAGGTGACTCTAACTCAGTAATGAAGATGATCCCATTTATCCCAGGAGACTCATGAATGGCAAGAGATATGTATGATCTTTGGGTACCCCATCACTATCTAAAGTGGGTCTCAAATCTGACTCCAGTATTAGGGTCATCCAGTTTTTCACTTGTTCCTTCAGACAGAAGTATAAATCTAATGAGGAATCTTTGCACTGACACCAAATTCAGTTGACAAGGAGGGCAGAGAAGTAAGTCTTCTTTGGATACACTTCTGCATGTTCTTCAGTGAGCCTGTTAGACCTCCCAACCAGGCATCATGACTAGTGGATCCTAACTCCACCACCTGAAGGAGGCAATGGAACAGAGAGCAGGCCATGCTAGGAAGGCCGGCCTTAAGTAATAGATGTGAGAGCCAGGGGACCCTAGAAATTACAACCAGGGATGGGGTCAAAAGTATCATGAAGGTCTTCTATGTTAGACAGAGATGATAGATGGAATAACATATAGATGAAATGTGCCTCCCTTATCACCATCCTGGGATAAAGCCCCAGTCACTCAATCCCAGTTATAGCCTTTGGTAAAGTTGGGGCGGAGGGGGAAACCAAGATGGTGGCTTAGTAGTAGCAAAGCTGAAACTGCTCTTAGAATCCTTCTAAACTAATCTTTTTAAAGTGCCTCAAAATGACAGGCATCAAAAACAACAGCAAGATGGAGTGAGGATGTTCTTCTATAGAAAATCACATGAAAGGAAGGCAGAAAGAGTCTATTTTCACAGGATAAGAGGGAACTGGAAGTAAAACTACATGCAAAGGAGTGCTGGATGACCACTTCTCACCTACTGTGCCAGATTCTAAGCCTGGACATAGACAAACTTCAGGATTCAGGGACCCTGCCTACACCAACACTAGAGCACCCCATACCCCACACCCACCCCTTGAAGCCTCAGGCCCTAACACCAGCCCACAGTGAAACATGGAAGCCAAAAAGCTTGGTGAAGCCCTTAGCCAAAGGGCAAAATGGTTCAGAGTGATGAATCCTACAAGCTATCAGCAGAGGAGACAGAATCACTAGCTTTCAACACTTATAGTCCAAAGGCAACAAAAGGCTGGGGAAATGAAAATACCTATGGAGGCAAAAAGCAATGCACAGAGTCAATAGGGGATGGTGAGATACAAGAAGCCATATGCAAAACTTCAAAGAAAAATGGGAATTAGTCTCAGGTGCTGCAAGAAATCAAAAATGAATTCAAAGTTCAAATAAGAGAAATGGAATAAAAAAAGAAATCAAAGCAATAAAAAAATAACAACTTAAAAACCAAAATTGGTCAACTGGAAAAAGAGGCAAAATAAGGAAAAGAGTTTATTGAAAAGTAGAATTGACCAAATGGAAAAAAAGGACCAAAAGGACATGGAAGAAATCCATTCTTTAAAAATTAGAATTGGGCAAATGAAAGATAATGACTTTATGAGACATCAAGAAACAATAAAACAATATCAAAAGAATGAAAATAGGGGCAGCTGGGTAGCTCAGTGGAGTGAGAGTCAGGCCTAGAGACAGGAGGTCCTAGGTTCAAACCCGGCCTCAGCCACTTCCCAGCTGTGTGACCCTGGGCAAGTCACTTGACCCCCATTGCCCACCGTTACCAATCTTCCACCTATGAGACAATACACCGAAGTACAAGGGTTTAAAAAAAAGAATGAAAATAATAGAAGAAAATATTAAATACCTCATTAAAAAACACTGACCTTGGAAATAGGTCCAGAAGAGACAATTTAAGAATTATTAGACTACCTGAATGTCATGATTAAAACAAAACAAAACAAACAAACAAAACTTAACTTCATATTACAAAAAATATTAAAGAAAACTACACTGATATTCATGAAGAAGAGGGTAAAATAGAAATTAAAAGAATCCATAGATCACCTCCAATAATTCCCCAAATGACAACTCCCAGGAATATTATAGTTAAATTTAAGATCTTCTAGACCTAGGCCAAGGAGAAAATACTGCAAACAGCCAGAAAGAAACAATTCAAATATTATGGAGCTCCCATCAGGATTACACAGAATTTAGCAGCTTCAACACTGAAGGGTCAGAAGACTTGGAATATGATATTCTAGAAGGAAAGGAACTGGATTTACAAGCAAGAATTAACTATTCCTCAAAACTGACTATAGTTTATCAGGAGAAAATATGATCATTTAATTAAATAGAAGATCTCCAAGCATTCCTAAAGAAAATATCAGATTTAAACAGGAAATTTGATATTGTAATTAGAATCTGTTACCCTAAAAACTACAATCCCCAGCACCCCACTCTCCTCACATTACATGCTGATATAGGGAGGATATAAATTTGGTGTAGCCCTGCCTCTCACTCTCTTCTCTTCCTCTCTTGGTTTTGGTGAAGAGGGCTTTTTAAACAGGCAAGGGAAACTTAGTCATGTGGTCTAAATTTTGTTAGATATTTAGTTAGATTTTTAAAGGAGAAACTAAAGGAACTTATAGAATAAATAGACAGTAAAACTATACTAGTGAGGGACCTCAACCATCCCCTCTTATAACTAGATAAATCTAACAAAAAAAATAAGAAAGAAATAAAGGAAGAGAATGAAATTTTAGAAAAGTTAGATTTAATAGAATCTGGAGAAAATCGAATAGGGATAAAAAGGAATAGACTTTCTTTTCAGTAGCATACGGTACATATACAAAATTGACCATGAACTAGGGCATAAAAATTTCACAACCAAATGCATAAAAACAGAAATAATACAACCTTTTCAAATCATAATTCAATCAAAATTATTATCAATAAGGGTTCATGGAAAGGCAAATTAAAAATTAATTAGAATGTAAATAATCTAATTCTTCAATCAGTGGGTCAAAGAACAAATTATAGAAACAATCACTGATTTCATCGAAGAGAAAGACAATGAGGAGACAAAATATCAACATTTATGGGATTTAGCTAAAGCAATTCTGGGGAGTGGTGTATATCTCTAAATGCTTACATCAACAAAACAAAGGAAAGGCAGATCAATGAATTGGCATTCAACTAAAAAAAACTAGGAAAATAATAAATTAAAAATCTCCAATTAAAAACTAAATTGGTGATCCTAAAAATCAAAGGAGAAATTAATAAAATTGAAAGTACAAGAACTATTAAACTAGTAAATAAGACTAGGAAGTTGGTTCTGTGTGTTTGGAATTCAGGGAGGTGCCATTTAAAAGTATCTTACAAACTTCCTGTGGACATGTGGGGAACTTTAAGACTATATTCCCCATGATCCAATGGGTTTCCGTTTCTGACGTGATAACGTCAGACGATAGGAACCAACGTATAGTGCAGTTTAAATTCGGAGGGCAGCTTGAGAAGGCTCTCTTTGCTACCTGAGCAGGCTCTCTGGCGTGGGAGACTAGGAAGATGGGTGGAGATACAGACAGGCAGCATTTTTAAATATAGTCAGGCGTGGTCGTATAGATATTTTCAACATGGCTTTAATTAAACTATTAATTTCTCTAGTAATATCAGCCTTTATCATTTTTAATTGTTACAGTTCTATGGGGAAAAATACAGATCATTTGTTAATTTGATTTTAAAAAGGAAAGAAGAGAATTAAATTAACAGTATCAAATTGAAAATGGTGATTTCACCTCCAATGAATAAATTAAAGCAAATAATAGATGCTATTTTGCTAAATTATATGATAATAAATCTGATCCCCTAGGTGAAATGGATAAATATTTATAAAAATATAAATTGCCTAGATTAACAAAAGAGGAAATAGAGTACTAAAATAATCCCAACCAAGAAAAAGATATTGAACATGCCATCAGTGAACTCCCTAAGAAAAAGTCCCCAGGACATGATGGATTCATAAGTGAATGCTATAAAACATTTAAAGAAAAATTAATCCCATTACTATGCAAACTATTTGGCAAAATAAGCAAAAAACGAGTCCTAACAAATTCTTTTTAACACAAATGTAGTGCTGATACCTAAGCCAGGAAGACTAAAAACAAAGAAAGAAAATTAAAGACTAATTTCATTAATTAACATTGATTCAAAAATCTTAAATAAAATACTAACAAAGAACTACAGCAATATATCAGAAGGATTTTTGATATGACCAGGTAGGATTTATACCAGGAATGTAAGGCTGGTTTAATATAAGGAAAACTATCAGCATAATTGACCCTAACAAAAATCAAACTAATAGAAATCACAAGATGAAGTCAATAGATGCAGAAAAAGCTTTTGACAAAATACAATACCCATTCCTTTTTAAAACACCATAAAGGGGAAGTTTTCAGATAACGAAATCAAAGCAATCAATAAAAAAATGAAAAAGTGTCTTAAATCTCTTATAATTAGAGGAATACAAATCAAAACAATGCTGAGGTACCACTTCACACCCAGCAGATTGGCCAATATGACAGTAAAGGAAAATAATAAATGTTGGAGGGATTGTGGCAATATTGGGACACTAATGCATTGCTAGTGGAGTTGTGAATTGATCCAACCATTCTGGACGGCAATTTGGAGCTATGCCCAAATGGCTTTAAAAGAATACATGCCCTTTGATCCAAAAATACCAGTACTACTTCGGTACTCTAAAGAGATAATAATGAAAAATGTTTGTACAAAAATATTCAAATGGAGCTCTTTGTGTTGGCAAAAAATTGGAAAATGAGGGGATATCCCTTGATTGGGGGATGGCTGAATAAATTGTGGTATCTGTTAGTGATGGAATACTATTGCATTGTAATGAATGATGAACTGGAGGAATTCTATATGAACTGGAAGAATCCCCAGGAATTTGTGAAGAGAAAAATTAGACTCTCTTAGTTTATTTTTAATGTAATCATTCAGCAACTTTTAATTTAATCAAATCAAGAACTTAAAATACCCCTACTTAGCACCTAGCTAAGTATTAAGTAAGAGAGTTCACAAGTCACTTACTAGAGAAAACTCACACCTCCAAAGGTCACTGCTCTATCACCACCACCACCACCACCCCTCAGCAGTGCTAGGCAAATTGGGAGTCTATGATTGTTTCCCATGAAGTGGGGGAGCAACAGGAAATTACATAGAGAAAGTGACTGCTTTAAAAAGTTAAGCCTGAGGATTGATTCATTCATTCTGCTTTGGTGAGCTGGGATGAAGGGAGACTCTAGGAGGCAGTCACTTTTTACTGAACTCATTCTGGGCTAGAGCATTCTGTACTGGATAGGCTTGATGGGTGAGTGACTCCGGCTGAAGGAAGAGGCTTGTGAGGGTGGATTTCTGGCTGAAGATACCACCAGAACTTCCATGTGGAGACAGGGATTTAAGGGAGCCCTTGTTGGGGGCTAAACCAGACTTCACTGGACCAGCACTTAAGCTGGTAGGCTAGACAATTCTCTACCTCCTTCCTATATTTCCCACTTTAATATTTCTACCTTGTTGTAAATTAAAGCTGCTAACAGTTGTTGTTCTTTTTCCTGACTTAAGGGTTAATATTTTATAAATGGCGACCACAATCTTACTTTTATAACTCTCATATTAAGTCAAACCTAATTTTTACACTTACAAACTAATGGAGAGTTACATGAGCAGAACCAGGAGAAAATTATACACTGTGAAATAATAAAATGTAATGGACTTTGCTAATACAAAACAATCCCGAGGGACTTATGAGAAAGAATGTTATCCACATCGAGAGAAAAAACTGTGGGAGTAGAAACACAGAAGAAAACCAAATGAGTTAACATTTGTTTATATAAAATATATGATTTAGTGTTTTGGTTTTAAAAGATTGCGTTATTGCAAAAATGAATACTATGAACATAGGTATAAGTGATAAGATTTGTATAACCCAGTGGCAGTTCATATTGGATCTGGGAGTGGGGAGGAAAGAAGGGAAGGAAAGAAAATGAATCAGATAAACATGGAAAAATATTTTTAAAATTAAAAACACCAAAAATCATAGGAATACAAAAGTCTTTCTTTAAAATAGCAATATTTATTTAAAACCATCAGGAAGTATCATCTGCAATAGGGATAAGTTAGATGTTTTCTCAATAAGATGAGGGATGAAGTAAAGATGTCCATTATTGCCATTAGTATTTAATATTGCACTATTCTAAACAGGCCAGCTGGATATTATTGAGAATCTAAGGAAGCATAAACTAGAGTTTCTGCCCTTAGCAAGCATTTTGTCTGTTTGCAAAGGAAAGATGGCCTCTTGAGACTACAATCAACCCCACAATTAAACAGGCATAGATTAGATATTCTTTCTGTGCTTGAGGTAAAGACAATGCTACATAAAAGGAACAAAGATTATTCAGCTGAATCCAGTCTCATCCAGCTCAGTCTAAATCTAAACCAACTCAACTCAAGAAGCTCTTATGATGTGCCTACTATGTGCTGGGCACCAAGGACACCAAAGTTAACCATCCTAACCTGGAGGAGCCTGCATTCTGCTGGCAAAGGGTCTGTCCTATCCAGGAGCTTCTCACCTATGCATGAAACAAGGAGGTGGCACTGAAAGCAGGATTGCAGGTGCTCATGTCCCTTCCTGAAGGCAGCTGAGGTGGCCTTTTGTCTCTTCTCTCAGGGCTTACTGCTTCTCATCTCATTTACTCAGCAAGTATGAGCTCTCTTCTCTTCATCATCTGGCAGCAATGGCTCAGAATGCTGATGCGATAATAATGCAATTATATTGCAAATAAGTTGAGCAAGCATTCAAGAGGGCTGTGTTCTATCTGCAGGGATTACTCAGTGCTGATTTAAAAGACCTTCTATTAGACCACAGAGCCAGTGACATTGGTTCAGTCATCAGAGTGAATTGAACAGAGCTCAGGGAGGGTCCTCCTGTGCCAGGAACCAATAGAAAGGTGGCCATGCAGATGACCATGGGGCTTCTTCCTTCCTGACCTGCCAGACACACCAGGCCCAGCCAGAGTCATTTGGCCCTGCTGTAGTACCTGTACCTACAATTCAAAATAGAGATCCAACAAGACTTGTTTTCATCTGCAGTGAGCATCATTGCTCTAAATTTGCCACACACACAGGACTTTATACAGTTTATAAAGATTCATTGAAAGCAGCAGCCCCAGAACAAAGACAGAACAGAATATATCACTTGGGTGCATATTTCACTAGAGGAGATATTTCATTTTCAAGTGGATCATGGGTAGCAAAAAGTAGAAATGGCTCCTAAAGATACATCTTGTGTGGTGGACAACAGGCAAGAAGTCCTGAATGACAGTTCTATTGCAAAAATCTTGGCTCTGTACCACACTGTCTCCCATGAAGCAACTGGACTCAATGGGCCCTACTATCCTTTTCATTAAACTTTTAATGTTGTAGCCTTTCCAGCTGCTCATTAGACGAAAATACAAAATATTCCCTCATGTTTTATTTTTCCAGCAACTTGCTTCCAATGCTGGCTCACCTGCAGAAATTTCACTTCTTTTTCAGGAATCAGAAGTTTCTGCCTCCAGCAAAGGTTTTCTGAAATATTATAAGGTTTCTTTTTTTGGTTCAAGTCCTTACTTCACCTGGTAGAATATGGGAAGCATCAGTTACTTTCCCTCACTTGGTAACATGTACTTCAGTCAAATTTAAATCAGGTACAAGGAGACAGGTATTTTTTAAATTTCATCAAGAACTCCCAAGGACTACCTTGCTCTTAGAA
Source organism: Gracilinanus agilis (assembly GCF_016433145.1). NCBI lineage: Eukaryota > Metazoa > Chordata > Mammalia > Didelphimorphia > Didelphidae > Gracilinanus > Gracilinanus agilis. The sequence continues at coordinate 5,518,918 of NC_058134.1, read as the reverse complement.
GGAACAAAATTTAGACACACCTGTTCCTCCCCGCTTATATTTAAGCATGTTCAAGATGAAGTTAAATGTCTGACTGAAAATGGGGCTGCAGGATATCATCTTCATTTTTGTCCTAGACAAAACAGGGAGGCCTTACAAAAGTCTCTTTTTCCAAATTTCAATTTAATTCTGAAAATGAGAACCTTAGAGATGGAGTAGACCTCAACTGCCATCCAGGTCAAACCCTTTGTTTTACCTATAGTCTCATTCTTTCTCCTCCTAGTCTGTGTCTTGGCAGAAAAGAGCAAAACATTAACTGACTGTTTGGGGGGGGGAGTTTGGGGGAAACTAGGCAAAGGTGGATTTAGAGATTGGTCAAGTAGAAGGCATAAAAGATGGAAGCCCAGGGAGAAGTACTGAAGACAAAATCAAGTACATAAGGACATGGAGGAATGCCATTATGAACTGGAAGCAAAGAACTAAAGGTCAGAGCTTCTCCCATCCAAGTTCTGAGATCTGATGGTTAGTTCAGCCCTTGAATTCTTAAAGGAACCAACTAGCCACAGTGAGAGGGTATGAGAGATCCCTGCCAGTGTCAGAGATGAAAAAGTCTTGGCAGTCAGAGAATCTAGCCCCTCTCCATTCTGCACCACCATTTAAAGAGATGAGGAGGAAAGGGAAGAGAATAAGCATTTATTAAGCATGAAAAAAGACTGAGATGATTAGAAGCAAGAATCGGACCCCTCTGAGAGATGGGCTTGAGTGCCTATAATCCTTTGCCCACTTACAGACAAAACAAATGTTGGTCTCTTGCTTAGAATTCTTGGATCTAGAGCACCTTATGGGTGATTTCTGAAAGATGAGAACCTGTGAGCTTGAATCCACACAGGAGACTGCTTTTTTTTATTTGACATGATTTCAATGGTACAAGGAGCCACCATCGAGGAAAACCCCTCCACCAATGTAGGTGAGCCCCTCTAGACAGCTAGAGCCTTAGAGAGCTGACTCGAGCCCTGAGAGATGATGTGATCTGCCCAGTGACACATAGCCAGGATGCACAAGGCAAGCCTTGAAACTAGAATGAGGGAAGTCCACACTCATTGATGAAGTGCTTCCAATGTGCCAGGCACTGAGGAAGGCAGGCACTCTCGCTGTCCTCCAGGAGCTCCCTGGATCTCTGTCCATGACATCAAAAACCTCTTCATGGTTTGTGTAATATGGCGTTATTTGCTCCATGCAAAAACCTGTCCTCTGTGTTTAGATTATAAATAGGTCTGTTATATATGTTAAGGGCATGGGACAAGGGCACAGGGGCATGCAGAGAAGACAGGGAACATGTGAGAGCTTCCAGGAGGATGAGGGCTCAGAAGCCAGTTCTGATGGGGAAATGCACAAAGAGGATAGCTCATCAACTGGAAATGACAAGGAGAGTCATTATTTTTATAGTCCTTTAAGGTTTGTAAAGCAATTTACAAACATCATCTCACTAGATCCTCAGTCAGGGAAGGCAGGTGCCGTTATCCCCATTTTACAGAGAGAAAATCTTCTGGCAATGACTTTAGTTAGTAGGAAATCCAACTATGGGCAATTTAAATAGGATCTAGTTCTTTTCCTGATTCTTGGTCCTGGTTTATTTTAATATTCTTCTAAAAGGCCTCATCCTTTACATAGCACGTGCATATCAAACACTACTGTATAGGATGCACCTGCCACATGCCAGGCACTATGCTAGGCTTTTTACAAACGTCTTATTCAATCTTCACAACAACTCTGAAAGTTAAATTCCACCATTATCCCCATTATTGTCAAATAAACTGAGGTACACAGGTTAAGGGACTTGCCCAGAGTCTCATGCTAATAAACGTCTGAGGCTGAATTTGAATTGAGGTCTTCCTGATTCTGGATCTAGTGCTCCATCCACTGCCCTACCTAGCTCCTCAGATTAAACAGAATTCCATACCATTGGATATTAAAGATGGAACGTTTGATTTGGGGTTTCTTGAGAGCTGGGATGGGGTTTTGCCTTTCTTTGAATTACCAGCACTTAGCATAATGCCTGGCATAAAGCAGACACTTAATAGCTCAAGAGCAGACTAGAAATGCCCTTAGACGTCAATCCTTCCAAATGTGGCATTTTATAAGAGGAAGAGGCCAAGATCAGAGAAGGGAAGGAAGGGATTCCCTTTCCCAATGAGGTCACAAAGCTGACTAGGGTCAGATTCTCACTGGCAGAGCTCCCTATACTTGCAGCCAGGAGATCGTCAATCTAAGGACAAATGCATGGATATACAGCATGGGAGGGGACTTCTTGGTTCTTGGTCTCTTTAAAGTTTATCATTGCACACTTGGAGCAGCAGAACAATGTGAAGATTCACAACAGCTCCATGATGTTTAAAAATCAAGCAGAGCTGGTGAATCCCTGAAGGTGGGGAATTCTGAACTGTAGGAGGGCTAATACCAAGCAGGTATCCACACTAAGTCTGGCTCTGTATGAGAGGCTCCTGGAAGCTGAGGGACCATCAGGATGCCTAAGGAGGGCCATATTGGTCCAGCTTGGAAATGGAGCAGGTCCAAGTTCCCAAGGCAATTAGTAGCAGGGCCAATGTTGAGTGCTTACTGTTCATGCAGTCTGGGGAAACTCAAGCTAAAACCAACAACAGAAAAGCCCCATATACACATAGGTTTCTATACTCTCATATCTTATGGGCACAGAATGCTCTTCTGTCCAAAATATATGCTCTAGTGTCAGGTCATAATGCCCAATACTGACCAACAACTATCTAGCACTGAGGTAGTTACCACTGTGTAAGGCTCACAAATAGGGACTTATATAGACACAAATAGAGATATCTCAGCTTGGGAGAAGGTCTAAAAGGATGAGGACAGAACAAGAGGCTGGAGAGGGCTGCCAGGGACAGATGTCACAGGAAGGGTGAAGAGAAGAATGTATGGGCAGTGAAAAAAGTGTGGAAGCACAAGGAGTGAACTCACAAAAGAAAAGGGATCTCAAAGAGCATGGTGTGTGTGACTGATGGACATGGCTGATGTGGCCATTAGATTGGGAGCTCCCCAAGGGCAAAGACTGTCTCTCTCTCTTTTTGTAACCCTTGGGCTTAGTATAGTGCCTGGCATAGAGTAGGCAATTAAAAATGCTTATAATTTGATTGGCTTATTTATTCTTTACCCAAAACAATGTTTCCCCATAGCCCTTGTTAAAATGGAAATATGTATGTTGGGAAACATGACCAATTAAACCATTATGTCTTTAGCAACTAGGCATGTGGATCCATTTTTGTCTGTTTCATGGGTTTCCATTGATAGAGAAAATAGGACTAGGTCTAAGATTCCAAAAGTTCCCATTAGCCACATACCTATATGTCTCAACAGCTGCTTGGACTGTCTCTGCAAGACTTCATTACCATTAGGGAAAGGTGCTTTAATTGGACACAGGTGCTGCCAAATCTGTGTTGCAGAAATCCCCTGAAGAGTGCAAAGCAGTGGGTTCAATAGAAGTCGATGGGAAAATTGGGGAATGGCTAAACAAATTGTGGTATCTGTCGGTGATGGAATACTATTGTGCTCAAAGGAATAATAAACTGAGGAATTCCATGTGAACTGGAAAGACCTCCAGGAAGTGATGCAGAGTGAAAGGAGCAGAACCAGGAGAAAATTGTACACAGAGACTGATACACTACGGTACAATCAAATATAATGGACTTCTGTACTAGCAGCAATGCAATGACCCAGGCCATTTCTGAGGGACTTATGAGAAAGAATGCTATCCACATCCAGAAAAAGAACTGTGGGAGTAGAAACGCAAAAGAGAAACAACTGCTTGATCACATGGGTTGATGAAAATATGATATGGGGATGCAGACTCTAAATCAGGGGTTGGCAACATATGGCTCTCGAGCCATATCTGGCTCTTTCGATGGCCAGATATGGCTCTTTCTGCAGGAGCCATAAAGTCCAATTTTTTTCCAGGCGCTGTTACAGGAGAGGCAATGTGAGCACTGTACGGCTCTCAAAAAATTACATTTTAAAAAATGTGGCGTTTATGGATCTCACAGACAAAAAGAGGCTGAACCCTGCTCTAAATGATCACCCTAGTGCAACTATCAATAATATAGAAATAGGGCTTGACCAATGACACATGTAAAACCCAGTGGAATTGTGTGTCAGCTACAAGGGGTGGGGGTGAGGTGGGAGGGAAAGAACATGAATCATGGAACCATGGAAAAATATTCTAAAAATTTTTTTAAATTTAAAAAGAAAAGAGGCATTTTTAAAAAACAGTGTTAATTTTGTTATTCCTGAGTCATCATTTTAAGAGCATTTTCTTCACTTAAAGAGCTAGTAGGATGGAATCATTAAAAAGCTAGCCTTAGAGTCAGAAGAGCTGGGTTTGAATCTCTCTTCTAACAATGACTGTGTGACCCTAGGCCAGTCACTTCCATCTCTCAGTATTCTAGGTAGCCATGAAAGTTAGTTAGTTGTTGATCAGGGGCTCACATGCACCAGTAAAGGAGTTTCCTCATTGGAGAGCTCCCTAGACCAATACCAGATTTCAGGAGATTTCTGTACCTTGCCTGTGGAAAAATGACTCAGAGAAGTTGACCATCCAATATTCCAAGAAGCGTTAGATTGTTCGGAACTGCCATTGTAGCCTCTGAGCCCCTACCATGGTGCAGTTCTGCAAATGGCAGCCTACACTGGTGTGGTGTCAAGCTTTGCTTGGCTACATACCCTTGAGAACTCACCTCTGTGGGGTGAGCTCCTGGAGGGCAGGGCCTGTCTTTTGTCTCTTTCTGTATCCCCAGGGCTTGGCACAGAGATGCTCAAGCAGTGTTTAATGACTCACTTACCAGAGGAGTCCCTGATGAAATGTCCATCTGCCAGGAGAACAATGAAGACATCATTTTACTATGAATTCTCCCTCTAAAAAGGAGAAAAAAGTTTCTTTATTCCAACTTGCTCTTCTTTAAGGAAATGCTCAGTCTCATTTCTTTCTGGTGACCAACCTGTGAATCAATGCTAATTGGCTTCTGTGTCTAATACACGTTTAATTACTCCTAATACCTGAGGAGCTTGGCCAGAACTAAACAGGTTCCTGATGTGGCAATAATAGCCGGTCGTTGCAGTTTTCAGAGCCCGTCCTCATCCTTAGCTAATTGCCATCTAATCCATTCACTGTTCTGCTCATCCATTTGTTTCTCAAGGCGCTGATGCCAATTAAATCTTGTCAGATGTTCTTGCTGCATGTACAAGAAATGGTCCCTTTTCTAGGGTTTCCTCTCAGGATTTTGATGAACTTGAAATGCTTCCCTTGCAATTTTGAGATCTTCTATGCATACTAACATGGTGCCAGGCTCCTGGAGAATGGACACCTCCTGCCCCCTTCTCCCCTCAAGATTTTACAATCAGCTCATGGCTTGAATGATCCTCAGATGCTTTAACAAAATAATCACCATATAGACAGCATCCTTTTTTGAAAATCTTTGGATTCTTTGGGAATTAAATTCTGGAGCTTTTAGAGTAACTGTGTTATAGTGGAGAGAATCATGGTTTCCACTCATGCCTCAGACACTTACTGGTTTTGTGATTGTTGGCAATTCAAACTCTCACAACCTCAGTTTCCTCATTTGTAAAATGGGCATAATACTAGCACCTACTTCCCAGTGAGGATCAAATGTTAGATGCTACAACGGGTAGAGGGCTCTTCTTGGAGTCAAGATGATGAGTTCAAATCCAGCATCAGACACTTGCATGACCTTGGGCAAGTCATTTCACTGTCTCAGATTCGTCATCTGCAAAATGGGTTTAATACTAGCACCTACTTCCCAGAATGGTGTGAGGATCAAATGAGATCATATTTATGAAGTACTTATCACAGTGCTTGGCGCATAGTAGGCATTAAGGGGATAATAGCTGTGTGTGTATACATGTTGTAAGGCAATATACAACATCAGCAATTATTATTTAGTGAATGAATTATTTGTAGTAAGCACACATTTCCATAGCAAGGCATATCTCATCACTTCATCTAAAGCCCCCTACATGGGCATTACCTGAGGAGTGATCAGGAAAACAAAGCCTCCAGGAGGACAACAATAATAAGGAGGAAGAAATAACACACACACACACACACACACACACACACACACACTCACACACACAACCAAAGAGTGCATCAATCACACTTGCTGATTAAATAATCAATGGAGGCTACAAAGAAGAGAGGGAGAATGAGCCTGTCTCCTCCCTGGGCAGAAGCAGGGTCTCAGGCTCCAGAAAGCTTGGCATGACTTAGACTCTTGGTGAAAATGTATGTCATAGTTCCCCTCTTTGCTTTTGGAGTCTTTCTTACGGGGATGGGGCCAGGAGGGGTGAGAGTGTGAGGACACAACTGGAAATGAAGGTGACATCAAAGATCTCCAAGATACCACCATGACAGGTTGGCCAAGATCATGTCAGGAATTGGACAGCTACCACTGGACAGAAGGAGAATGCCAGGCAGCTTAATGATAAGTTTATTCAGATGATGGTTTTTTCTTGCCTAGCACACAGCAGATGTCTAATAAATGCTATTGAGTCACACAACACAGCCATCCTTTTTACTCGTTGATGCTTTAGAACTCCACAGCCTCATCTGCACGATGCAGATGCCACTAACATCTTTCCTTCTCAGAAACCCTTGAGTTTCATTACACAGACTGGCTCTGGCTCCTACACACACAAAATTGTTTCTAGATCATGCCTGACTCTTCATGACTCCAATGGTTTATTTGTTTTGGTTTTGGATTTTTGTTGTTGCTGTTTGTTTGGAGCAAAGCTACTGGAGTGGTTGGCCATTTCCCTCTCCAGCTCATTTTACAGAGGAGGGAAGTTGAGACAGAGCTAAGTGACTTGCCCTAGGTCATAAAGCTAGTAAGTGTTTGAACCTGGATTTGAACTCAGGAAGAGGAACCTTCCTTACCCCTATTCACCTCACCTCCTAGAGGCACACACAGATGAGTACAGTTTATTCCCTGACTTCTCAAATTGTTTCCCTCACATCTGCCTGGAGGTGAGCTTGACTTTGTAATGAAGCAAATAGCATAAGCACAAGAGAGAACTTTGGGCTTGAATATTTAACCGTGATTTAAACCTCAATCACATCCATCCACTCCTGGATTCCTTGCTCTCCCCTATTTCTTTTCTTACATTATTTTCAAGCTTAGAGTTTATGACTTGTCTTTTCTCACTCTCATGTCTCTTAGCATAAGGTGAGAAGTAAATATTTCCCCACCTCAGGGCCAGAGCTCATGCAGAAATTCCAAGGGGGCTCAGTACGTCAGTTGACAGCAGGCAAGCATACTTTTCTCAGCACAGAAAAATAGAAAGATTGCTGAATTTCAAAGGACCAAGGTTCAAATCTCACCTCTCTCACTGACTGCCTGTGTGACCAGAAACAAGTTAACTCCTTTATAAAATTGAGACTTCGACTAGATGGCCTAAAATAAATGCCTATTGGCTGACTCAACTCTGAGGTTCCTTTCAGGGCTCAATTTATGATTCCATAATGTCTCCTTCCCTGAAATCTGCCCAGAATTCACCCAAAGGGCAAGATTCAGATGGACTTGTGGGGGGAAAGAATTTATTATATAGTATTTAAAAATAAATAAAATAAGAAATAGAAAAAATTCTTTTAGCCAAGTGAGCAGAGCACAGAGAGCCAGAGAGCCACACCTGCAGCACTTTACCAAAAGGCACAATCTCCATAAAAACAAAGAAGCCCTGCAGCATGGGTCTCAGCCAAATTTATCTCCCAAGCCTCTGTACGTCAAATGAGGACATAACGTAAAAGGATGCTGGGAATGTAGCTCAGGTATGGCAAATTTCCCACCTGCACAGACCCTAACACTGAAGGGTTCTGCCCTCTCTACAACCATCCTGCCTAGGCAGAGGAGCCTGTACTTCACTGGAGGTTTCAGTGTAAATCAAAAGTACTAATACCAAGTCCTTAGGATGTTGCCCATATTTTGAAGGAAAAATGTTCCTAAAAATCTAATATACCAAATTCAACAACTTCCTATAGTCCTTCAAGGGTCCATGAGTTCAGGTGTCCCTCCACTGGTGCAGATCTCTAAACCTTCTATGCCTTAGCAAACAGTCTGAAAATGGTTAGTCCTTGGCACCTCAACTGGTGATCACCCTCTAGAACCAACTGGCTTGGACATACATATTTCATTTATTGCAAAGACCCTGGTCAAAGTCATTTGAGCTTTCCAGGGCTTAGCATGGTGCCTTGAACATAGTAGATGCGCATTGTTTGTTGGATGCCCTGGGGAGGAACAGCCAGAGTTTCTTCCCCATTGGCAAAGCTTTCAACATCATCCAAAGGATGATATGGTTCCAGAAGACAACTTCAAAAGAGGATAGATATCAAGGTGGCAGAGCAGGAAGGAGCCTGGGTCTGGAGACAGGAAGACCTGGGTTCATATCTGGCCTCAGACATTACTAGCTATAGAACCTTGGGCAAGTAGCTTAATCCCAGTCTCCTCAACTATAAAATGAGGGAACTAATAGCCCTTACCTCTTAGGATTATTGGGAAGATTTAATGCAATATTTGTAAAGCACTTAGCACAGTGCTAGCACGTGGTAGGTGCTTAATAAATACTTGTTAATAAAAGACCAGAGCATTCTATAGAGCAGTATCTTCCATGTACATGCTGTATGATTTAGGGGAACATGAAAACAAACCAGAACCAGAAATCCTGCATCCTTGGATGCTATTGATGGGTTCACTGTCGAGTTTCCTCTTAACTGAAATCACTGGCATCTGGCTTCTTATTAGAAGATTTACAAATGAAAATAAATCACATTCACCATTTTGAGAAATTCTATATTGAAAAAAGTCAACAGTGCACATTAGCACAAGAGACCCATCAATCCTTTTATTCTTACTTCTGATGCCATTTAATTAGGTTGTCAAGACTCAGGAGAGGCATCACAGCACTCAGGTGATCTTGCTTTAAGGCAGCCCCAGAGATTTTTTTCCTTTGCATTATATAAGCAGTTACCAAAGAGAGAGAGAGAGCAGAAGAACGTTGGATTAGACTGTTCAGTGAAATCAATATTAGGCTTTTTTTAAAAAATTGTCTCTATTCCCATTTATTTGCCATTCTGAGAAAAAGAGAACTAACTGTTCTATTTACAGCCGGGGTGGCCAAAATTAGAAAAAGAAAATGTATGCTGCTTTGTCCAACTCCGTCAGGCTCCAGTTTTATTCTGTTTTGTTTTGTTTCTCCCTGAACACCCTTTTCTGAGATGAGGCATCCGCTCTTTCTCTCCTGAGCAACTGGCTCCTCCACTCCTTTTTCTCTCCCCCCTCTCCCACTTCTTTGTGAAGGAACTGTGAGCACTCTGGGAGGTTCATTAGGAGAGACCAATTTGCTAAATTGCACTTCTAGAATTGAAAGCCCATAGAATGCTTCCATCTCCTGATTAACAGTTGAGCAATGAGCTCAGTTTAAAAGTTTAAAGTAATTTATCCTATCTCTGGGAGGGCATCACCTTCCTCCTAGTCCCTGGGGCTCCCTACCTCAGAGCCATCCTGAACTCCTGAGTCCCTCTCAGCCCTCATCTCCCAGCTGTTGCCAAGGTCTGTTGATATTACCTTTGCAAAGTCTGTCGAATGTGCTACCTTCTGTCCTCTAAGACTGTCCCACACTGGTGCAGGCATTCATCACCACATGCCTGGATCACTGGAGTAGCTGCTGATGGATCTGCTTGCCTCAATTCTTTCCCCACTCCAATCCATCCACCATTCATAGATCAAGATAACTGTTTTCTTCCTTCCTTTCTTTCAAGACTGAAATTCCCTCGGTTGCCCAGCCTGGAAGCATCAAGGGGCATTCACTCTCAGGATGTTAGTCTGATCACCTCAAGAATTTGACCTGCTCTGTTTCCAACTTTGACATCCTTGGGGTTACCTTGTACTCTTCCTTCTCTCTCTCCTGAATGTCATGTTCAATCAGTTATCAGAATTTTCTCCATAATCTTCTTCTCATCCATCTCTTCTCATTTATAATTTTTTCCAATATAATCCCTCTGCCATTTGCCTAGACTCTGGGGAAAAAAACTTACCTTCCATCTTAGAATCAGTACTAAATATTGGTTCTGAGGCAGAAGAGTGCTATGGACTAGGTAAAAATGGGGGGTCAAGTGACTTTTCCAGGGTCACACAGCTAGGAAGTGTGTCTGAGGCTATATTTGGATCCAGAATCTCTTTTTTCTAGGTCTTGCTCTCTATCCACTAAGTAACCTAGCTATCCCTGCCTATATTCTTACAAAGGCCTTACAACCATGCTGGTGAACCTATGGCAGGCATGCATGAGCTTGACAGAGGAGGTTAGTCCTGGCCTCCTCTCCACAAGCCTGAGAACATTTCTCTCATTCCTTGCTCCTCTGCTCAGTAGCCCAATGGTAGCACTTACTCCCTCCCCTGTCTGAGATAAGGGAGCAACTCACATGAGGAGTGAGGGTTTCAGTTTGGGCACTCAGTTTCTAAAACGTTCACCATCACCACCTTACCACCTTCTACATTCTCTTAGAATCCATTCCTTAAAATACCATCAAGCTACTATCTTTGGCCTAGATCTGGTCATATCATTTCTCTTTCCCAGTTCCTTCAAAGGCTCTCTGTTGCCCACCTAATTCAAACTCCTTTTTCTGGCATTTGAAATTCTCTCTAAATAAGCCTGACCATTTCTTCCTTATGTGACATTCCTTTTTATATATTATTTTCCTGATAAATAATTTCTGGCTTTCCTCAGAAGAAGTTACAGAAGGAGAAGAAGAAAGGGAGTATATGAGCTGAATAAAAAAGAAGGAAGTTGTGGAGGTGATTTGAAGGCTTTAAACTTGTAAAGCGAGGGGGTAGAGTCAAGATGGGGGCTTAGACAACACAAAAGTCCAGACCTCTGAAAACCTTTCCACACCAATCAAAAACAAAATGCTTCAAGGGGACAGAAAACCTAATCTAATAACAGGACAGAGCTGAGGGATCCTTCTGCTGGATTCAGCTTAAAAGGTATGCCAAAAAAGCCTGAATTCTTGAACTCTTGGGTTCAAGAGAAAGGAAGAAGGAAGGTCCCAGGACCCCTCCCCCACCTATAGTGCTGAGTCTCCAGTGGTAACTGGAATCTCTGGGTGGGCAAAGGCTCTAGTATGGAGGGAGTACCTTGCTGGCACAGCTGTGCCAGGCTCAGGGCATTGAACACAGGTGGCAGGGAGGAACTTGGAGGAGAAGTGCAGAGAGGGCAGTCTAGTCGCAGCCAAAACACTCCATCTTGCTCCCCCCCTCCTTTCTTGAGGTCTTGGCCTCAAAGCATATCCAGCTCGAAATATCAAATGACTTAACCTTATCAAGGGGGCAGATAAGAAGCCTTCAGAAGGCAGGGAAACTCAATTTCCAACACCCTTCCCCCACTGACTCCCCTGAGAGCCTTTCTGACTAAGCTCAAAGGGGAAGGCTGCAGTCACTAGAGAATACCCTGATAAAAGGGTAGGAAGCCCAGCTCCCACTAGCTTCTATACCTTCATATATAATTTCAGCTTCTGCTGCCAGCTGGGGAAGATCTGACTTCAGAGCTCATTAATACCAACAGTCTAACCTATTCAATCAGCAGAGCATAGAAGAAGCCCCTTCAGGACAGAATAGCCCAAATCCACAGATCCAGAAAATAATCAGAGCAGCAAGATTACAGCTAATTACAGGGGGAAAAGAAGGAAAAAATATGACTAAACAACAGAAAAAGAAAAAATAAATTACAATTGACAACTTCTATCCAGATAATGAACAAAGAGCAAATGGAACAGAAGAGGACCAAGGAACATCAAGCAAAAACACAGAAATTCCAGTGAATTGGACACAGGCTTTGGAAGAACTCAAAATACAATTCAAAAACAATTAAGAGAGGCTGAGGACAATTGGAAAAAGAACTTAAAAAACAAAATAAGTCATCTGGAAACAGAAAATAGTGTCTTGAAAGCCAGAATTGAACAGTTTGAAAAAATGAGGCAAAGAAGGTGAAAAATGACCTACAAAGAAAATAAGACCAGAAGGAGGATGACCAAAAATCCAGGGATGGAATTCAGTCTTTAAAAATTAGAATCCAACAACTAGAAGCAAATTACTTCACAAGGCAGCAAGAATCTATTTAAAAAATCAAAAGAATGAAAAAATTGAGAAAATATGAAATACCTCATTGACAAAACTACAATTCTTGAAAATAGGTCCAGGAGAGACAATTTAAGAATCATTGGAAGATCATGACAAAAGGACAATCTTGGATATCATTCTACAAGAAATTATCCAAGAAAACTGCCCCAACTTTCTTGACAAGAGGGAAAAGTAGAGATTGAAAGAATGCACAGATCACCTCCTACATTTAATTCCCAATTGACAACACCCAGGAATGTTATAGCCAAATTCAAGAACTACCAGACCAAGGAAAAAATATTACAAGCTGCTAAGAAGAAGTCATTCAGATACCATGGAACCACAGTTAGTATAACACAGGATCTTATTGCATCTACCCTGAAGGACAGGAAGGCATGGAATATGATATTCTGCAAGCAAGGGAACTAGGTCTACAACCAAGAATCAACTATCCAGCAAAACTGACTATATTCTTGCAGGGGAAAGCATGGTCATTTAATAAAATAGAAGACTTCCAAGTATTTATAAATAAAATACCAAACTTAAACAGAAAATGTGATGCCCAAACACAGAACTCAAGAGAATCACCAAAAGGTAATTAAGAGAGGTAAAAAAAAAAAAAAAAAAAAAAAAAAAAAAAAAAAAAAAAAAAAAAAACCTTTTTTGAAGGGACCCAATAAGCTCAAATTATTTTCATTCCTATAAGAAAAGATGATATTGGTAATTCTTAAAAATTGTTATTATCATCGGGGCAGCTAAAAGAAGGATACTTAGAGGGAACAGTGACAAATTGTATAGGGTGAAATGTCAACATATATGTGTATATATATATATATATAACTAGGAATAAAAAAGAGAATAATACTAAGAGAAATGGGAAAGGAGACAAAATGGGGTAAATTTATATTTCATAAAGAAGCTCATGGAGGAAGCAGGAGAGAAGACCAATACAATGTAAGGGTGAAAGAGGTTGGAGATAGGTAATACTTAATTCTTACATGCATTGAGATTGACTCAAAGAAGGAAGAACAATCAGATCCATTGGTGCAGAGAAATGATTTGTGTACTATAGAGAAGTAAAAGGGTAACAAACAGGCTGATGGGGAGGGAAGCCATACAAGGGATGGAGAGTATGAGGAGTAATTTAAAAGGACCCTAAAGAAAAATAAGAGGGGAATAAGAAGGGAGGGGAGAAAGGAAGTAAAACAAGGGTAGGGATTAGGGGGAATGGTTAAAAGCAAACACTGGTGTAGAAGGAAATAGTGAAAGAAGAAAGGGCAGGACAAGGAGAGGGAATCAAATGTATAGAAATCTAAGTCAAATTTATAAGAATACATGCCATTCCCCAGTTGACAAAAAATCAAAGGATATGAACAAACACTTTTCAGGTGAAGAAATCAAAGCTATCAATAATCACATGAAAAAATATTCTAAATCCCTGTTGTTAGAGAAATGAAAATTAAAACAATCACCTTGCATTTATCAGATTGGCCAATATGGCAGGAAAGGAAAGTGGTAAATGTTGGAGGGGATGTGACAAAATTGGAATGCTAACACATTGTTGGTGGAGTTGTGAACTAATCCAACCATTTTGGAGGGCAATTTAGAACTATACCCAAAAGGGCTAGAAAACTGGGCATACCCTTTGATCCTGTAATGCCACTACTGGGTCTGTATCCCAAAGAGATCATAAAAAATGGGAAAGGACCTACTTGTACAAAGATTTTTATAACTGCTTTTTTGTGTGGTGGCAAACAATTGGAAATTGAGAGGAGTCCATAATTTGGGGAATGGGCAAACAAATTGTGGTACATATTGGTAATGGAATACTATTATGCTATAAGAAACGATAAGCACCATGATTTCAGAAAAAGCTGAAAAGATCTGTATGAAATGAAGAGCAAACTAAGCAGAACTAAGAGAACATTTTATACAATAAGAGTAATACTGGACAATGATTATCTGTGGAAACTTGGTTACTCTCAGCAACGCAATGATCTGAGACAGTCCTGAAAGACTTATCACAGGGAATGTTATCCACCCCCAGTGAAAGAACTGTTGGAATCATCTTTCCCATCAGTGTATCTTTGGTTTTATTTTGGGGTTTTGGTTATGTATGAATTTACTCTTACAACAACGACCAATATGGAAGTGGGGGGGGGGAGAACTTGTGAAGAGGGTCAGAGATTGAATTTGGCTAGAAGAAATTTTAAAGAAACTGAAGAATATTTGAAGGAGAGCAATGTTCAAGACCAGATTCTACTGAAGTAGAAGGAGAAGGAGAATGGTGTCAAGGAAAATTAGAGATGTTCAAGGGAAGAAAACTAGAGAGAAGGACTCAAAGTCAAGGGAAAGGAGTCAGTCAACAAGGCAAAGTAAATCAGAAAAGGAAGGTCAAATAAGATGGTCAGTTCAGCAAATCGATAGGCAGAAGTAGGAGGTTGTGGTGAGTCAGGAAAAAAGATAAGGTACACTTAGAGAATATTGGTAGTAACTAAATAAGGGAAATGAGTATGACCATCAGGAAACCAAGGAAACTGAACAAAAAGTGAAGGGATCTCATCCTTAATGTCTTCATCTCCCTAGTGCAGCATATCATCTCTCTCCTCTATCTTCCATGGTCTTAGACAAGGTTAAGGCGTCAAAACAAAGCATCTTGCTCTGAGGATATCACCAGTGATCCTGATTATTGTGGTACAGAATCCTTTCCCTTCCCAACCCCCAAGAAATACAACTTTACATTTTCCAGTTCATGAAACTTCCAATACTAGAGAGCCTAAAAGGATTCAGACAACCACTGGCAGAGAGCCTCCATGCACACTGGGGCTATGTGTACACTGGGTTCAATCATTCATATTTGATGACTTCAGAATATTCTGTTGGTTAAGATGATGAGTCTAAAGATTGTCAAAATGGAGCTAGTGACAAAGGTCACTCTGATTATTCTGAGAAAGAGAATCTTTACTCTTTTGCCCATGAAACCATTTCTTTAAAACAAAGACCAGAACTCCATGGCAGGAGAGCTAGTTTTGCTTCATTGAAGATATCTTCAAATTATTTGTCCTCAAGAGGGAAATTCAAAGAGAGCTAAATACCTTATGAATGCATCCAATATTATTCATTTAATAATGTGTGCTCCATTTTGCATCTGCTACTCTAACTGGTTTCAGCTTCATAGAGCAAGATATTCTTCTAAGGATAGTTTTATCACTTCTAAACTCACTATTATGTAGCTAACTCAAGCCTCAAATGACACCACTTTCTTCAGCCTTCTTTCTCCTCTGATTGGAGGGCTAAAAGGTATGGTACCAAGCTCTTCCAAATGCTTCCCTTTATAGAGGACAGAAACTGAACTTAATTCATTCTGCCTTGGATCTGCTTCTCTACCTGGTTTTAAATCCATAGAACAATATGCCCCACTCAATTTCCTGCCTCCTTTTGTTTATTTTTTGGTTGTAAGCTCCTTGAGGGCAGGGACTGTCTTTCTTTTTATTAATCGTATCCCAGCACTTAGCAGAGTGCCTGGCACATAGTAGGTACTTAATAAATGTTGATTGGATTGAGTTGGATATGGGTCATTTTGATGCTCATGTTCTCTCCAATGAAACATATCCTAGGCAATCTCTACCTTTCCATCCTCAACCTTAAGTTTGCCACCCAATGTGTGGGAGGCCTTGATTCTGTTCTTATGACACCTCATGGTGAGCAATGGAACCCTGGACTTGCTCTCATTTCCCCCTCACTTTCACTTCCTGAGTGACTAGTCCTCTTTTTCATCATCTATATGTTCAACAGAACTCTTTGTCTTCAAAATCTGATGTGATTCTTCACTTGCAAAGGGCTGTAGCCTATTCAAACCTTCCCATTGCTCTTTGGGTGATACTTAGAAACAAAGCACCTCACTTTAGTTCGGAGGAGGAAAGAAATATTTTCCAATCATCTCTTTAAACATAATTCTATTCTTTTAAATGCTGAAGAGATATCAGCAGCAAGATACACTATACCTAAACAGGGATGCTGCCCCAGTCAAGGAGCACTGATATTTGTCAGCTGAAGCACAAGTCCTCCCTCCTGGTTTTCCTTATTGAATTTTCTACTTAAATAAAAAAGATTTTTGCTTTGCAGAGCTTTGCAGTATTTGGGGGCATCATTTGTTGATTGTGGAAGGTGGGGAAGGCAAGCTAAGGAAGGAAGAAATGCCCCCAAATACTCATTCACCAGCTATATCCCAGAAGGCAATGGGTTCTCTGAACAAGGCTTTGCCATAGCAACCCATGGGTAGGCTGTTGCATTCAGTGAGTCCTTTGGTTCCATTTTCATATCACATAAAAAGGGCAGCAGGATTTCTGGACACATTATGGCTGCTAATGAGCAGCAAAAAGAAGACACTAAAAATATCCCTGCCACAGATGCTGGGATGGCACTCCCTGAAACAAACTCCCCTGTTTGTCCAAATTTATCATTTTATATTGAGTACAATCACTGAGCACAAATGAACCTGATGAGAATGGTTGGTCATTGAAATTCTGTGGTCTGAGGCTTCTTTTGGATTTCTCATACTTTATTCCATTAAATACAAAATTAAAAAAAAAGAAATCACTTGGATTCCTGATGATGTATGTCTCTAGATATGACAAATCAGTGGCTTCAAATCAGTGAAACTCTTCCATGTTAGAAACAATTTTAAGTAAAAAGAATAAAAATTGTATTCATTTCTATCAATTCTATTAACAAATATGCAAAATCCTGTGCAAGCTTCTGAGAGAATAGATATTCTGAATTTTCAGGTTTGTTAGCCTCTGTTTAAGTAATAGTCTGTACTACAGAGCTCCTCTTGAGATTCTGTTTCAAAGGCCAGGCAGTTCTCACACATCCCATTAATTCAAAAAGATAAAATCTGAGTGGAGCTTTGAGCATGTGTTGGTGCCTGTTGTGTTTGTATTGGTGGGTGTAGAGAGGGGTATGTTGTAACATTTCTTGTCTTTAAAAATGATGGTAATGAGCATGGGAGCTGTCAATGGAAGTAGACAAGGCTAAGAAGTTTCATTTGGGACCATTAGGCTTCCCCATAAAATGGAGATAGCAGGAAAGTCTAAGATGGTTTATGGAGTTAGTTACAGAATCTGTGGTGAGAGATCAGTTTGCATTGCAGAGCTGGGTGCTGCTGAATCCCTTTCTCCCAAAGAAAAGAAAAGATCCCATTTATTCACTAATACTCATAGTGGGATGCTCGTGGATACCTATTCGCTGCTTCTAAAATCACAGTGGAAATAGGAATCACAGAGAGCAGAACAGTAGATACTTGAGGGCAGGAAATACTTTGGTTTTATCTTTAAAGTGCCTAACACAAAGGAGGCACTTAAAAACATGAGAGAAATTGAATTGATGTCATTCAAATGTTTGGGTTCATAGCAACCTTCCAGATCTTCTCATCCAACTCCTCTTTCACTTTTGAGGAAACTAAATCCCCAAGTTAAGGGTCATATTTAAACTCTCAACATAGAACCCAACTAGAACTCGGGGTTCCAGACTAAACCTTTGATCCCATGATCCCAAGGTCTTCCCTTTTAAAATTTAGTTAGACTTTAAAGTCAGGCAAAAAAAGTAGTCAGTATCCATTTTTTACCCTCCTTCAAAAATGGACTTTGTTATCGTCTCTATAAACTCACAAATTTCCCACAGAACCCCTCTAGATCCTGGGCTGTGAAAGCCTTGTAGGTTTTCAAGTGGACTCTATTCCCTTCTGGCCTAATATGAGGCTGGTCCACTATGGGGAACAAAGAGACTATATTGGGTCCAATCGGTTCTGTTTCTATCTATCATTGACAGAGGTGGTCTTTGAAGTTGCCGTGGCTTTGGGAGGGTTTGCTGCAGCCTGGTCATGGGATTTCTCCATAACCTCGAGCTGCTTAATGGTGTGTGAGCCTAGGACCTGGCCCTCTCTTATCTTATTGTTTATCTCTACAAGCTGCTTTATATATTCCTTGTGCTTTTCTTGGTGCCCCACGGTCCTTGCGTTAGATATCATTATTGCTCGCATTGTAGGCAGGCAGGATATAAACTCTGCCATTGTCACTGCCAGCCACTTGGATGAGTCATAGGAAAGTAGTAGTTTGAGGCAATAATCAGGTATGACTTCTAACCAAAGTTAACCCCTTGAGGCACAGACCAAATGAGCAAATTAGCAATAAATGAGAACCGTGCTGGAGCCATCTTTCCCACACCTAGTAGGCTTTGATTCCCTTTGGCTATGCCAAAAACTGTTATACAGGGTGGCGAGGTGCTTCTGTAGGATGGGCCTGATGAAGGTGGCCCAAGATCCTAAATGGCAAATGGATCTAAGCTGGTGAGGAGAGGGATGCCTGAAGGGCCACCAAGGTATGCTGGTACCCACCAAGGCTCATGAATGTTCAGCTCAGCTAAGCCCTTGACCCCACAAACAGTGCCCAAGCCTAAGTGATTCGATGAGAAGCTGCATATTGACCCACACAGCTCCTCTGGTTACTTGGCTTGGGGTTGGGTTGGTGGATAAGGATATTATGATGGATAAGGATATATTATGATAAGGATAATGATTGGGTTGGATAACGCCAATGACTGCGATTTTGATAAAATCCTCTTTCCCCTTTGGATGGCGTTATCCACTTGCTCTTGGAATGTACCAGTCTTCCCTTAAATGGGTTCAAGGGTTTAATGCTATAAACTCAGAGGGGTAAAGTCCAGGATAAGGAAAGTGGTGTTGGGGGTGGCTAAGCTAAATCTATGGAAGCCAGAATAGGCTGATTAATCAGTAACAAGTGGGCAGCTGGCTGGAGAGGTTCTTCTCCCTCACAGACCCTGGTCAGGCCCGGCCATGGCTTAGACCAGGTAAAAGGAGGGCTTGTGATCATCTTCTTGGTAGATGTTAGATGTGTATCTCTCAGCCCTAATCAGCAACAGGTGAACTGATTGCTTGAGGCAATGAGGTCCTGATGCTGGAGTTGCAGATCTATAGGTCTACCCACCCTCACCACCAGGGACCCTTCTCAAAATTGAGACCCTGGAGGGTTCCGCCCCTGGGCTTTCATAGTGGTGCTAGCGACTGTCTTTTGCCTTGGCTCATGCCATCTGGGCAAATTCTAAATTCTATAACTGATGATCTGTCAGTCAAGTTGGTCTCCACCTTCTTCCCAGAAGTTGCTGATTACAATATTCATCTTGAAAGCAGACGTTTCTTAGCCCAGAGAAATGGGAGCATTCGTAAGGCATTATAAAAACTTGGTGAGGTGCCAAAAATACTGGATTTGGAGTTGGAGGAACTGAGTTTGAATCTGGTCCTGATGTTTGCTTGCTGAGAGGTCTGGGACTTTCTGAGTCTCCATCTTCTCATCTGTAAAATGAAAGTTGGCTATAGGATCAGCTATAAGGTCTTTTCCACATCCATGAGACAATGTTTCAAATTAGAAGAGTAGATTTTAAGGGGAAAAATAAGTCAACCTATTTCTGGTTTGTGGGAGTGTTTCAGAGATGAAGTTCTTTCTCAAGCATGGCTTGCTTAAGGGATGTTTATTTTTAAAGCAAGAGTTTCCTGGGGGCAGTTGGGTGGCTCAGTGGATGGAGAGCCAGGTCTAAAGACATGGGAGATCCAAGGTTCAAATCTGGCCTCAGACACTTCCCAGCTGTGTGACCCTGGGCAAGTCACTTAACCCCCATTGCCTAGCCCTGACCATTCTTCTGCCTTAGAACCAATACACAGTATTGATCCTAAGATGGAAGGTGAGGGTTTAAAAAAGGGTTTCCTAAGGGTTTTCCTAACTTTGAAATACCATGGACTGCTGTCATTTCTATTCAGTTCATACATGGGAGAGCGAGAGCGAGAGAGAGAGAGAGAGAGAGCGAGAGCGAGAGAGAGAGAGAGAGAGAGAGAGAGAGAGAGAGAGAGCGCCTCTTGAGCTTTCTATGAATAAGGCATGCCAGGGCTGGGGTTTGGGGCAGAGCATTCTTGAAGCAACACTCTCTCTGAGTCATTTGCAGTGAGTTTGCATCTCCTTCCAGCTCAGAGCCATATCTGGCAAGAAGCAATGTTTATGAAAGTAAAGTTTATCAAAGGAAATGTGTGAATTAGCCCATGAGAACAGTTTGTGAGGCTTCTGGTTCTTTGGAGTCCAGGGTTCTACAATGACATCAGTGAGTCGGTTGGTGTTTCTCTCCATCTGCAAGGCAGAAGAAATGCAGGAGACGCACAGGAGGAGAAACATCTGGAGCTTTCTGGGAAGATAACCCGACACAGACACCCAACAAGGAGAGCAATCCCGTTTGTTTATCCTCCTTACATCTGTGATTTCATTGGGATGGGGAACTCCCAGTGTGAAAATTCCATCTGCGAGTGCATGCCCTGGCAATCAACCTCAGTAACTTCAGAAAAGGAAGGAAATCCTGAGGGTGTCTAGACCAGTAGCTTGGAGGGTGGCTGGAAGGATGGAGACAATCTACAAAAGCTGCCATGGGAGGTGCTGGGGATACGATTGAAAGAGGAGTTCGATAAAAGCTCATAGAGTATCCTGGCTTTCTGTTCTAGGTATTCTGCCTACCTCACAATACTCCGTCTCTGTAGATTAGAGAGAGAGCTAAGAGCGAAAGGGACCTCAGAAGTCACCAAGTCAAGCCTTGGAAGAAGATGAGAAAACTGAGGTTGAGAGAAGTGAAGGGGCTTTCCTGGCATCACAGAGCCCTAAGTGCCTGAGACAGGATGCCAGTGCAAGTCTTCCTGTCCCCAAATGCAGCCCTCAACTCAGGCCCCTGTGCTGCCTCTTTCCCTCAGAGAGGAAAGACTGCCTTCTGACTCTTAGGCAACACCCCCAGCTATTCTCTGATCCAGTGGTGTATACAGAGAAAACAATGGCAAGGTTCTGTAAGGTTTGGAGATAACTGCCTTTGAAATATCCCTGTATGGCAAGGAAGGTACATAATCTCAACTTCCCCATTTTACAGATGAGAGAGTTGAGGCCAACCAAAATTTAGCAACTGGCACAAAGTGCTATGAAAGTGCTGGTTATTATTATCATGACCATGAGGGTGACATAGAGAGACAAAAGCCTAGATATCAGCCTTGTTGAATGCACAGATGACACAAATGTCGGAGAGGGGACTGACATGCAGAAGGGCAGTTAGCCCTTGGCAGATGAGAGTGATTGGACTGGATCTAACAGGAGAAAATTGAACAGCAATAACTGGGAAGTCCCCCAACTTGATTGAGCTTGTCTT
This sequence comes from Gracilinanus agilis, assembly GCF_016433145.1. Taxonomy (NCBI): domain Eukaryota; kingdom Metazoa; phylum Chordata; class Mammalia; order Didelphimorphia; family Didelphidae; genus Gracilinanus; species Gracilinanus agilis. Next base: position 5,497,490 of record NC_058134.1, on the reverse strand, counting down.
CCCAAGAACGTGCCAGGGAAGCATTGCCACCTGGCACTGCATGGGAAATAGTTGCAAGGTGTTTAGTGGATTGAGTTGGCCAAACTATAGCAGCTTTTTTATACTTCAGAAAGAATCCTGGGGTTCTGGGAAGTCGCCACTTGTTCTAAGACAAAAGTTTGATAGCTAGAATCTCCAGCTGCTCCCCTCCACCCATGCCTGTTGGTAGCAAACTGTGGCCTCACAGGACTCCTCCCAGCTCTTCCTCTAGTTTCTCCCATCTCTCTTAGCCCTCTCCAACATCTCCCTGCTTCCTTAAGTATTTAAGTTTAAAATGCTTTTCAAAGGAGCAAAAATGTCAGCTATCGATTTTGATAGCTCACTCCTCATGCTTTCAGGCTGCTAAGGGCGCCCAGGGACTAAAGTATCGGACCCGGAGTAAGGAAAACTTGAGTCCAACTCCAGCCTCAGACACATACTAGTTGTGTGACCCTGGGCAAGTCACTTCACCTATATCTGCCTCTGTTTCCTCAATTGTAAAAAGGTTGGGATACAATTCTCCTTCTAAGGGTTGTAGAGAGGATCAAATGAAGTAATGTTTATAAAGAACCTGAGTGTCTAGCACATAGTAGATACTTAATATTATTAGACTGACTGTCTCATGTTGGAATGAATACTTCTCTATATTTCTGTTTGACATGAGTAAACCTAATGTTGACTCTTCCTGTGGGTTTCAAACTCCTACAGGACAAAGACCACAGAATAGTTGTTGTTCACATTGTGTCCAACTCTGTGGCTTGATTTGGCACTTTCTCAGAAAAGTTCTTCATTTGACACTTCCTTCTCCAGCTGATTTCACAGATGAAGAAACTGAGGCAAGAAGAGTTAATTGACTTGTTCAGTCATAAAGCTAATGTCTGAGGTCCAATCCGAACTCAGATCTTCCATGCTCCAGACTCAGTGCTCTATTCACCAGAGCCCTTCGCTGCCCAGTTTTGTTAGACTTCCAAATCTAACCTCGGCCCATACAAGTAACAGATCACAATAGATCGAGAACCCAATCAATATGGGCAATTTCTCTAAAAAGCCAATGGCCATCCATGTGCTCTTTGATTCTGTATGTGGGTGACCCACATCTTCCCATCTGTCGTCCTCCACAGAGAGTTGGGTTTGTTTATAAAGTTCAGTGAAAGTTTCTACAAATACATTCAGTCTGAGAGGAAACAGAGTAGATGGGGACATGGGCAGTACAGGTGTAACAACTCTATGTCTCCTCTGAATCTCCACTACATTTTAGTGGCAGTGTACCATAGTGGATAGAGCACAGGATTTGGTATCAGGAAGACCCAGGTCCAAATCCCTCTTCAAACACTTGGCAGCAATGTGACCATGAACATGTCACTCGTATCTCAGTTTCCTCATTTGTAAAATGGACGTAACAGCATTAACCTCAAAGGAACTTTCCTTTGACTTCTGGATCATTGTTGGAGCTAGCACAGGGCTGGCTCTCGATAAGTGCTCGTTGATTAAGTAGAGCATGCCGTAACCCCTAAATGGTGACAGGCTGCTCAGCAGCAGGTTTCCTGCATTTTTTTTTACTACAAGGACTCAGGACTTCTCCAATATCCCATAGGCAGACCCTCATCAGAACAAATCACAACCTCATCCCCCGCCCCGCCGTGGCCCATCTGGTGATAACACTTTTCAAGCTGGGCTTGGAGTTCCTCAAACAGCAGATGCCCAGCTCCTCCCCCCACCCCAAACCTCTCTGACATCCATCCAGGCTCTTTCTAGGAGACTCATTAATCAGCACAGCTTTACAGAAAGTCAGGTCTAAAAGGCCAAAGCAAAGACAAATCCCTGGAGACGAATCTACACTTGTGGCAGGCGTGAAGGAAGAAAGCCAGAATGCTGCCGCGTGGAATGAGAGGAAGCATTTGATGACAAAGGCTTCAAGTTCTGTAGGTGTCAAGGTCAGAAAAGGGCTAGAAGCCCTGTAGATGGGTGAAAGGGCAGCCATCCTCACCTCCACTCGGTTTTGGTCTTCTCTGCCAAGGAGACTGAGACCTGTAGATGCCAAAGCAGGCAGAGGACTGCAAATCGTTCATGAAAAATTGGGGGAAATTGGCCAAAGAGTAGGAGTAACTATGTTTTCCATACCACCAGCTGTGTTACCAACCTACCTCCTCATCCTTTATCTAGGAGAGGAACCCTTCTGATTGCCCAACCCTACCCTCGTCTTTAAAAGTACTGAAGTCACAGCCTCCTCTTCAGCAGCACAGTCCAATGGGGCAAAGGCCTCAAGATACACCTTTAACAAAGGAAACATCACCAACAAAGATGCATTCAGATTGTCTCTGACATCTACCCTGCTTCTGAGCCCTCCAATATATGCCATCTCCTCCTCTTCGAATTCGAGAACAAGAACAATCTCTTTTTCTAATTCATTGTTAAGCTACTGTTGATGATCTTTGAGAAAAAATTATCAGAGAGGATTATTGTAGGAGTAAAGATGAATCCGTTTTCCATCTACTAAAAAAAGAAAGGATATAGATTTATTTGATTCAACAGGCACTGACAGGGAAGCACTTTCCCATGATTAGCTCCTGGACAACAAAAGAGTGGACAATCTCCTAATGATCACAACTGATGGGGGAGGTATGTGAACAAGTCTACTGCTTACTTTTTACTTTCTTTTATTCTAGATTATATGTCAATACAATTTTAATAATCATTATCTGACATTTTGCAATCCATATTCTCTTCCACCCTCCCCAAGTTAGGAGGTTTGATATAGATAATACAAATAAACATAGTAACATCTATATTACATATATAACATAATTGCACATGGAAAATCTATGTACACACGTGTTATTATACAATACATATTTCCATATCCATCATGTTGGACTAAGTGAATGGCACCATAAAAGAAGAGAGTTCCTACAAACAGGAGAAAAAGACTTCCACAATCTTGAATATGTAGGATGAAGAAGAGTGAGGAACTGCGGATTCCAGGGTCACAAGGCTAGAGAGAGTAGGGAGAGTGGTGCCCTCGTCGATAACAAAGACATTGGAATAATGAAACTATTTGGGGAGAAGATAATGAGTTCTCTTTTAGGCATGTTGGATCTGAGAAGTCTACAGGACATCCAGTTTGAGATGAGAAAGAGGTAGTTGTTGATGCAAGACTGAAGCCTGGAGGTCAGGAGAGAGAGAGTAAGACCTGTTAAATAGATCTGCACAGAGATGACCATTGAACCCACTGGAGCTGACAAGAGCACCAAGTGAAATCTTATAAAGGGAGAAGAGGGCTCACAGGACAGAGACTTGGGGAGCGATCACGGTTAGGGAGCAGAATGGAGATGGAGATCCAGGAAAGGAGAGTGAGAAGGAAAAGGCAGGAATGAGGAGAGGGGAGTGCCATGAAAATCCAGAGAAGGGAGAACATTGAGGAGAAGGGGTCAGCACCGAAGTGAAGAAAGATGGGAATGAAGAAAATATCACTAAATTGAGTGATTAAGAGACGGTTGCTAACTTTAAGTATTTCCCATTGGATAATGAGGTCAGAAGCCGGGTTGGCTCAATTTCCCTCAGTTTCTTCATGTATGAAATAGTAACAATGCTCCCTTCAAAGACCTAATTAGGACTAAATGAGATAGTGAATGGAAAGTGTTTTACTAACTTTGAAGCATTGCATAAATGCCAATTATGTCCGGAAAAAATAATAATAAAATTTATGCAAAGAGCTCTCCATCCTCAACAAACTCTTTTCCTCCCACGACTGTTAAAAAAAAATTAATCCAGGGCTGGTCACTTGGAAAATCCTTTTGAAACAGGGCTCCATCTTGTTCCCTTTTCTGAGCTCCATTTCCTCTGGTTTTCAAACATTTGCAAACAGCTAAATATGCAGGCTTGTCAGAGAGATGGAATAGAGACAAACAAGGCTTCAAGACTTCCAGCCTGTGTGCAGTTAGTCAGCCAGCCCTCCGAGGTCTCATTCAGAGGAACAGCTACTGTCATAACAGCTCAATCATCCACCAGCCCCTGGATGCTTGCTGTGTGGGTGGTGCCTTGCATCTCCCTATGGGCCTAGATTGGTGGAGGTTTCCATTTCAGGGAGGTGCAATCAGCCTGGGTGGATGCCTGGGCTTGAACCCCTTTACAATGGATAACTTTAGTGAGTCACCCACTGGAAAAGGATGGAGGGAGCTGTCCAGCCAGGGAGTCAGTCACTAAGCTTAGACCAGTCCATGTCAAATAACCTAATGGAAAGGAACCTAGTTTCCAGTGAAGGTCATTGGCTAACTCTGGACCAACATCCAGGTGTCGTTCTTGCCCTGATTCAGGATTCCTTCTGCACTTGCAGCCCAAGCCATGACCCAGAGTGCCAGACCTAACTCAGAACCAGGATATTTATACACCCAGGCAAGGGCTAAGGGGACCTGAAAAGGTTTGTCTATTTTGCTATTTGCATAACCATTTTTTTGGGCTAATTTGTTTCCTTGTTAATGATAAGTATTTTCTTTTATACATATAAAAATTTGATCCTGAGAAAAGGCCCAGAGGCTTCCCCACACTGACTGCCCAGGCGTCCTGGACACACCGAAGGGGAAGATCCTGATCTTCTTGGCCAACACATACCTAGCTTGGTATACTCAGAATTGGTGGGTTGGGTTTTGTGAGTTTTAGGGTGTCTTCTCAAATCTTCTGAAAGCTGTTCATCTTTTGAATTAACTCAGAGAATCTCACCATGAAGCCCAGGCTCTTTGGAAAGAGGTTACAATTATGGACCGAACGCTGACTTGGGGGTCAGCCCAGATCTGCCTTTCCCACCATCTCGCACCTCAAGGAATTCTCTTCTCCATTCTTGGCCTGAGTCTATTTCTATAAAGAGAGGGAAGGATGGGCCCCGAGTCAGGGGGTGGGCAGCCCAGCCAAGGTCAGGGGGATGCATCGTCAGACCCGAGCCACCTGGTGAGAGCTTTCAGGGCTGTGGACACTCACAAGCCACCTCTGGAGATGCCAGAAGGCTCCCTGGCAAAGAGAGTGTCCATCCCACAGAAATCCCAGGGCTGGGAAAAGTTGAGGCAGTGGGTTGAGTGTTAATTGTACAGAATCAGTAGGAAGCTTCAAGTCCCAAATAAACGAGCTCCTTCCTAAAAATATATTCAGAGGATTTAGAAAGAAAATAGCAGCATTCTCTTCAAGAGCTGAGGCATAATCTGTTGGTTAAGGCCTTATCATTAACGAGCTAAAGCCATGAGGAACCACTCAGCCCACAGCATGGGACCCTATTACCAGCCTGTGGCCTCAGTCTAGAAGTGCGGCATTTGAATGAGTCCCCCTGAATTATTCAAGAACAGTTTCTCTATTAAAAATATTAATAGCACACAACGGGCTGAAGTCACATGGGCCCTGTGACTGCTGTGGCTGGGTGGCTTGAGGGCTCTGCCCTCACACAAGACCTTGTGTGCTCGTCACCCCAGAACCCTTTTCTGACCCCCTTGGGCTTCTATCTGGGGTTGAGACAGGGTGTCCTCAAAGGGCAATGCAATTTTCAGCATTAATAGCCTCAAACAATGCTTTCAAATTAAGTTTTAGTAGCCTAAAATGCCACTAAGACTTTGAGAACATCCTGTATGAGCTCACCTTGGGACTTCAACACTAGAATCTACTTTTTTAAAACGAAATAAATTTGTGGGGGCAGCTAGGTAGCTCAGTGGATTGAGAGTCAAGTTCAGAGACAGGAGGTGTTGGTTTCAAAGGTGGCCTCAGATGCTTCCTGGATGTGTGACCTTGTACAAGTCACTTAATCCCATTGCCTAACCCTTACTGATCTTCTGAACTGGAACCAGTACACAGTATTGATTCTAAGATGAATGGTAAGGGTTTAAAAAAATACTGTTTTCTTTTTATTCTTCCTGACATTTAGATGGTCTTCAATATGGTTTCCTGGATAGGACAACAAGCAGATGGAGGGTGGGATTTTGTAAGAAAACTGGCTCTGTACTTAGAAATCAGGGCCTGAATGCCAGCTCTGCAACTAGCTCCTTTTGTGGCCTTGGCTAAGGTGCCTTAACTCTGTGGACCTCCATTTCCCTCTATGTAACATGGGAGGATTGGGCTGGAAGATCCCTAGGGGTTGTTCCCCCTTCAGAACAATAATCCTTGCATCCAGGGAATTTCTTTATCCTAGGAATCTGGTTGATTGGTTCCCCCCAAACTTTTAGAAGAATCTCTGTTTTCTCCAGCATCATCTAAACCACTAGGAATTAGAGAATGAAAGGATTCTCCATGGGATGAGATTCCGGAACTCCCCTTTAACAGGTGAGGAAGCTGTAAGACACAGGATCTACTCATAGATCTCCAGCCCCATGACTCTACGAAGAACGCTGAGAAGATTCTAACAGAAGAATATTTGATCCTGTGGATATGACCAAGTTCACCAAGAGCAACCTAGCCATGAAATCTTGGGATCCAACCAAGCCTGCAAAAATATTTCCATAGGCAAAGAATAAAGTTGAGGTAACTGGGGCAGCAGCTGGGTGGCTCAGTGGAGAGAGCACCAAGCCTGGAAATAGGATGTCCTGGACTCATTTAGCCTCAGATACATCCTAGTTGTATGACCCTGGGCAAGTCACTTGATCCCCATTGCCTAACCTTTATCTCTCTTCTCCCTTGGAACTGTTATTTAGAACTATTTCTAAGACAAAGTAAGGGTTAAAAAAACTTTGATCATCTCACCTTAACTACTGAGAAGAGCACAACAGAAACTTGTTGACCGTTGGACAATCAGGTAGGATACTAATGAGCATCACTCACAGGCTTCAATGGAGACGAGACACAGAGTAAAAGTGTGATACTTGAACTCTATGGCACATGTGCGAACTTCAATAATTAGGTGGTTCTGGAAAAGAGAGCTGGACATGGAGTTAGGAAATCCTCCATCCCAAGCTAGTCTCCACCATGTTTTAACCAGAAGGCCACCACCTGAGATGGGTCCATCCATTTCTCTCAGGGGTCCTCAATAAGCTTTGTACTTCTGGGCTCTGTGACCTGGGCCATCATGTCACTTCTCAAATTCATGTTCATGGGTCAAACCAGGAAGAAAATGCCCCCATCATTCCTATTGATGGTGGGATCGAAGGAGACATTTGCAAAGTTCTTGACACAACTTAAGATGCAACACTAATATCATGACTGTTTATCATAGTCTGGTTCCATACAAGATTTGTTCTAGAGTTGAGAAAATCAGGGAAGAAAGCCACATCTCCTTCTTGTGGGTTTTTGGACTGAACACGTTGACTCATCAGGCCTTTGTCCCCTGAATTGTGCAGACCTAGGAGAGGCTCATCCTCCTCATCTGTCCTTGTCCTTCAGATTCCATCATGTCACCCCGGAGTGACAGAAACAAGCCGGATCTTCCGGTGCAAGAGCCAGGCTTGACATTCTGAGCATGCCCTTTCCTACAATTCCCTACAGGGTTAATTAAGGGGGTTTTAATCAGTTCCTGGGCTTATTTTTAATGCATTTTCTACCTCAAAACAATGTCCACATCAGCTGATCATCGCAGCAGCCCAGAGATCTGGTCTTTCAGCATCTTTATTCAAACATTCATTATCATCTGTTTCAGCAGAAACCTTTGATCTCCATCTTCCTCAGCCATAATCCTCCAGCATGTTTTTGCCTTTCAATGGGTTTCCTTAAGCCACTGAAGTCCCAAAGCTGCAGCCAAACTGCCAGGTTTTATGTAAATGCTGGGGACATTAGGGACAAGGACACACAGGCACCAACTGAGCCAGACACTCTCCCATTTATTTGTGCCAACCTTGGAAATGGAATTGTCTTTGAGCAAAGACTCCACTCAGGTGAGGAATATGAGGGACATTCCAAAGAAGATGCCAGTTTTCAAAACAGAATATTGGGATGGGCATCCTGTAGATTCTAATGATGGAAGCGTGTGGTAGTGCAGTGTATAGAAAGACAGCCTCTGAGGAAAGAAAACGTGAGTTCAAGTTCTGCTTGAATCATATAGATCAGTGATTCCCAAAGTGGGTGCCACCGCCCCCTGGTGGGTGCTACAGCGATCCAGGGGGGCGGTGATGGCCACAGGTGTATTTATCTTCCCTATTAATTGCTATTAAAATTTTAAAAAATTAATTTCCAGGAGGGCTAAGTAATATTTTTTCTGGAAAGGCAGAAGTAGGCCAAAAAAGTTTGGGAATCACTGATGTAGATGGATAGTAGAACCCTGGACAACTCAATCTGAATGCCTGAGATGACTCCCAAAGCCTTTGAGTAGCAGTGAAGGTATTGATCAGCATTGGTGAGGGAGCTCTTTACTGAAGGCTAATGCTAGCCATGAAATCACTGGTCTAGTTTTTCAAATAATCAGAAATCTATGGACTTTAATCTTCCTTGGATGATTTTTAGCTTCATGAACGTTTTGCTTGGCTCCTGTGGAATGAATTCTCACTCTGCATCATTTTATGGAATTTGGAGCTAAGGCCTTTGCAGATCATTTATCTAAAACTTCCATTTTATAGCTGGGGAAACTGAGGCCTGATAAAGATAAATAATGTGTTCAAGGCCACTCAGAACATAACTAGGATTCAAACCAACGTCTTCCCTCTTTGAATCCAGGACTCTTTTCACTATGTCAAATATTAAGCTCCATTTTTAGATATGAAACTAATTCAGCTATAAGAAATGTTTATCATATAACCCATGTATCTTTTATTATGTAAGGCTTCATCTCTAGACTAAAGAAGCAATACAAGAGTTTCCAGTATCCTCCTGAGGTAGCAAATCTTTGGAGAAAATCCACCTTATTCCATACACAAAATTGGACTAAGACAGTTATTGGGAGGCTTCAGATTACAGAGAACCACGCAGCCCACCATGGTCAAAGGACCTTTGACTATAATCATTCTAGCCCCACTTCCCACCCATTTTTTTAAAAAGATGATTGCCAGAAGGAAAAGAAAAAAACAAAGTGAGTAGTGCCCAAAGATGCAAAGCCAGATAGACACGGTCATGGGGAGATCATACCCCAGGAGGTGGTCACTCTCTGCAGGGGTCAGGGGGATTAGGTTTTGGAAATCAGGGTGATGGCCCCTGTGGCAGGCAAGCAGACAAGAGTCACTGGGCTGCTTGGAGAAATGCTGAGAGATGTGAGCATGGACTGAGCACTCCTCCAAATGGCACATGTGCTCTCCTAACCTAATGATAAGGAAGCAGGAGTGGGGAGGAGGCTGAAGAAATGGGTCCAGAACGGTGGAGAGTAAATTCAGAGGGTTCAGTACAAATGCCAGGTGCTTAGTGCTTTGTGAAAATGAAATGTGAGTCTGTCTAGGTAACCACTCTTCCATCTCCCGAAAAAGAGAGGAGGCTGTAATGCAAAAGCAGAGGAACCAACACAGACGTCAACATTTTCAGAGAGGACAGTGGTGTCCACATGCATTCCTCAGTAGGTGATTTAATCTTAAGTAGCAATAACTTGTCTTGTTATCCACATTACAAGAGAGATAGACATAGAGAGGGGTACAGACAGAGACAGAGAGATCTGTCTATTGTGAAAAGTAAAAGCAATAAAATACTCCTTCATTTGTGCTGAAAGGGAACTTTGAAACTGTCTTAGCCAATTCTCTATTGTGTTGATAAGGAACATGAGGCCAGAGAGATAGGACTTGCTGAAGATCAAAGAGGTAGTAAATGATGGAACCAAAACTTGACTTCAAAGCTCCTTACCATAAATCTATCATTGCTGATATTGTGATGTACTGCAACAATCATATGCGGGGTTTCTATTATGCTTATGAATAATAATACCATTCTTAAATGCAGCATCTCAATAGAGACCCCTCCTCCCCCTCTGAGTTACTCTTCCTATTGGCAGTATACTCTTGGGTTGGTCCCTGTAGCTTCTAAGAAGGCAGTTGCAACTCCTTCTTGGAAAATGTGTAAGTTATATTCACGAACCCCTACCAGTGTGCCTGCCTTTAGTAGTCAGCCAATAGACACAATTAAATCAAAGGAAAGAAATTTACTAAAATAGCACAGTAAGAACTACTTGTACAAAACACAGACCTCAATAGACTTGAAAGCACACTCTCTCAAAATACAAGCAATATCCATCAGAAGAGTGCATCCAAACCAAGAGGAATACATGAAATACTTGCACATTAAGTAACTCATGTGTCTTGAATTCCAAGGGTCTCTATGTCTTTTGTCCTTTCATGGCATCCTCATCCAGACCTCTTGTTTATGAGAATGAGCTACTCGAAACCTCACAAATATTCCAAAGTGCAAAGGAGCCTAGTTTTGCAGAATGATCCACTCTAATCTGAAAAGGGTCAATACTTTATTAGAAGCAATGCAGGCAAAAGTGGATGAGCCATCGTACATCATTATCTTTGTTACATACTCCTTACAACCTCAACATTTGCACAAAGGATTTGGTGGTACAGGGACCTTACAGCTCTCGTAGTACCATCTCAAAATTTTATAGATAAAAAGCTTAAGTCTAGGAGAAATTGAGTGATTTGTTCATGGTCATGATAGTCTCTAACTATGACCCACGTTGTGATGAAGTTTGACCCTAGGAGATAGAGTCAATAGTTATTATTGTCCCCATTTAAGAAATGAAGAAACTGAGGCTCAAAAAGATGATGCTGTCTGCTCACGATTATACAGCTAGTATCTAAGGCAGGATTTGAACCCAGGTCTTCCTCCAAGTCTTTAGTTTCATTGTAGATGGCAAAGTATAAATTGTACTCTAACATCTGGCTCATTTTAAATACTCTTTTTTACTGCACCATGAAATATACCTCTTTTAAAAATGACAACATGACCCACGCTTACCACTCTTCCACCAAGGAGCCAATACACAGAAGTTAAGGGTTTAAAAAAAAATGACAGGATGACAATACTGGGGGTTATATGAAACAAATGGAGGAAAACAGAAGCCTATTTTATAACTTCACATTTGAGTGGACTAAAGATTTAAATGAGAATGGAAGAAATAAAGAAGAACACAGAATCACACAATCTATTGTTTAACAAAACTATATTTTAAACATAGATATAAATACAGATTTAGAGTACATTTGGAGCAAAAATTACTATGAATCTTGTCAAAAGTACCACAAAATATACCAAAAAAGCAAGAATTACAATGATGTATCAGACAAATCAAAAATAAAAATTCACAATATCATTCAAGATAGCTAATGAAACGCATTAGGACTAAAATGAACCAATAGTCATGTTAAATGGCAGAACACCAAAGCTGATAAAGGAATGTTAACTGAATTACAAAAAGACAGAAGCACAGTATTAGACAAATACATCTAAAAGATGAAGAAAAATTAAAATTGTGAGCTGAGCAAAACCTTAAAAAACTTATCTTCTGTCTTTGAATCAATACTATTGTGTCAAAAGTATTGATTCAGACAGAAGAGAGCAATAAGAGTTAAGTGACTTGCTCAGGGTCACACAACTAGGAAGTGTAAGAGGCCATACCTGAACCCAGGACCCCCAGTCTCCAGGCCTGGCTTTCAATCCACTGAGACACTTAGTTATCTCTGAGCACAATCTTGAACAATTTTAAACTGAAAAATGGTAGCATCTTAAGATTATAGACATTAGAGAATCTGCATATTTATTAGCATCATACAGAACCTCTATCAAAATAAATCATGATCAATGGCACAACAATAAAAAAAAGCAGATTGCAAACGCATCCTCTAAAGAATATAATACAAGAAAAAAATAACCAATATAAACCTGTTGCAAAAAATGGGTCTAATTGGAAACAATATAAAAACTTAAATAATGAGTGTGTCAAGGAACAAACCACAGAAACAATAATATCTGAAAGAAAATGATGAGAAAACAATATACCATAGTTTCTGGGATACAGTTATCAGAAAAGAAAAAGGAGCATAAATTCCCAAAAACACATTAATAGAATAAAAAGAGTATTAATACACCAAATGTTCCATTAAATAGCAGGGATTTAATCAAATCCTGAATAAGCACTTAGTAAGAATTCTTAACATTGGAAGAAGAATAATAGATAAACTGAAAACAGAAAAGATACTAGAGATGCTAAAAAAAATCTGGTTCTTTGAAAAGACCAGAAATATCAATTAAATAAGAGAAGAGATACTTGATAGAGAATTAAATTAGAAAAAAATAGAAAAGCAACAAAAATGAGAAAGAATAAAAATTATCATAATCTATTTTGCACAATTATATATTTAAAATAAGCAATCAAAATTGTTATTTATAAAATGCCCATATTTGCAGAACATTACCTTTAATCCAATTTCATTCACATTGAAATGGGTATAAGGGGACTAAGATGGAAAAATAAAAGTCAAAATGAAATTTTTGGAGAATTTTAACCTACACTTAAAGAAAAATTAATACCCAGATTACAGAAATTATTCTCAAGAATTTAGAAGAAAACAACCAAAATATTTTATTATGAAAACATAGTCATCTAATCCCAACCAGGGAAACACAAAACAAAGAAAGAGGACTATAGACTGAGAGTATTAATGAATATTAATTCTAAAATTCTCAGTAAAATTCTGGAAAAATAGCTAAAGCAATTTATTTTTTAAAATCATTCATTATGATCAAGTTGGAGCTACACCATGGGCAGAAGATTGCTTCAATATTAGAAAAACAATAAATATAATTAATCATATCAAAAACAAAAGCACCCTAACCACACAATCATAACAGTAGATACAGAAAATGTCTGAAAAAGTATCCTGTTCATTTATGATAAAAAAAAAACCTACATAAGGCTAGGGGGATCTTTTAATAGAAGTTTTAAAAAATTGTCTTAATATAAAACCAAAGTCTAGCATTTTATTCATTGGTGAAATACTAGGAACTTTCCCAGCATATAAGAATAACAACTATTACTTCTTTTCACCTCTGTTATTTGATGTAGTTCTAGAAATGGTGACAAGAAAAAATAATAAGGAAATTAAGATAGGTCAAGAAACCGAAGTTATACCTATATGCCAATGGCATAATGGTTTACTTGGAAAATCCTGAGAAATCATCAAAAAGATTAATTGAGACCATTAGTTTCCAAACTGTAGCAGATTAAAAAAGAAACTCCAAAATTTAAGATCATTTCTAGAGAACAATTATGATATCCAAAGAGAAATAATAGAAAAAATAAAATAGAGTAATATTGAATAAATAGAATAATAAATAAAATTTAAAAGATAATAATCTTGTTTAAAATCCCTCCAAAATATATGAAATCTGTGGCAGTTGATTTATCAAGAGGTATTCAATACCTGTTTGGACACAACAATCCTCTTGAGAAAATGAAAGATAACTCAAATAACAGAAGTTTTGACTGCCTGCCAATATGACAAAAATGGCAGTGGTGTCTATATTCATTTAGAGATTCTTTGTTATAACAAACTACCAAGGAGATACTTGATAGAGCTGAGCAAAAAGGTGACAGTCATTTTGGAAGAAGAAAAAATATCATCTCTTAAAGGAACGTGCTGAATATGCTCTCCCTTCCTTTTCATCCTTTGTTACAAAGAAGCTTTCATTGGAGGACAGAAGGATGCATTGAAAAGTATGAAAAACATATTTTTTAAAAGATATCAACAAAAAATTTTCTTTAAAAGAATATTTTTTTTCCTGCTATCCCTGATTAACCGTGAACAAGAACTCTAGAAGTGTTCCACATCATGACCACAGACCACACTCCTTTAGGGAGGAAAAGACTTAAGAAATTAGAGTGGAAATGAAGTCCCCATGACAACCAATCAGTACCTCCATCTCCAAAAGCCTCTGTGCCAGGCAGACAACAATTCCTGGAAAACCCAGCTCAGCGGCTTTTCCTGCTGGGTCACAACAGGTGTGATCAAGAGAAACAAGCCCTGTTTTCAATCCTCTGAACATTCCTCTTCCTCTAGAAGGAACAAAAGAATAAGCAAGCCCACACTGGATCAGGCACCAAGCATCCTCTAGGTGTCAGACAGCATTCTCAACAAAAATTAGAGGCTTGTTTCGGCCCCCATGCAGGAATGAAGGAGGTGTCCCATGAGTGAAACATACCTTTAGTTTGTGGAACCCAAAACACCAAGAGGAGCCTGCTGCAGGGAATGGATCACTGGAAGCTGTCAACAACAGAGAGCCCTTCCGATGATTCCTGTTTACACTAGACCCCTCTAAAAGCCTTTTCAACTTGAAGATTCTGGGTGCTTTTGCCACCCTTCACCTAGCTGGTCCTGTGCCCTGTTCCTCTAGTCCAGAAGTTCCCAAACTTTTTTGGCCTACTGCCCCCTTTCCAGAAAAAAATATTCCTTAGCCCCCTGGAAATTATTTTTTTTATTTTAATAGCAATTAATAAGAAAAATAAATGCACCTGTGGCCATCAGCTCCTCCCTGGATCACAGCAACACCCACCAGGGGGAGGTGGTGTCCACTTTGGGAATCACTGCTCTAGACCCAGGGTTCTTCTAGCTGAGTTCTAGATAATAACCTGTTGATGTTTTCAAAGAAACCATGAGACTTTTGAAATTAAGGCACAAACAGGGGTCTAATAATGCACCCTCTTGGGGCAACAGTGGATAAAAAGCCAACCCAGGATATAGAAAGTCCTGAGTTCAAATCTGATCTCAAACACTTTCTAAATATGTGACCCTGAGAAAGTCATTTAACCCCAGTCGCCTAGCCCTTACCCACTCCTCTACCTTGGAATGCAGTATTGATTCTAAGATGGAAGGTAAGGGTTTCTGAGCTCCAGGCTGCCTTTATATCTACAGAACAAATTTATTTCTTTTCTTTTTTTTAAACATTTACAAAACACACTTCCAATGAAGGATTGGAATTCTTCAGGAATTGTTGTGATCTTTTGATTCATATAGGCTGCCACATCAACTTCGCTATAAGCCACTAGCGGGTAGGATTCTGATCTGGTCCTACTTTTTAGGTCCACTACTTTCCCTAATGTTCCAAGTCAGTAAAAATCTCTTCCGCCCATAAACCCTCACAGACTATTTGATTCTAGGCTGTGTATACAAGACAGTATAATTAAGCAAATCAGCTTCATGATCACTTCTATTTACAACTTAGAAGACTGATGAGAGGGGAAATGGACTCCACCCTTGAAGAGTGGTGTTTAAAGCAGCACATTCCAAAGAAGGTATGCTTCATTCAAACTGTGCTTCATAGTATGAATGGTTACAACTCTGTTGTTTACTCTGCTTTCATCTAATATAATTAAGCTGTTTATTTGGCCATGACCACTGAGGAAATGATTGAAGCAAAGAGCTCATTCTAGAAAGAATGAGTGGCTGCTCAGAAGGGGTAGGACCATGAAAAATACAACATGGAAAGACACAGAGACTAAAATATCACAATAAAAGAGAAATTTTATTTATATGATATATAGTTAATATCTTATATATAGTCACATATAGTCAATCTCTTATAATATCTAATTTGCTTAGTGAACAAATGAATGAACATCTGAGAAACTGGCTGGTATTACTAGGTTACTATAGAATGATCCCTCTAGATGTCAGTAAACAGAAATGTCATCCTTGAAAATTCATTCTGTAAATGAAATGTCATCTATCTTAAGCTCTTAATAAGTGAAAAATTCTTTTATTTCAGATATATTTTCCTGTATTTATATCATTGAGCAATTAAAATGATTGGAGAAATTATCTGAAACAACAAGGTGATTGAATGGATAAAGTACTCAATTTGAAGTCAGCAAGACCTCAGATAACGCATCTTTGCTGTATGACAATGGACAAATTACTTAACTCTGCTTAGCCTCAGTTTCCTTACCTGTAAAATGATCACAATAATTCACTTGCCTCAAAGAGATTGTGTGAAGATCAAATGAGAAAAAGTAAACATTTCTTTTCCACAATCCTTAAAGTGCTTTGTAATTACTGGCTGATATTATTGGCAATTATTATTTATAAATAATAGATGCTCAATGTCAAATCTATATTGGATTGCTTACTGTATCAGGGAGGAGGAGGAGTAGAAGGAAGCAAGAGAGGGACAGTGAAAGAAAGAGACAACATTTAGAACTCGACATTTTTAAATAGTTTTTTTTTATTTTAAATATATTTGGAGAAAAATAAAATATTAGTATTTTAAAAATAATAGATGCTCAATACAAATTCTTTGTTGAGAGCAATGAGGAGGAATGTCTTTTGAATCATGAATTGGAGGGAGGGAAAAGGTGAAACCTGAGTAGAGAGAGAAAAGACTCGTGTAGCTAGGATTAAGTATAAAGAATGCTCTGGATGAATGGAGTTCCATGTTTCAGTAGAGGGAAGGGAGGACTAGACCCGCTGCCACTGCGGAAAAAATCCAGATTTATTTTGCCAAGAATACAGGATCCCAAAAACCTGATTCTAAAACCCAGAGTAGAAAACAAAAAGGTTTTATTTTCTATTTGTTTTGAATTTAAAATGTGCATAAAACTAAGGTAGGAGTGTAGGCTTAGTGGAAATACTCTGATGAATAAAAAGAGTTCATTTGATCTACTGAAAAAGATCACTGGCCAACCAGAACATTCCAGGTCCCTGTTCTATAAAGCCTACTCCTCAGTCTCTGTCGGAGAGATCTTTCTTCCATGGGTAAAATATCTGCTTTTGAAAGTACAAAGACTTGAACAAAAATATTTTTAGCCACTCTCTTTGTGGTGGCAAAAAATTGGAAAATGAAGGGATGCCCTTTGATTGGGGAATGGCTGAACAAATTGTGGTATCTGTTGGTGATGGAATACTATTTTGCTAAAAGGAATAACAAACTAGAGGAATTCCATGTGAACTAGAAAGGCCTCCATGAACTGATGCAGAGTGAAAGGAGCAGAACCAGGAGAACATTGTACACAGAGAAAGATACATTGTAGCACGATCAAATGTAACTGACTTTGCTACTAGTAACAATGCAATGACCCAGGACAATCCCGAGGGACTTAGGAGAAAGAATGTATCCACATCCTGAGAAAGAACTGTGGGAGCAGAAACGCAGTAGAAAAACATAGGATAGATCACGTGGTTCAATGGGGATAGGATTGGTGTTTTGATGTTAAAAGATCACTCTACTTCAAATATAAATAACACAGAAATGGATTTTAAACAAGTCACATGTATAATCCAGTGGAACTGCTTGTTAGATCCAGGAGAGGGGAGGGAGGAGGGGCAGAAAAAATCAAGAATCACATAACTATAGAAAAAATAATATAAATAAATAAATAAAGTGATTTTTAGGTTTATTAGTACTTAGATCCTGGCTGAGGAATAGTGAAGAGAGTCAAGAGTCTTAGAGTCAAGACCACTTAGGTCTAAGTTTGGCTCCTAACACTAACATGCTGTGTGACCCTGGGCAAGTCAGTTAACCTCTCAGTGGCCCAGAAATTTGAACACTCTTGAAGTTAGCAGTTACTCTCAGCAGAGGAAGTTTCCATACTGGAAGTTCACAAGAAAAACTAAATCACACTTTGAAGCAATGAAAGGCATCTATTTGGGTGTCAGCCTTGGCTCCAAAGTAGTAGAACATGGTCGTGGGTTCCCTTATGGTTATTTTCTCCATAATTCCTCACCCCACTGTCAGGGGTTTAAAAGGATGAAATAAAAGCCCATTTGTTCTGGAGATCCCAAAGTTATGAGTATCCTAGGCCCCTCTAGGTGAAGTAGGCAGAATGGTGGTGTCATCTAGCATGAGCCCATGACACTTTTAAAACCAGTTTAAGGGACACACTCCTAATATAATCATTCTAGTGTTAATGAATATGAAGGCTGCCCAGGAAACCACCACCTATAAATATAGGAATTTATACAAAGCTGAAAGCCTCTCACACTCCAAGCATTGACCCAGCTGAAACACCTCTGTTAGCTGCTTCCCCACAGACCTGCTGATGTCATCAGTAGAAAGACCTTAATCACTAGTCCCTACCTGGACACTGAAAATCCTTTCTCCTGCAATAATAAAAGGGGCCAGAATTTACAGAGCTCCTTAAGCTTTACAAAGGGCTTCCCATTTATTATTTATTTTGATCCTCACAACCACCCTGAGAGGAGGTGCCATTATTATCCTCTTTTTACAGATGAGGAATTTGAGGCAGGCTGAGGTGAAGTGACTTTTCCTGGATAGCACAGTTAGTAAACATCTGAGGAAGGATTTGAATTCCCATCTTCCTGAGACTCATCACGCTCTAGGTAGTCTTTCTTTGGTGGGTTCTTTCCAGATATCTGTAGCACTGATGGGTGGTGAAGCTTTTCATGGAATAGAATGTTGTTTCCTTCCATTTTGAGAAGGTCTGTTTTCTGTATGTCTACATAAGGCTTTCACATGTTTTTTGTAATTATGATGACTTGTGTTTCCCCTTTTCTGCTAGAACTACAGCAGTCTCCTTGAAACAGCTGTTTTTTACAAAAATGGCATCCAAGAAAGGTTCACAGCTACAGTGTGGGTGGTCTGGGAAATAATTGCAATAGTTTTCTTTTACATTGATTTTAATTCCCTGAATCCATCAGCAAGACCACACCACTGGGAGATCCCTTTACCTGCTGCTTCCCTTCCTATGCCAAAAATGGAAATATGGGAGTGGGGAAAATGCAAGTCCCAAAGAAAATAAAATCCCCAGAAACTAAGGCAAAGCCTAGAGAGGAAAGTGATTTCATCCTCATGTGGGGATGATCAGGAGGAACAAGATGCTTCTGTCAGTTGGCAGGCCTCACCAAAGAGAGGAAGCTATGGACTGCAAAGCCCAGCCTTTAGAAACTGAATCACAATAGGAAATGCATTACAAACACATGTTGGGAAGGATGTGCAGGGATAAAAACTAGAGATCCTCCAGAGAGTCATCGGATTCAGAAGGATCAAAATAAGGAAAAAATCATTTCTGTGGGAATTTTCATTTGTCTGCAGATGTAGAGAAAGGACCCTATTTGAGTTGCTTTTCTGTGTTCCCTGGTTTTGAGAAAGAAGGGTCAAAGACAGATACAATGACATCCTTATAGAAAACCAAAATTGAGTTGTAAAGAAGTCAAGGAAGTGCCTGACAGTCTTGGTTTCCATAAAGGATGAAGGATGCTTAGCATAGAAAACAATAATAGCTCACATCTCTGAAGTTTGCAAAAACCTTCCTTTCATAGCAACCCAGGGGAGTCAGTGCAAATACCATTATGCCCATTTTTCAGGTAAGAAAACTGAGACCCAGAGAAGTTAAATTATATAGCTAACAAGTGTGAGAGATGGAACTCTTGATTCCTAGCCTGAGAAGATTTTCATTGTGTCTGTGGGAGTCAAAGCTGAAATATGATTATCTTGTTCCTAGACCCTGGGCATACATGGCTTTTGTGAGCTATCCCTCAAACATGTCTGGCCCCTGGCTAAGCAACAGGCAGCTTTGGCTCAGAATTCTGTGGTCTTGCTCAGGTGCACCAGCAGGTGGAGGGCACCTTTTTGGTATGATTCCCAGAGAAATGTTTAAGTAGGACATAACCATTACACAGAAAGCAAACAGCCTGCAATGATAGGCTAAGATTAAATGGTCTCTGCCTCAGCAAAGTGCCAGTTATAAATGAGTGAAAGGAAGATAACCCCAGGTACACTCTCATCTCCTTTTCTGCAAGGCCCCAAGAATAAAAAGACCCAGAAGCAATCTTAAAGCCAGAATTCTCTTGAGCCAGTGTAATAAACCACTGGGTTGCAATTCCAAAGTGGAGGGATATTAAGAAAATATCAAAAAGAGAATCTATCGCGTTTATATTCTGAATAGAGTTCTTATTCTCGGCCAATGGTGACTTTCTTTCAGAGACATTGATCTGTTATTTCCGTAATTTCTTTCTTTGATGGGATACTCAGGCTGCCTGTGTCATGGATAGAATCCAAGACTTTAACAGGGTTTTTTTGTTTATTACTTATAAGCTAAAAGGAAGGATTTCTTTGGGTTTGGGGTTTCTTTTGTAAATTATAAATTTTCTTTTCCAGAGAAAATTAGCCCTTGGTAAAGATGCATTCACATTTTTAGATGTAATGTACTTCCTAAGCCAAATGACATCTCTCCATAGAACAAACAAACATGCCTAGAGTAGTGACTTTGTTATGAGCAGAAAAGGGCAAAGGGCACTTCCTTCACCCAGTTATTTTCCATCTTATACTCAGGGTAAGATCTCATTGGGCTATAACAGGAATGATGGGAATGGAAATGATTTGAAAGGAATTTTCTAAACCCAAATCTAGGTATCAAACATGGTTAGGTAGCAAAAAGTTGGAAAAATAGACTTTTTTGCCCATGAAAACAGATATCTTGCCTAATAACTCATCTAGCTGACTGGCGGATGCCTGAATCACAAAAAGCTACATCAACCCCTAAGACTATGAACTAAAATAGTGGTTAGATGCTTCTTCTTATGAGGAAAAGGTCACTCAATCCCTAATTCCATTTTGAATTCTACTCCCCATTCTAAGCCAAAAACCAATAAATTGCAACTAAAGCCACAAATCAGCTCCAGAGAGAATTTTAGATTCAGAAAATCAGCAGATGGCAAAAAGGACCAGAGAATAGCCCATTAGGTATCATAGTAACTTAAAGCTACAACCTGTAGACAGAGAAGAGGAGCTTGTTGGTTGCAGTACCTGTGACTACTCTAACAGGTGGCAGTAAGTCTGGCCTGTTTGAGTGGGGAAGGCACTAGAATCTCTGACCAGCTGGAAATCAAATCTGAGCAGCAGGAAAGAGAAACCTGACTTATTTTTCTTGGTTATAAGTATATATTTAGATAAGGATTCGGGGATTATAGATAAACAGGAAGAAAGGATAGCTTTGACTCTGTTGAAGGAGAAGAAGGTCCTCATGGACCAGATCGGTTTTGGGTGGTTAGAGTTAAGATTTATTAGCATAGGGACCTACATAATATAAAAAAATACTTTTCTACCTGTTTTCCTTTTACTATCCCTTCCTCCAAAATTTTTATACCTACAATAAATATATTTTATATAACTGGCCTAAGCTGGAATTCTTTCAGACTATTTAGAGGAGCCATCTTTCTCAACAGTAAAAACAACAGCCTGTAAACTCAGAACACAGGTATTGAAAATACCTATACCAATGCAAATAATAAATAAGGGTTCAATAACCCTAATAACACTACTTTCCTCAAATGTGTTTCTAGTAAACAATATATGATAGGATTCTGGTTTTTAATCTACTCTGTTATCTGCTTCCATTTTATGGGTGAATTCATCCCATTTAAATTCACAGTTATGATTACAGTCTGTGTATTGCCCTCCATCTTGTTTTCCTCTTTTAATCCTGCCCTTTCTCCTTTCACTCTGTCCCTCCACACTAGTTTGCTTTTCATCACTCCCTGCTTCCCCTCTTCCTTATATTACTCCCATTCCCACCACTACCCTTCTTATTCCCCTCCTACTTTTCTATAGGGTCTTTTAACCACCCTTCCATTCTCTCTTCCTTATATTATTTACTTCCCCACCACTCCCTTTCTTATTCTCCTTCTACTTCTCTATAAGGTAAGATAGGATTCTGAAACCCAATTAAACTGGCTTTTCTTCCCTCTCGGGATCAATTCTAATGAGAGTAAAATTTAAATATTACTTAACACTACCCTCATCCTCCTGTCCACTGCAATAGTTCCCCCCATGCCTCTTTAGGTGATACAATTTTTCCTGTTTTATTTCTCTCTTCCCATTTCTCTTAATACAATCCTCTTTTTCACCCCCTTGAATTTTTTTGCATGTCATTCTAAGCAAATTACTACCACACCCTCTATGTACATTTCTTCTAACTACTATGATAATGATAAAAAAAATTTAAGAGTTACAAATATCACCTTTCCATATAGGAATATAAGTAATTTGATCATATTAAGGCTGTCATTCTCTCTCTCTCTCTGTCTCATTTACCTTTATAAACTTCTCTTGAATTTCATATTTGGACAACAAATTTTCTGCTTGAATCAGGTATTTTCTTCAGGAATGCTTGGGAATCTTCTATTTTATTAAATAACCATATTTTCCCCTGAAAGAAAATAGTCAGTTTTGATAAGCAGAAGTTCCCTTGCCTTCCAGAACATCATATTCCAAGCCTTCTGGTCCTTCAGTATGAAAGCTGCCAGATTCTGTGTAATCCTACTGGGCATCCATGATTTCTTAATTGTTTCTGACTGCTTGCAGTATTTTCTCCTAGACCTGGAAGATCTTGAACTTGACTATAACATACCTGGGAGTTTTCATTTGGAAATTTATTGCAGGAGGTGATCTGTGGGTTCTTTCAATTTCTGTTTTATGCTTTTGTTCAAAACTATCAGGACAGTTTTTTTTATAAAATTTCTCATAATATGATGCTTAGGGCTTTTGTTTTGTTTTGTTTTGTTTGTCATGACTTTCCAGAAGCCCAATAATTCTTCAATTGTCTCTCCTGGATCTATTTACCATGTCATTTGTTTTTAATGTGATATTTCATATTTCCTTCTATTTTTTCCATTTTTTATTTTATTTTATTATTTCTTGATATCTCATGAAGTCATTGGCTTCTATTTGTCCAATTCTAATTTTTTAAACATTTTTTAATATTCATTTTTAACGTTTACATTCTTTCCCCTTCACCACCCACTTTCCCCCCACCCATGGCCGACGTGCATTTCCACTGGTTGTAACATGTGTCATCAGTCAAGACCTATTTCCAAATTGTTGATAATTGGATTGGTGTGGTAGTTTCGAGTCCACATCCCCAATCCTCCCCAACCCATGCGTTCAAGCAATTGTTTATCTTCTATGTTTCCTCTCCTGCAATCCTTCCTCTGAATGTGGGTAGTGTTCTTTACCATAAATCCCTCAGAGCTGTCTTGTGTCATTGCATTGTTGCTGGTACAGAAGTCCATTACATTTGATTTTACCACAGTATATCAGTCTCTGTGTACAGTGTTCTTCTGGCTCTGCTCCTTTCACTCTGCATCAGTTCTTGGAGGTCTTTCCAGTTCACCTGGAACTCCTCCAGTTTATTATTCCTTTTAGCACAATAGTGTTCCATCACCAGCATATACCACAATTTGTTCAGCCATTCCCCAATTGAAGGGCATACCCTCATTTTCCAGTTTTTTGCCACCACAAAAAGCACAGCTATAAATATTTTCCTACAAGTCTGTTTATCTATGATCTCTTTGGGGGTAAAAACCCAACAATGGTATGACTGGATCAAAGGGAAGGCATTCTTTTATAGCCCTTTGAGCATAGATCCAAATTGCCAGCCAGAATGGTTGTATCAGTTCACAACTCCACTAGCAATGCATTAATGTCCCAATTTTGCCACATCCCCTCCAACATTCATCACTCTCCCCTTCTTTCATTTTAGCCAATCTGCTAGGTGTGAGGTGATACCTCAGAGTTGTTTTGATTTGCATTTCTCTAATTATTAGAGATTTAGAACACTTTCTCATGTGCTTATTGGTACTTTTGATTTCTTTACTTGAAAATTGCCTATTCATGTCTATTGCCCATTTATCAATTGGGGAATGGCTTGATTTTTTATACAATTGATTTAACTCCTTGTATATTTGAGTAATTAGACCCCTGTCAGAGTTTTTTGTTATAAAGATTTTTTCCCAATTTGTTGTTTCCCTTCTGATTTTGACTACATTGTTTTTGCTTGTACAAAAGCTTTTTAGCTTAATATAATCAAAATCATTTAATTTACATTTTGTAATTTTCTCTAACTCTTGCTTGGTTTTAAAGTCTTTCCTTTCCCAGAGATCTGACAAGTATACTATTCTGTGTTCACTTAACTTATTTATAGTTTCCCTCTTTATATTCAAGTCATTCACCCATTCTGAATTTATCTTGGTGTAGGGTGTGAGATGTTGATCTAGACCTAATCTCTCCCATATTGTTTTCCAAATTTCCCAGCAGTTTTTGTCAAATAGTGGATTCATGTCCCAAAAGTTGGGCTCTTTGGGTTTATCATACACTGTCTTGCTGACGTCATTAACCCCAAGTCTATTCCACTGATCCTCCCTTCTATCTCTTATCCAGTACCATATTGTTTTGATGACTGCTGCTTTATAGTATAGTTGAATATCTGGTACTGCTAGGCCACCTTCCTTCACATTTTTTTTTTCGTTATTTCCCTTGATATTCTTGATCTTTTGTTATTCCAAATGAAATTTGTTATAGTTTTTCCTAATTGAGTAAAGAAGGTTTTTGGTAGCTTGATAGGTATGGCGCTGAATAGGTAAATTAATTTGGGTAGAATGGTCATTTTTATTATGTTAGCTCGTCCTACCCATGAACAGTTAATGGCTTTCCAATTGTTGAGCTCCAGTTTTATTTGTTTGGAAAGTGTTTTGTAGTTGTTTTCATATAATAGCTGTGTTTATTTTGGTAGATAGATTCCGAAGTATTTTATATTGTCTAGGGTAATTTTAAATGGTGTTTCTCTTTCTACCTCTTGCTGCTCTAGTGTGTTGGAAATATATAGAAATGATGATTTATGTGCATTTATTTTGTATCCTGCAACTTTGCTAAAGTTGTTGATTATTTCTACAAGCTTCTTAGTTGATTCTCTAGGATTTTTTAAGTAGACCATCATATCATCTGAAAAGAGTGATAGCTTAGTCTCCTCATTGCCCACTTTGATACCTTCAAAAAAACCCTTTTTCCCCCTTACAATATTAAAGTCATTGATTCCTCTAGTGACCCACATATTGGAAATTATGTGTATATATAAATCTATAGATATATAATTAATACATATTAACTTTATATTTGTGGTCTATGTATATACCATTTATGTACTTTGATCTTCTCCATTTTCATGCAAAGTCCCTGCAGGTAGGGTTTGTTTTATTCTCTGTATTTCTAGTCCCAGAATCTAATATAATGCCTGACACAAAATAAACACCATTAAATACTAGTTTATTTATTGATTGGTAGGCATATCTTACAATCTAGCTAATTAGATGTGAGAGGAAAGTATACATTTCAGAAACTGTTAACAAGCCTGACAGGGAACATGCTATCTTGTGGGGCTGTGAGGGAGACTTTGACCGTCTGGTCCGGGCATTCTCTGGTATAAGACAGCAGATGATAAAATCTAGACTGACTTTAATAGGCAGGAGCGTGAACATGTGTGACAGCAGACAAAGCATTGGCCTAGATTCAGAAAAAAATGAGCTAAGATCATTTTGTTTTGGGGAAGTCACTTAAATCTCCCTGGATCCCTGGATTCTTCAAATGGAAAATAAAGAAGTTGGATCATTAAGTTCCCTCTGAGCTCCAATGACCCATGAGACTAGGATGCCACTTCAAAAGTTGGCTGATTCCTACCTACCCTTCTTCTAGGTGATGTTCCAGTTCATGAGCAAGGAATGGATCAGCCATGTCAGACTGGGAGACCTCAGAAAACCAATGAAGCACTCACCTGTTTCTGACTAGAAAGAAATGGTCTGGGGTAAAAGTGTGGGTCATTCAAGAGTATCTTTCAGGACACAGGACAGATAGAAAGGCTTCTTTCCTCTTCTGCTCCCCTCTCTCAATGCTCTAGGCTCAGTGGTCCAGGATCCCATCAGTGTTGTTAAACCAAGAAGCCTCTTGTTAGAAATGCAGAAATCCTTTGTGAAATATTAAAGTCATCAGTTCCCCTAACAACCCACATGCTGTAAGAAACATGAAATTAAAAAAAAAAACTTTCTGCACAAGATATTTTAAATGAGGAGATGGGCCATGGTGCCCAAAGTGGGTGGAATGGATTGTTTTACTTCAGTTAGTAGTTCCCAGAGAGATTAAGAGTTTTGCTTATGCAGCTGCCAGGAGGGGCAAAGAGTAAGGGACAGACTGTGAAAGGGAATTTAAAACTCCATTTGTTTATTTTAACTTAATTAATCAGAACTTGAAGTGCCCCTCCTTTCACACTTAGTCAGCCAGACTCTTGAAGATCCTTTAACAAGAAAGCTCACACTCTCAGAGAAAGGAAGTTCTTAAAGGAAGTGGATCCCACAAGCACTGCCCCCTTGAGCAGTGCCAGGCAAATTAAGAAACTATGATTTGTTCTTGAGATGTGATAGACCAGCCCACAGAGAAAGGAAGTAGAAACCAGAAAGACAGGCAATGACGTGGAAAAGGGGCTTATAAAAGGTGAGACCAAAGGACTGAGATTCTTTCTGTAAGGGATTTGTATTGGTGGCTCTTGCTGAAAGGGAGATTCAGTGTTGGAGATTCTTGCTGAAAGAGGGATTCCACATTAGTGGCTTGAGGAGTTCAGCTTCAGTGACTTGCTTAGGTTGAAGAAACCCTGGCCGGGGACACTGGCTTTTTGAGTCTTCTCCTGTCTTTGGTGGAATGCTCTCTTCAGTGAGGCTCAGTCTTTGTGGCATCAGACTCTCTTTTGGTTAGTGAAATGCTTGGCTAAAGACACTCTCTTGGGATGGTGATATTCATATCAGATTCACACTCGTGGTCTGGAGGCACTCAGATCTGGACTTAGGGTATTTAGCTAGGTGCTATTTTCTACCTCCTTCCTAAATTTCCCTCTTTACTATATCTACCTTTCTGTAATAAAGCTACTAACAGCCTTTTGACTTAATATTTAATTATTATAAATGGTGACCACAACTTTTTATAATTTTTAATTTGACCAAAACCCATTTTAATTCTTACACAGACAAAACTTTATTAAAAGGCTTTGTCTCAGTGAGAGTGGCCAGAAACACACCTGATCAGAACTAGGCCCAGACAAATCTGGGAAGTTGGGAAAACTGCCTCCTCTCACACCATTTCCAGCCCCTACTTTTCACCTGTCTTCTCCATTCTCTTAGTAGGTATCCAGTAATGGTGTAAGATGCTCCTCCTCTCATTCCCAACTAAACTGTTACTAAAAATAAGCTGAAACCCAAAATGCAGTGGGTAGAAGTCAGAGAGAAGTGCACTGGGGCTCAGTTTCTCTTGGGAAAATTTTATCTGCTTGAAAACAAGATATGTTATCCTTCAAAGCAACAGATTCATATCAGGAGATGTAAAAACAGATCATGGGACCCATGTCAGATTCTAGGGGGAAGGCTAGCTTCAAGGAAGGCTTGGAATAAATTTTTATGACCACTAAGATCCTAGATCTCCCCAGGAATCTAGGAGAGTATTAGAAATCAATTTATATTTTAGTGGAAATGTTCCTGTAACTATGCCTGAGAGGTTTTCTATAACACCTAAGTTAGTGGGGTAGAGTGGAAAGAGCTCTAGATTAGGACTGAAGGGGTCTAAATATCCTGCCTCTTGCTACCTGCATGATCCTACATAAGGTTCTTTCCCTCTCTAGGTCACCAAAAGTTCCATTCAGGTCCTTTGGCAGAAGTTTAATTTTCTGGGAAGTTGAGGTGAATGTATGTCAGGAGACAAACAGGACTATTAGAGTCCAATATAGAAACTTTATAAAAAATTTTAAAAAAGAATCCCCTAATAATGAACCTTGATTCATCTGGAGGTCACAAGGTCTAATGGAGATAGCACTGTGCTCACAGTCAGGAAGACCTGGGCTAAGATCTTCCTGAGATTCTAGGTGTGCATAGAACCTGGACCAGGAGTGCTAATGCTAGACTCCCCTTGTTCAAGAAAGGGGAATGACCAAAAGACTTAGCCTAAATTGGGCTGCCTCATCCAACAGGCTCAGTGCATGCTTATACCTAAAGAACTCATTAACTGTGTGAGCCTGGCCAAGTCCTTTATCCTCAATATGACCCAAGCCCCTCTAACCTAAATAAGAGGTATGGGGATTTGAACTGGACATCCCTGTGAAATCATCTAGTTACTGAATACTGGGCTCTTACCATGTGCAAGTCCCTCCATTAATTTCTCTATAAAAACAGGGCACAAAAGAAGTACTGCTTGCTTTTTAAAAACAGTTATTCTACAAATGTACCATAGCTCCAGAGTACTCACAGGCATGCCTTGTTTTATTGTGCTTTGCAGATATTGCGTTTTTATTTTTAACAAATTGTAGGTTTGTGGCAACTCTACATTGAACAGGACCACCTGGGATATTTTCCCAACAGCCTGTGCTCACACTGTGCCTCTGACACATTTTGATGGTGGTGGTAGTAGTAGTAGTAGTAGTAGTAGTAGTAGTAGTAGTAGTAGTAGCAGCAGCAGCAGCAGCAGCAGCAGCAGTAGTAGTAGTAGTAGTGGTGGTGGTGGTAGTAGAAGAAGTAGTGGTAGTAGTAGTGGTTGTGGTGGTTGTTGTGGTGGTGGTTGTTGTGATGACATCTATGATGGTGGTTGGTGCTCAGCCATCTTTGATGTCACTATTGTAATTATTTTGGAGTGCCGCTAGCCATGCCCATATAAAATGGTAGACTTAATCCATAAGTGCTTTGTATGTTCTACCTGCTCTTCCACCTGACTGGCCCTCATCTCTCCCCCTTCTCAGATCTCCCTATTCCCGGATAGACACAACAATATTAAAATTAGGCAAACTAATCACCCTGTGTAGCCTCTAAGTATTCAGGGAGTATGAAGTATGAAGAGTCAATGTGGCAAACCTCATTGTCTTACTTTAAGGAATTGCCACAAAACACCCAGCCTTCAGCAACCACCAACCTGAGAGATCAATCAGTGGGTACCAAGGCTGAGGCAAGAGCCTCCACTCAAAAAAAGTCAGTCTTATAGAAGGCTCAGATGTGAAAATTAGCATTTTTTATCAAGAAAGTATTTTAAATTCATGTCTGTGTGTTGTTTTTTGTTGTAATCCTAGTGCAGATTTTTCAGTGGCTAAAAATTGGAAAATGAGGGTCTGTCCTTCATTTGGGGAATGGCTGAACAAATTGTGGCATATAATGGTGATGGAATACTATTTTGCTAAAAGGAATGATGAACTGGAGGAATTCCATGCGAACTGGAAAGACCTCCAGGAATTGATGCAGAGTGAAAGGAGCAGAGCCAGAAGAACGTTGTACACAGAGATGGATACATTGTAGCACAATCGAATGTAACTGACTTTGCTACTAGCAGCAACGCAATGACCCAGGACAATCCCGAGGGACTTAGGAAAAAGAATGTATCCACATCCCAAGAAAGAACTGTGGGAGCAGAAACACAGGAGAAAATATATATGACTGATTACATGGTTTGATGGTTATATGACTAGGGGTTGAGCTTTGGAAGATCATTCTATTACAAATATGAATAATATGGATATGGGTTTTGATCAACACATGTATAACCCAATGGAATTTCTTGTCAGGTCTGGGAGGGGGGAGGAAAGAGGAAAGGGAAGGAACATAAACTTTGTAACCATGGAAAAACATTCTAAATAAATTTTTTAAAGAATATTATTGAATACTTAATAGACTACTGAATAGTAACAGTAGAACTCTTACATGCTTTGAAAAACTCCCAAAACTGTGACTCCTTTTATTTCAACATTTGCTTTATTTCTGAGGCCGGAATTGAATCCAGAAAATCTCTGACATCTGCCTATATTCCCAGAACACCAGAATTAGAAGTGGCCTTTGAAGCCAGAGATTCAAAAGGAAGAAGTATTAAGTCCATCTAGCACATTTATAGTGCATCAGGAACTAGGACCTGGTAGGTCTCTGGATCCTCACGCCTGTGCATTTTTCTATGAATGGAAGCACCAATGTCCAAATAGAAAGGTTTTCAAATAAAAGCCAGCTCCTCGTATTCATGGTTTCTCACTTTTCTTGACCTTCTACTCTGTATTTTGGTGGCCCTGAAGGAGCTCAGCCTCCACTTCATTCTCCCTATCATTCTCTGTCTGGATCATAGGCTCTCCTGACTAGGGGTGGAGTCACTTCTTCCAATCACTCAATTTACCCTGTGTTCCATAGTATTTCCAGAACTGGATCCACTTCACTGCTTTGTTCATTGGCTCTCCCCTTCCTTCATGACCCCTCCTCATCTATCCCTATTATAATTATTCCTCATTATTTCTCTTCCTCTGGAGTATAAGGTCTCCCAAACATCAGGCTGGGGAAGGCAGAGGGTAAGTTGTCATTTCAGCCTTTTATTTGTGCTCCAAAATTTGTTTAAGTCCTGAAAGCAGCAAAGGTTTTGCCAGGAAAGGGGAAAAAACTTGGACAAAATGGTGGGGATATTTTTCAAGTTAAACAAATAGTCTTGTTTCCTAAGAATGCAGATTATTTCTGAAAGCTATTCAGCCTGTCCTTAACCTCACCTCAGGACACACATTTCTTCATGAGAAAAATGAGGGTATTGGAGGAGATGCCATTCAGCTAGAGATCTATGTGTAACCTGCTCCCTTTCTTTGGTCTTATCCATTTTCTTTAAGACAATGTTCTCACCTTTTCCTCAGAAGATGGAAAAAGGAATGGTGCCTTTGAAATGTCAAGTCTCTTCTGGCTGCTCCTAATTCTAAAGAGGTCCTACTTGTTCATCACTATGGGCAGGCTAAAGTGATGTCCTATGACCAAAGGGAGGGTAAATTTAGGCTCCATGTCAGGGAAAAGCAACATTTTAAAATGAGTAGCTAACAAAATGGAATCATCTCAAGGAGTGGAATTCTCCTTATTGGGATACTGCAAACAAAGCATTGATTTGCCAAGTGGTTGTTGAGGGAAATTCTTTTTCAGGTACAGATTGAACCAAATGACTCTCAAGGACCTCTCTCACTGTGGAATTCAGTGATTTGGGTTTTCCCCTATTTAAAAAAAAATGTCCCAGGAAATCAATTCCCCGACTCTTTGGTCCATCTATGAGGTAAACCAGGGCTTATTCTCCCTAGTTCTGTTTATCTGTTCTTTGTCTTAAAATTCATTTATTAAAAGAATTTATTCCCAAACACCCTAGCTTCACAGACTCACAGCCCCTCCCTCATCACAGAAGATATTGTCCAGAAGACAGACATGTTCATCTCAAGTTTTTAATATTTCCAACTTTCAGTTCACTCTCTGGAGGTAACAGTCAACATTTAGTGTTCTGGTATTAATTCTGTAGCTGTCTATGACATACTCTTGGTCATACTCATTTCAATCTTCATTATCCCATGAAGTTATTTCCATGTTTTTTTAATTAGCCTGCTCATCATTTCCCATAGTATAGTAATATCCATTGCAATCACATCCCATGATTTGCTTAGCTATTTCCTAATTGGTGGGCATCCCCTTAATTTTTCATTCTTTGCCACCACAAAGAGAGTTGCTATCAATATTTTGGAATATATGGGTTCTTTTCCCTGATCTTGGGAATTGTTGGCTCTAAGGGTATTCATAGTTTTAGAACTCTCCCAGTGTAATTCCAAATTGTTCTCCAAAATTATTGGATCCATTTGCAGCTTCACCAACAGTGTATGAGTGTCTGTTTGCTTTTGCTTTACCTTACAATTGCAGAAGCTTTGTTGAGAAGTAAAACAAGATAATTTATTTTGGTAAACTGCTCACACACCCTGGCTCATATCCTGGAAAGGAGGGGATAGGAGCTAGATCACAAGAGAAGAAACATGTGCTCTGAAGCATGTCACCCACACACATAATCCCCCCCCCCAAAGAACTGAACAAATACTCATGGGGCTCACTTTTATAAAAGTACTGGCCAACTTTTCTGCACTTATTCTCCACATTTGGGGCTTCGGATTGACTATTGATCTTCCCTTCCTTACAGTAATTGCCATAATTGGGCAAAAGCAGGTCACTCTGCCAGGTTTGGCCTTTAGCTGCCAATCATGAAGCAAATTGTGCCTTTTAGGGAAGCATTGACTTTCTGCTTGTTTTCACATAGAGAGATCTTAATGACACCTAGGAATAAAGGAATTTTTGAAGGAGGAAAGAAAAGAAAATTGTTCTTCTCAAATGAGAATTTCAAACACAGACACCACTAGAATCTGAGAATCTCAGGGCTAGAAGGGATGTCAAGGACAGGCTATGCCAACATCTACACAAATGAATCCATATTACAATGTCTTGGGCATTTGTTTCAAGTCCAAAGCAGACCCTGCAAGACATGGAATTCACTCAGACACTAAGGGAAAGCTGTTAGTTCAATACAATTGATTTCCATTCATTGAATATTGATTAACCACAAATTATACGCCAGGCACTGGGAATACCAACACAAACTGAATGACAGAGATCCTGTCTTCTAAGAGCTTTTAGAAGCCAGGAACAAAGGCATCAGTCACAAAATCCTATAAGTCAAGGGGTGAAGAGTGAAGCATGATGGGGGCCAAAGGAGAGAGGTAGAGTACTCTAGGAGTAACTGAGGCAAAAAGAAATACTTGTAACCAGAGACCTCAAGGAAAGTTTTCTGGAGAAGGTAACACTTGAGCTGATCCTTAAAGACTGATATTCAGTGTCTACCTTTAGCCAGATTCCAAAGCATGCCCTGTAGTGATGGGATCAGGGGTATACTTAGAGGAACCAGCTCAATCTTCTCCTTCACAATAGATGCATTTGTAAATTCCAACAAAAAAGGGCAAAAGTATTTTTATAATCAAGGAAAATCTTTTCACTCAGTATGCCAATTATCCCCCAACTTTTGATGTCAGACTTGGATGTAATAAAATGGAAAAGCCACAAGAAAAGAAATAAATTTGATTATGGGGGGGGGGACCCAAGGACAAGTGACATTCTCACCATTAGTCACAAGATTCTGAAGTATGGCCCTTCTTCCTCTGATAATTTCAAAGTAACGCTTACTAAAACTGAGGCAGTCCTAAGTTCAGATATTGTTTTTGACACATCTTGAGTCAGCATGATAGAGGGAAAGATGGTTGGAATTAGAGTCAGAGGTCTTGCATTCAAATCCAGTCTCTGCTATTCTCTGCTTGTGTGACATTAGGTAAGTCTAATCTCAGTTTCCTCATCTGTAAAATAAAGTCACCCTGAAGGACCCTTCTCCTTTCAATTCTGAGACTCTTTCCTAATGACCACTCTCTCCCAGCTGAAGGGTCTGCTGTTCCTTTAACCTGACCAATCTTATGCTGTCTCTCTCTTCTATGTTTTCTACAAACACTAGCAGTATTTCCTCCAACACATCAGACCCTCATCCTCATCTGACCCCAGTGGGGAGCAGTAAAGGGGAATAAGTATGATTTTCCTCTCAAAAATAGTCCTGTGTGAATGGCAAGGCTTGTGGATGGGAAAGAGTTGGATTAATATACACACACATCCTGCTCCCCAGCCTTTTTTATTTTGGGAAAAGGGGAGGGAGACTATTCAAGGTAAAGCCCTGGCCCTGCTTCCATGGGTGGCCTCATATAAAGAGAAACCCCAGCATGAGAAGTCCTGTGAAGACCTTCCCCACCCCCACCCCTTTCAGCCTGAGTTCTCAGCCCTATTAAGCCCATTATGTGTCTCCTCTAATAGCCTTGAATGTCCTGAACTCCTGGGGTGACTCTGTATGGAAAGGAGAATCCTTCCCCAGGACAAGGGACAATAGCCTACTTCCCACCATTGAAGAGGGAGCTCAAAGCATAATCTCCTGCAGGGTGGGCCAAGGTTGCACCTGCTCCCTCTCTCCAAGCCCCTGGCAGGAGGTTCAAAGGTCTCCCTCACAGCAAATCCTCTCCCATGTGGAAGGTAAAGTGTTCATTGTGTTTGCTTGAAACTAATGCCCATCCAAAAAGCACAGTAGAAGGACTTGGAGGTGGGCAGGATCACAGAGGGATTTGCTATCCCCACTGTGGGTATTTGCAGTGCAGAAGGATTGGTGGTGCCTTCTCTGTGCTCCCATCCTGCTGCCCTGTGGAGGGAAATAGGGTTTCCTATCATTCTGAAAGGGGAAGAGTTGCTGAGACACAGGCTGTTTAAAATTCCCAGCTGCCCCTCATCCTTTTCATTCTGGCCCATCTCTCCACCCCAACCTCTCCACTGTTTCCAGAGGCAGTCTAGGTTTTGTTTCCAACCCAGGTGTGGACTATTCCACAGTCACTGGAACTTGGAGAACATTCCAGGGAACAAGGTTGAACCTTTTCCTTTGGGATCACTCTGGCTTTTCTTTTCCTCTCAACTCCACCAGAGGCAAGATTCCAAATCCTTTTTGGGTTAGCACCACCTTTGTATGTGGGCCATATGGGATAGTATGTAGAGGGGATGGGAAAAAGTCTTGGGTGTTTAGGAAATAAAGGGGACAGAAAATGTGCTGCTGTCACCAAGCTGAGTAACTTTGGGAAAGTGATTTAACTCATTGGTCTCATCAGTTGATGATGTCTAAAAGCATTTCTTGTATGGAGATTAAAATTAATGTCCAATAACTAAGAATTATATTTTATAAAGTTTATTAATTATAACTAAAGTAAGACAGCTATCTAACTCAGCCCGCTTGAGAGAGCAAAAGAGCAAAAGAGAGGCGGAGCCTCAGAACTTATACAAAGATGACCACACAAACATGGACAAAGGCAAAAGCAATCTAGGTGATGCAGAAAGGAATTTTGGGTAATGTAGTTTTAGGGGTTCAAGATATTTCTAACCATATACCTCCTCCAGTGGAACTAGCAGCTCCATTAAAAATTGTATGTGTGAGGAAACTGAGGCTGGGAGGAAAAAAAATTAGTTAAGGCTGCTAAATCAGTAGAAAGGGACGTGTATGGCCACTCATTTTCACAAGGTCTTATAGCTAACAGGTAATAGAGGAATAGAGAATCCAACTCAGGATTCCAAATCTAGTACTTTCCCCTACAGTACATGATGACTTCTGTGGCCCCTAGCTAGAAGCTTGATCCTTTTCTGGAAAATGGTAATAGAGGAGTAACTTTAATGAAACAATAAGTGAGAACTACTTGGGTCAGCACACAGAATCTTGAAATAGCAAAGTCTATTCTGAGTCCTTAAGGACTGTACAATCTGGTAAAGAAAAAAAATGGGCTACCTATGTTCTAAGGGCAGCTGAATTATGTCTATGCAGAGCTCCATACCAATATAAGCTCACCCAGAAAATCAACACCCAATGCTAAAAGCAGATCCATTAATCACCTACTTTAGTCCAGGAACTGAGCTGTGTTTGGTAGTCAAAGAGGGAAAAAAGCCCCTCATGGAGCTAAAGTTCTAACTGGGGAGATGGGGAGATAATATCTATTTAGACCTACCTTCAAGAAAGAGGGTAAGTGTGACTTCAGAAGGGAAAGTTCTAGCAGGAAAAGTCTCCTGGAAGAGGTGAGGCTTAAGCTGAATCTTCAAGGAAGGCAGGGATTCTAAGACTCAGAGGGAGAGAGAGTAAATACCCGGTATAGGAAATATGGAGATAGAGTGTAATGTCAAATTAACAAGTTCCTACTATGTGCCAGACATTTTGTGAAAGGGTTAAGTTCTAAGGGCTCAAAGAAAGGCAAAAACAATGCCTGCCCTCAAGAAGCTCACAGTTTAATAGAGAAAACATGCAAATGACTATGGACAAAGAAGAAAGGCCAGATATTGGAGACAATCTACTGGGGAAGGGGAGTGTGAAAAGGCTTCCTATAGAAGGAAGTATTTGGGCTGGGACTTACTTTAAAAAGCCAAGCTTTGAGGTGAGGAGGAAGAGAGGAATGGGAGACAAAGGAGCTATCCAAAGAGAGAGTGCTAGGAAATTTTTAAGGAAAAAAAAAAGGATGCTGTCATTGGAGATGGGGGTAGGAGGTAGTAAAGTAGACTCCATGGAGGGATAGATACTTGAGCTGAATCTTGAAGACAACTAACAGTTCTGAATGGCAGAGAAAAGGAAGGAGAAAATTTCATCCACAGAAGATAGTCTGCAAATGCACTAAATCCATTTCACCCACTTTTTGGAATCATCCTTTTCATTTGTAAAACCTTGGTTTCTATGCATGTTGTTGTCCTGATTTTATTACT
This sequence comes from Gracilinanus agilis, assembly GCF_016433145.1. Lineage (NCBI taxonomy): Eukaryota > Metazoa > Chordata > Mammalia > Didelphimorphia > Didelphidae > Gracilinanus > Gracilinanus agilis. The sequence goes on along the minus strand of NC_058134.1, from coordinate 5,461,677 downwards.
TGATGCTGACTCAGTTCATATGAGTGACAACAGAGTATTTTCTCTATGGTACAAGGGAAATAGATAAGTAGTCCATCAAGAATCTATACAGGGAAGGGCAGCTGGGTAGCTCAGTAGATTGAGAGCCAGGCCTAGAGACTGGAGGTCCTAGATTCAAATCTGGTCTCAGACACTTCCCAGCTGTGTGACCCTGGGCAAGTCACTTGACCCCCACTGCCCACCCTTACCACTCTTCCACCTAGAAGCCAATACACAGAAGTTAAGAGTTTTAAAAAAAAGAATCTATGGAGGGGGCAGCTGGATGGTTCAGTGGCTTGAGAACCAGGCCTAGAAACAGGAGGTCCTAGGTTCAAATCTGGCCTCAGACACTTCCTAGCTGTGTGATCCTAGGCAAGTCACTTAACCTCCATTGCCGAGCCCTCACTGCTCTTCTCTCTTGAAACCAATATACATTATTGATTCTAAGACAGAAGGTGAGGGTTTGGGAAAAAAAGAATCTATGGGAAATGGTCCCATCATTCACAAAAGCCATTTGGAATTTTTCTGAGAAAGTGACTGAAATGCCCACACTCTTTGCCTCAGATATTCTCCTACTAACCATATAAACGAAGGAGAAAAGATTTTTTTTAAAAGACCATCATGGTATTCACTGAAATATGCAAATATTTGTATCTATTTTGCATTAGGAATGAACTGGAAGATAAGTGGGGACCCATTGACAGGGGAATTACTCAGTGAATTGCGGTATGTGAAAGTAATATAATGTAATATTAATCTACTTTAAGAAATATCAAATGTCAAGAAGTTATAGAAGCTTGGAAATATTTAAACTGATGTAGTCAATGGAACAAGGAAAAGCATAGACCTAATGACCAAGATATTGTAAATGGACAAAAAATCAAAATAAAATCTGCACTCAGTAATTACAAGGATTCAACTTAGCCCTGGGGGAAAAAAGATGATAAAAGATATCACAAGTCCTTCTTTGCAGAGAGGGAGACCATCACACAATTAGCAGCATTTAATATGCACCTCCTAAGGGCATGGATTGAATCAGGCACTGGACACACAAGGGCAAAGACTAGGACAGGTTGACCTATATTGACAGATGGCTGAAATCCTGCATGGTTTCAGTGAATTGTCTTTTTCCCTCACTTTCTAAAAAGTTTTCTATAAGAAGAAATGAATCCCTGTGTAGGAAAGGAGATGGGCCGTATCTGAACATAAAAATAATGTATAAATAAAGCATATCAATATTTTTAAAATAAAAGAAAGAATAAAATGCCAAAGGAATCAATGGAAAGATCTCCTATATCTTCAATAAATCCAGCAACTGGTACAGATGAGGCCATACTGGACTCATATCAGCATTCCCAGCCTCCAAGAACTTAACAATATTTTCAAACCACCCACCAGGAAATGAATATCTCAGTACCCTATGTACTGACACACAGGGGCTCAGAACAGGGGTTCCAAAACACCTTGACACAGCTAGGATCCCACAGAGATCAGAGGAGCATCATGACTGAAAGGAACCACAGATTTAAAACAGACCAGATCTTTATTTAGCACTGAGAAAAGTATGATGGGGAGGAGATCAGTTTGCTGGAACTTGGAAGTAACAATCTGAATTTCATACATTTGTATAATGAATATTGTAATTTTTGCCTTCCCAATGGGCAAAGAAGGTGTTGGAGGGAAAGAGAAAATTCAGAACTGGAAATAGACATTTTAACATGAAAGAATTTGATATGTTGAATATACCAACTAATCTGACCACATTTTGTTCAAAGAAAAACAAACAGGTGTCTCAGATCCCGCTGTTTTTCTTTGATGACATTTCCTCTAATAAATGAATGAATGAGTGAACCCAAGTTTTTAAAGCATCTTCTATTGACTAAGTCTAGGAGATACAGAAAGGAAAGCTCTACTCTCACGGAGCTCTAATATGGTATTGCCCCCAGAGCTCTAGGAAGAGCTGATCATTAAATATCCCATGCAATCATTTCCAGGGAAGATGGCGGCTTCAACAGAATGAATCTTAAAACCTCTGCACCCTTACACACCGAGATAGAAAACAATGCACTTCAAGAAGAAAGAGGATCAAATCTAATAACAGGACAGAGCAGGGGGAACCCCACTGCAGCACAACCAGAGAGGTATGCCAAGAAAAAGGCTTCAATTCTTTAGCAGTTGGGTCTAAGGGTATAGAAGGGGAATCTCAGGATGCCTCCCCCACGTACTATGCGGAGTCTCCAGCAGCCTGGGAAATCTCAGGGTGGGTGGACTCACCAGTCTGGAGAGAGGGCCTTGCTGGCACTGGACTCAGGGAGTTAAACACAGGCACTGGAGAGGTGACTGGAGGAGAAAACCAGAGAAACACAGCAAAAATGGCTGGAAGATGGTGGCTTAGCGAGAGCCAAACCCCAGACTGCAGACAGCTTGGCTTCCTCATACCGAGATAGAGAACAAAGGGCTTCAAGAGGAAAGAAAACCAGATCAAACATAGCGGGTAGAACAGGGGGACCCCACTGCTGGAGAACTCAGTTCAGCAAAAATGCTCCTTCTTGTCCCACCATGGTTTTTTTTTTTTGTTGTTGTTGTTGTTGTTGTTGATTTTTCCCTCCTCTTCAGGTTTTAGCCTCAGGGCAGATTAGGCAGTAAGATGAATCCAATCAATACAGGATTAATCCCAACAATTGGACAGACCAGAAGTCTTCAGAGAACAGAGAAAGTAACTACAAACCTCCATTGCCAGCTGCAGGAAGATCTTTCATCAAAGATCATTAAATATATCTGCTCAAACTAGCAGAACAAGGAAGGAAAAAATATAAGTAAGCAACAGAAAAAGAGAAAAGAAATGACAATTGACAGCTTCTTTCAAGGAAGTGAAAAGAGAGCAAATGAAATAGAAATAGAAGAAGAGGAAGTAGTTCCAGGGAACTGGACACAAGCTTTGGAAGATCTCAAAATTCAATTAACTCAAGAATTTAAAATTCAATTAACTCAAGAACTTCAGGAACTCAAAAAGCAATCAAGAGAGGCAAGAGAGGCTGAAGACAATTTGAAAAAGAAAATACATGAACTAAAACAAAAAAAAAAAATAAAGTCTTAAAAGCCAGCTTGAAAATGAAGCAAAGAAGGCAAAAGATGATCTACAAAGAAAATCAGACCAAAAGGAGAAGGATGACCAAAAAGCCAGGCATGAAAATCAGTCTTTAAAAAACAGAACTCAACAACTAGAAGCAAATGACTTGCTTGGCAGCAAGAATATATTAAACAAAATTTGAAAAATGAAAAATTTGAGGAGAACATGAAACACCTCATTGATTCAACCAAAGATCTGGAGAACAGAGTTAGAAGAGACAACTTAAGAATTATTGGTTTACCAGAACATCATGATAAAAGAAAAAGTTTAGATAGCATCTTACAAGGAATTATCAGAGAAAATTGCCCAGAAATTCTTGAACAAGAGGGAAAAGTAGAAATTGAAAGGATCCACAAATCACCTCCTACATTTAATCCACAACTGACAATCCACAACATTCCAGGAATATTACGGCCAAATTTAAAAACTACCAAACCAAGGAAAAAATATTACTAGCTGCTAAAAAGAAGTCATTCAGACATCAGAGAACCACAGTTAGGATAACACAGGATCTGGGCGCATCTACATTGAAGGACCAGAAGGCATGAAACACAATATTCCAGAAAGCAAGAAAACTGGGTCTACAACCAAGAATCAACTATCCAGAAAAACTAAATATATTATTGCAGGGGGAAGTATGATCATTTAACAAAATCGAGGACTTCCAAACATTCATAAAAAAAAACAGACTTAAACAGAGAGTTTCCTGCCCAAACCCAGAACTCAAGAGAATAAACATAAGGTAATTAAGAGAATGGAGGAAGGAGAAAAAAATTCTTTTCTTTAAGGGACATAACAAGTTCAATCAATTTGTATCCCAAGAAGAAAAGAAGATATTGGCAAATATTAAAAATTGTTATTACCAACAGGGTAACTAGAAGAAGTTTACATAGAGGGAACAGGGACAAACTGTATAGGATGAAATATCAAGAGATACATATGTGTGTGTGTATATATATGTATACATATATACATATATATGTATGTATAAATATATACAAAACTGGGGGGGGGGAAGAAGGTAATAATAAGAAAAATAGGAAAACAAACAAAAAGGATGGGCAAATTTTTTAAAGAAGGGGCCAAAGGAAAGGAAATGCTCATCTGTCAGTCTGTTTGTAAGGCAACTCTTTCCAAGTTTCATTGTATTGTATCCTACTCATTGTATTCATCAGATTTGGAATAATGTAGCACAGCCCTGATAGGACGTTTCAGGGGACCGCATCTGGCCTGCTGGCCGTAGTCTGCCCATCACTGGCCTAGACAGGTTCTGGATTCAATGATTACTCAGCCCACTCACAAAAATCACATTGCTCTGCAGGGGATTGCTTAATGGGAAAATGCTGGTGCAATGAGCTTCCTTTGGAAGAGAGCCCATTTGTACACAGGGAGAATGCCTGTGCTCTTTCACAGACTAAGAGGTCTGAGACTCCATTCCTATTGATGGCAGGCAAAGCCTGGACAAAAGAATGGAGGCAGCCAGGCAGAATATGCCCTCTTCTCTCCTCCGATGCTGCCATCAGTCTAGTACTGGACTGTGGCAATAGCTACTGGCAGTAGGGAGGGCAGTCTGCCTACTTCCTGTCTCTCCCCATTCCTGACCATCCTCAGTGATTTTAGGAATTGGTGATTTTCCTAAAAGGCTGGCCTGATCCTGTCACCCCCTACTCAGAAAACTCCAGTGACTCCCTATTACCTCCGGGATCAAATACAACACCCTCTGTTTGGCATTCAAAGCCCTTTATAACCTAGTAAGCACTCCCCACCACCACCACACACACAGACACCCTTCCTAGATGTTGGCATCCTGTCTTTCCCATCAGACTTGGAGCTCAAGGACAAGGATGGCCATTTGCATTTCTTTGTATCCCTGGTACCTGGCACACAGTCGGTGCTTAATCAATGTGACTGCCCTCCTTTTGTTTTGTGTTTCTGTGACTGTTGCACAGGGCTTCAGAGAAGGCTCTGTCCCCTGCCATTACACAGAAGAATCAAAGACCCGAGCCTCCAGGAGAGTCCATCCAATCATCGGACTCCCCATTTTATTTCTCTGAGAAAGGACTCTGCTTCAGCTGATGACTCGTTCATTGTCCTTGGCTTGTGAGGTAGAGGGAATCTCTTTGTCTCCATCTTATATTGTCCTGTCCCCCAGGCAGATCGTCTCCAGACCAGCAGCTGCTGAAGAGACTGCTTTGAAGGCACCAGGAAGCTGTGGCTTAGACTCTCTTTGTAGTTTCCTTTATTTATTTTTTTAAACTCTCATGTTCTGTCTTAGAATGAATTCTGGGCTTTGATTCCAAAGCAGAAGAGCAGGGTTAAGTGACTTGCCCAGGACCATATAACCAGGAAGTGTCTGAGACCAGATTTGAACCCAGGGCATCCCATCTCCAGGCCTAGTTGTCTATCCACTGAGCTACCTAGATGGCCCTTTAAAGAGAAGTTGGCTGCACCCTGTGTGCCAAGCAAATTCTGCTCAACCATCCCTGAGTCAGGCAGGAGGAGGGTACACCCAGATGTACCCACATCTTCACATCCTAAATCTGACAACCCCCAGAGAAACTGGACAGAATTCTGCTATGCTTCATGTTTAACATAGAATGTGGTTGTGTAGGAAGGTGGGAGCCAAGGAAAGACTGAGAGTCCTCCCATCACCTGCTGAGGGGCTCCAGGACTTCTTTCACATGTAATTATTGAACAAAGAATAAGGGCCAGCTGCTAGCTAACTGAAATACTGCTAGCAAGGCCAGTTCATCCCCTGGCTCACATCACAGCTGCTTTCCTACCACAAGGAGGAAGGAGGCTCGAAGGTTAGGGACTGTCACAGGGACTCTCCTTGGTACCCAGTTCACCAAGGTGTCAAGTTCCAAGGGTCAGAGCCAACCAATGAATTGGAAATGCTGCATGGGAATCACTGAGGGGAGGGTAGCTCTGCTGAGGGGCCCCTCATCTCTCTCTAAAGCGTTCAGGCCATTTGTCTGCTGGTGTATCTTGTTCTGTGCTCCACAATTGTGGGGCTGAGCAAGAATTGCCCATGAGGCAGTTCTCACTGAATGGGAAAGAGCTTTCATCTTGCCATCTATTAGAGGGAGGAGGCTGCTCTGTGAGGGAAATGGGCTCAGAGCCCAACAGAGAGACAGACTGAGAACTTGGTTTTCCATTAATGACTTCAGCCTGCAGTAGCACGTGGGAGAGGGGCTTATTCTGACCCTGAGGCAGAGAGCCAACAGCAGGCACTGAATCACCAAGCTGTGTAGGCATCCAGGCAGGGGATGGGTGGGATGCAGCCTCGAGCCAAGGGAGCTGTGCATCGTCTATAAGCATCCGCAACTTTCTGTCTTTCTTCATATAACAAATCACTACAGTCACTGCTCAGGGAAGAAGAGAATTGCTTTCTTCATGAGCTGTGGACGCCCTTTTCCTCCAGTCAGAGAAGTGTCTCATCCCTGCTCTTTTGTTACCCAGGCCCAATGCAGCACAAGAAGGTCTTTCCTGGAGGAATCCGAGAAGGAGGAGGGGGCAGGTTAAAGTCGGGCCACGTTTTCCCACATTGGCTTATATGTAGTGTTTAAAGACAGGAGGGTCCCCCGGAGATGACTATGTTGGGCAGCAAGCAGCCTCCCCTCTGCTCTCCAAACACACAAATACTATTCCTAACAAATGAACTCAACTGGGAGCACTAGTGATCATTTCTATGGAACTTTAAACATTCTCCCAGTGTGGGAGGTGAGCAGGAAATTGAGACTTGGAGAGGTTGGGCGAGTTGTCCAGGGTCACAGAAATCTTCCTTGATTCTCCCAGATACAAGGATGGCACTAGAGTGTGCCCTGGCTGGCCTCCTGCCTTGCTTTACCAGGTTAACACTACTTAGAAATGGCTAAAATTCTGCAGCTAATTCTCTTGGATTTAGTCCATCTCCTACCATGTTTCTTAGAGCGACAACTTTCAATGGTTCCCTACAACCTAAAATATGAACTCCTAAGCCTGCCATTTAAGGGCTTCAACACTCTGCTAAGGAGGAGTACTGGGCCTGTTTATTGGCACGGAGAACTCCTTTGGGAAGAAACTGCTTCCACCGATGTAGACAACCATCATCTCTGCGTCTCATACTCTTAGAGAGTTCCCCAGAGCAGAAGCATCAAACAACACTCCTGGGGACCCCAGGAACTAAGGTAAAAAGTAACTGGGAAACATTTAACAAAATAAATACTCAGTAAAACCACAATGTTGCCACATGGTTTTTTAAGCTAGCATGTTGCCAAGCAGGGATCTTTCTTACATGGTTTCCTGATCTTCGTTTCTATGAGTTTGACAGCACTGACCTAGAACCCAAGGAGGTTAAGTGACTCATCCAAAGTCATAGAGAGAGTATGCATCAGCAGACAAAACACAAACCAGGTCTTCACAGCTTTGAGCCTGGCTCTCCACTATTATTCATACCACACGCTGTTTCACTTTCCTGCTAACCTCATTTCACATCATCCCACCCCTCTTTCTATGCACACTGAAATGAAAGTAGATCTAGACCATGAAGCAGAGTCACATCTCCCACCTCTGTGTCCTTGCATAATCCCTCCCCAACATAAGGAATATATCCCCTTCTTACCTCCATTCCCCTGCAGTTCTGAGCTTTGGTTGAGGTCCTGCCCAGGCTCCACCATCCCCAGATAAACTGGTGCTTTCCATCTTCAGGTTTCCCTAAAGCATTTTGGGTTGTCTTTCCTTGGATTCTTGGTTCTCACCTTAGGTGCAGTTGTATCTCCTCAGAGAATGTATCATCCTAGCAACCAGGCACCTTTTCATTTCTATCTGTTTTATCCTCAATGCCTTGGACCTGACACATATTTAAGAAGCCTTTGGTGGCTGATACCTGCCCAACTGCATTCTGTCTTCAGGAACAGCAATCTCTCTCTCCTCTCTCCTCTCTCTCTCCTCTCTCCTCTCTCCTTTCCCCTCTCCCCTCTCTCTCACCCAGCACATTATTTGAAAATCAAGCTAAGCTAAACAAGTTCACTCCAAACAGGTGATCACTATTAGTTAGTCAGAAAGCTGTCTGAAAGGACTCAGAAGCAGAGGGAACGACTTTGGGATAAGGGTTGGGAAGTGGAAAGAAAAGGGGAAAATGAGGAAGGAAGGAAGGAAGGAAGGAAGGAAGGAAGGAAGGAAGGAAGGAAGGAAGGAAGGAAGGAAGGAAGGAAGAAAGAAAGA
>NC_058134.1:5440056-5453062 GCF_016433145.1 Gracilinanus agilis | reverse complement strand
AGGAAGGAAGGAAGGAAGGAAGGAAGAAAGGAAGAAAGGGAGGAAGGAAAGAAGAAAGGAAGGAAGGAAGGAAAGAAGGAAGGAAGAAAGAAAGGAAGGAAGGAAGGAAAGGAGGGAGGGAGGGAGAAGAACAATAAAGAAAAGGAAGGAAAGCAGGACAGAAGGGAGGGAAGTTAAATGCTCTGATCTGGACCAAGACCATCAGTCTTCAAGTGGGGCAGATGGTGCTGTCATTGGCTATAATATGGGCAGATGGATAAATGGAGCATAATTCATTTCTCATGAAAAGGATTCTGTGTCTCACTTGATTCTTTAAAATTGTGCATTTTCTAATGATACAGGGTAGCATGATAGATAAAGAGAAGAAGGGCCAAAAGTGTTTATTGTTCTAAAAAATTGTGTCTTCATTCAGTGCTGTTGACTGTGGCTCACTTATTTAATTATGCTCCTTTCTTTCCCTCCTACCTCTTTTCAAACTATAAGAATGTGTCTGGAAGCCTGCTGCTTCCTCAGCTTATTGACTCATGTAATGCCAAACAGAATTGCAATGAACAGCAGACCTTCTTTATGGCCAAGCCTCCATCCATCTGACCCAATGAGATCTAGGCTCTCTCTTCTTCTCATTCTGAGATCATTTCCCATCTCATCCCTGTTCTGTCAATTCTGCTGACCTGAGGTGGAGTGAGGGCCAGGTGACACTGGACTTCCAAGGAGCAGAGCCTGGGCAGCCCCTACCTGTTACTTGGTGCTCTTGTTGGAAGGGGAGCCACTGTTTAGGCCTCCCCCATCCCCAATGCTGACAAAAATCAGTGGAAAAGCAAGAAGGTAAAAACATTGGGTGAGGGGAGAGGAAGCAGAGAAAGTCAAAGAATTAAGGTAGCAACTGCAACTTAGGGGGAATTAGCACTCAAAGGGACTGCTCCCCCAAATGCAATTAGCAGATGTAGTTCTGCCTAATAAGGCTGCTCGGGGCTTCCATTGCTCTTCAAGTGAAGAGTGGGGTTTGGAGACAGCTTTCTACACTCTCTCGAGGAACTGCAGAGGACCCCTACACCAACTCCTCTTTTGAGAGATGAGGCAACAGAAGCCAAGACCTGCAGTCACCTGTCCAATTGCTCCAAGAAGGAGCACAAAGATTAGAACAAAGATGCTGAGACAACACAGAGTCCAGTCTTTCATCCACTGCACTCCCTTACCCCCTTCTTGGGAGTCTGCCCATATGAACTGGCACAGGTGGAGCCCCTCCATTCCTGCCCTTTCACTAACTTTGCAACTGGGGCCCCCATGTGTGCCTCATGGGTGGAACCTGAAGAACTGGGATCACCATTTCCCTCGCTTCCTTCAGATGCAAAAGCAAAGTTAGGAGGTTTGAAATAGCAGAAGGAAGGAAATACCACAAAGAAAGTAATTAGAGCGTTTCTGACCAGGAGCACATTTCAACCACTGGGAATCTCAAGGGCAAGGGTGGGTTGTCAAGGAGCCAACATAGAATTTTTATTTTTTTTTAAAAAAACACTATCTTTTTGGGACATCTGCCTCTTTGGAGCTACCATTCAAGAAACTGGGATGCAGGGGGCAGCTGGGTGGCTCAGTGGATTGAGAGCCAGGCCTAGAGATGGAAGGTTCTAGGTTCGAATCTGGCCTCAGACACTTCCCAGCTATGTGACCCTGGGCAAGTCACTTGACCCCCATTGCCTAGCCCTTACCATTCCTTTGCCTTGGAACCAATACACAGTATCAATTCTAAAAAGAAAGATAAATGTTTAAAAATTTTTAATATAAAAAAGAAATCAGGATATAATAGAAGGCTTCTTCCCAGAATAAAGCCACTACCTCATTATGTATTAGTTGGTACATGTTCTTCTTTAGGACAGGGCACAAAATTGCTAACTCTCCTGCACAGAGACAGCATATACTCTGAAGAACTCGGGGTGAATGAAATCTAACTTTTAAATTTTCCCTCTCCCACCTCTCACTCCATAAAGTAAACAAGGAAAATAACCAAATTGTACTTTTTCTGAAAAATCTCAAAAGGTAAATAAGCCTTTTGTGATGAAATGTTATCCTAGAATCATACTTCTAAGAGTCCTTAGAATCAATCTAATTCAGCCCTCCTACATTATTCTCAAGGAAACCAGTCCAAAGCCCACAGTTACAAAGTTAGATAGATTTGAACCCGGGTCTTCCCAACTCCACACTCATTCATCTATGAACCTATCTTGTTCAACAAGCATATTCAAATCACATTTGAAGCATGGTGTAGATGCAAAGGTTTAATATTTACAATATCAGAGACATTCCAGGAATTTGAGAGTCAGAAGAGTCCTTATCCCACCCATCCCTAAAAGGAATCACCAGTAAAACATATTGCTGGACTCTTCAAACCTACTCAATGTATGACATAATCATGTTTGAAAGGATAGTCCAATGGACTCCATTTACCATTTGAAGACAATGTTTTCCTTGTGATATTCTTTTTTTAAAGATAGGAAGCTAGATCATTCAGTGGGTAGAGCACTAGGCATAGAGTCAAAAATCCTGAGTTCAGATCTGGACTCACATACTTTCTAGCTATGTGACCCTAATCAAGTCACTTAACCCATTTACCTTAATCCCCAGGAGAAGGAAATGGCAAAGCATCCCATTATCTTTGCCAAGAACACCCCATGGACAATATGGGGTCTAAGGGATCACAAAGAGTCAGATACAACTAAATGACTGGACAACAACATTTCCCTCCAAATATTTTGAGTTCCTTAAAGCAATACTTGGATACTTTGATGGATCTATAATAACATCCCTCTGATAAAGCACATCCCAACTAATCCATGTCTACCCAACCTATGTGATTCTTCTTCGGCAACGCCAAAGAATCTCCTACAGGAATCCACCCAGCATTCAGGGCATATTTTCTAAATGTCTTAACTAGTGGATACCAGTGGAGCCCAATGGCTATCCATCAGTTATTCCTCATTCTCACAGTATGATGATCTGTCATCCCATCCCTCTCAATCCACGTATACATGACTGATGGCTTCTTCTACTTCTTTGACAAAGTCTAGAAGCTATTCCTGCCCATTATGAGCCTCTGTGTTCTCCATTGGGGGTCTCTCAATTGTAATTCTTTGGAACCTATGGCATCCCATGACTCCTGGTCATACACTATCATAGAAAATGTATTCGTATAATTATTATTAAATGAGGTGCCTTCGTTTCAGGGGAAGGGAAGATTGGGGTCACTAAAAGATATAGATATAGCAACCTTTCCTCAAAGAACTTGGCTGGCCACATATAGATCATGCTCCCGAGTAGGTGGCCAGGGATGTCGTAACACAAAGATGCCACTAGAGGCCATCCACAAACCTTTTTAAAAAAAATGTGTACAGGAGACCCTGGAAACCTTCTTGTGACCAGAGGACCAGAGGATTACAACCTTCCCCTACCATGATCCTATGGGAGATGAGACCCCTCTGAGCGCACGGATGGAGGATGCAGGATCTGTGCCTACTATTGGCCATCAGTCAGCTAGGCAATCAGCATTCAGATAAGACTTGCTAGCATGTAACCAGGCTCAAGCCAGGTTGTCTCTCTCTCTGATTCAGCTTTATCATCCATAAAATGAAGGGGTTGTATGTGATAGCATCTAAAGTCCGTTCACACTCTCAGTATATGATCTTATGAACCTTTGAGTCTAAGAGGGGCTAACAGCAACCAAGTCTGAGGACCAGTCTGGGCATGGAGATGCCAATGACCCTAGGGCTGGTGATCAGTTGATGAGGTGATGGCTAAAATGACCCACAAAAGAGATAAAAAAAACCACAATGGTTCTGAGTGGTGTGAGGGCCCTATCTTACATACCAGAATCACTGGAACACTAAACCTCAAAGCTGCCAAGAGGCTAAGAGGCATGATAAGGTAACTCATAATCTCAACAAGGAAATCACATCACCTCTTAAAGTGCTTTCTTCTAGCTGTAGAATTCTCTGGTTCCTAGCATGTGTTTCCTGACACCAGACCTAAGACTTCTAACTTATCCCCATTGCAGATGATACTTGCTGATGGTTTTGGACAGATACTACTTACCATTTTAGGGAAAGACCCTTTTATTCCTAGGCTTTCTAGTATTTTCAATAGGAATCAGTGTTGTATTTTGTCAAAGACTTTTCTGCATCAATTGAGATAATCATGTGATGTCTTTTAGTTTGGTTATACTAATAGTTTTCCTAATAATAAACCAGCCCTGCATTGCTGGTATAGATCCCACCTGGTCATTATTGAATGATCCTTGTGATCTATTGCTGTCATCTCTTTCCTAGTATTTTGTTTAAGATTTTTACATCGATAGTCATTAAGGAAATTGTTCTATAATTTTCTTTCTCTATTTTTGCTCTTCCTGATTTAGGTATCAGCACCATATTTGTATAAAAAAAAGAATTTGGCAGTACCCCTTCTTTATCTATTTTGTCAAATACTGTGCATAATACTGGGATTCATTTTTCTTTAAATGTCTGATAGGATTCCCTTATGAATCCATCTGGCCCTGGGGATACTTTCTTAGGGAGTTCATTTATGTCTTGTTCAGTTTCTTTCTCTGAGATGGGATTATTTAAGCATTCTATTGCTTCCTTTGTTGATCAGGGCAATTTATATTTTTTGTAAATATTCATTAATTTCACCTAGATTTTCAGCTCTATTGTCACCTAATTGGGCAAAATGGTTCCTAATGATTGCTTTAGTTTCCTTCGTTTGATGGAGAACTCATCCTTTTCATTTTTAATAATGGTTATTTGATTTTCTTCCTTTTTAAAATCAAATTAACTATGATGTATCTATTTTATTTGTTTTTTATCATAAAACCAACTCCTAGACTTCTTTATTAGTTCAATTTTTTTATGCTTTCAATTTTATTAATTTTTGCTTTGACTTTTAGGATTTCCAATTTAGCCTTTAATTGAAGGTTTTTAATTTTTCTCTAGGTTTTTTATTTGCATGCTCAATTCATTGATCTGCTTTTTCTCTATTGATATAGGCATTCAGAGATATAAACTTTACCCTAAGAACTGCTTTGGATGATTCCCATGAATTTGGATATATTGTCTCCTCATTGTCATTCTCTTTAATAAAATGATTGTCTCTATAATTTGTTCTTTTTAAAAATTAGATTATTTGGGGGGATCATGAATCGTGTAACCATGGAAAAATATTCTAAATAAATTTTTAATTAGAATATTTAGATTTCAATTAATTTTTATTTATCTTCCCACAAACCCTTACTTATTTTATTTGTTCTTGCATTATGATCTGAAAAGGATGTATTTATTATTTTTTCTTTTCTGCATTTTATTGTAAAGTTTTTATGCCCTTGCACATATTCAATTTTTGTATGTGTACTGTGTGCAGATAAAGGGAAGGTATGTTCCTTATTATTCTCATTAGCTTTTCTCCAGAGATCTAATAAATCTAACTTTTCTAAATTTTCATTCATTTCCTTTACTTCTTTCTTGTTTATTTTTGGGTAAATTTATCTAGTTCTCAGAGGGGAAGATTGAGGTCCCTCACTAATATCATTTTACTATCAATTTCCTTCTGAAGTTCATTTGATTTCTTCATTAAAAATTTGGAGGCTATCGTATTTGGTGCATATGTGTATGAGTATTGATATTACTTCATCGTCTACTTTTTTTCTCAAAATGTAATTTTTTTCTTTATCTCTTTTAATTAGAGATTTATATTTGCTTTTGCTTTTATATTTTGCTTTTGCTTCTTCTGAAATCATGGTTGCTACTCCTGCTTTTACTTTAGGATTTTAGGATTTTTTTTTTATTTTAAACCCTTAACTTCTGAGTATTGACTTATAGGTGGAAGAGTGGTAAGGGTAGGCAATGGGGGTCAAGTGACTTGCCCAGGGTCACACAGCTGGGAAGTGTCTGAGGCCAGATTTGAACCTAGGACCTCCCGTCTCTAGGCCTGGCTCTCAATCCACTGAGCTACCCAGCTGCCCCCTCCTGCTTTTACTTTAGATGTTGCACAATAAATTCTGCTCCAGCCCCTTACTTTTATTCTGTGTTTACTCTGCCTCAAATATGTTTCTTGTAGCAAAGTATTCTGGTTTTTAATCCACTCTGCTATCCAGTTCCCTTTTATGAGTGATTACCAACTGTGTATTTCCCTCCACTTTATTTTCCCCTTTTGATCCTGCTCTTTCTCTTTCCTTCTGCTATTCTCATAGGTATTATATTGTGCTTTTTTAAAAAACGCTTACCTTCCTTCTTGGAGTCAATACTATGTATTGGCTCCAGAGTAGAAGAGAGGTAAGGGCTAGGCAATGGAGATTAAGTGGCTTGCTCAGGGTCACACAGCTGGGAAGTGTCTGAGGTCACATTTGAACCTAGGACCTCCAGTCTCTAGGCCTGGCTTTCAATCCACTGAGCCACCCAGCTGCCTCCAGGTGTTATATTTTTAATCACCTCCCCTAATTCTCCATCCTTTGTATTATTCCCCTCCTCACCCCCCAGCCTTGTTCCCCTCCTACATCTCTATAGGATAAAATGGGATTCTATAGCCCAACAAGTGTGATTGTTATTTCCTCTATGAGTCAATTCCAATGAAAGTAAGGTTTCACCATTGCTCCTCAACAACCTCATTCTTCCATTCCCTGTAATAGTTGGTGTTGTTTGTTTGGTTGGTTAGTAATATAATTTACCCCATTTTACTTCTCTCTTCCCTTTTCCCTCAAGGTTATCTGCTTTTCCACCCCTGTTACAAATATCATTCTTCCATATAATATAAATAGTTTGACCATATTGAATCCCTTAAATTTTATCTTTCTTACTTACCTTTGAATGTTGCTCATGAATTTTGTGGTTGGACATCAAATTTTCTTTTTAAATATAGTATTTTCATCTGGAATGCTTGGAAATCCATTTTATTAAATGACTTTTTTTCCCCAGAAAGAATATGATCAGTTTTGCTGGGTGGGAAGTTCTTAGTTGTAAGCCTAGTTCCTTTTGCCTTCTGGAATATTATATTCCAAGTCATCTGATCCTTTAATGTAGAAGCTACTAAGTCTTGTGCAATCCTGTCATGTCATTATGTTTGAATTGTTTCTTTCTGGCCGGTTGAAGTATTTTCTCCTTGACCTCAGAGATCTTGAATTTGGCTATAATATTCCTGGGAATTGTCATTTGGTAATTTATTGCAGGAGGTTATTGGTAGACTCATTCAATTTCTTTTTTACCCTCTTGTTCAAGATTATCAGAGCAGTTTTCTTTGATAATTTCTTTTAATATTATGTCTAGGCTTTTTTAACATCCTCTTTTAGACACTTATGAATTGTGGAACTCTGAGCAATCTACTTTACCTCCTAATGACTCAGTTTCCTCATCAGCAAAATAAAGAGTTCCATGGTGCCTAAGGTGCCTTCAAATGATTAGCATAGCATGTATTACCTGGAGAAATCTGTCATTATAAAACCTCATCTATTTAGTGCTGCTGTCCTCCCACTGTTATTCTATATCTGCAATGACCTCAGGAAGATCCAGTCCCCAGGTCACCAACAGGGCAAGTGTCTATAGGCAATGCGAGTCTCTTGGAAGATTTTCCAGGACATCAATAACCCACAGAAGAGGGTTCCTAACCTTCTTCTGTGTCATGGAACCTTCTGGCAGTCTTCAGAATTGTTTCTCAGAATCCTTTGTAAATGTATAAAATAAAATATTTAAGATTGCAACAGAAATAAATTATATTGAAAGAGAAATACCATCATTTTTAAGTCCATGGACTCCCTGGTGAAGAAGGTGTGAATGAAGAGATAAAGCATTTATTAACCACTTACCATGTGCCAAGGACTGTGCTAGATTCTAGAGGTACAAATAGAAGCTGCATACCTGCTCTAACAGGGGCGACAATACAGATGGAAGAAACCCTGCCTCCTGAAGTTTTGTGACAGTTAATATCAAGCTGGCCTATGAAGCAGGAAGGCCTGGGTTTGAGGGGCCCTGAGTCTCAGTCAGAGCCTCGAGCAACCATATTCAGCTTTGATTCCCAGAGTGGGTGCTGACCTGCATTTGTGGAGATACCTTCCTTCTCAGGACTTCCTTTCACCAATAAATCCCCATGTCAGGTCCAGGCCAAAGCCTGAAATATTTGCACTCACTACAACAATGAAAATAGGTCCTGCTTACAATGAGGCCATCTATTTCTTGCTGGTTAATGGGGAAACCATGGAACTCGGGACAGGAGGGCATGAGGCTGCTTCCAACCCTGGAGGTATCCTTGGTCAAATGCTCCCTTCTCTGAGCCTCAAGCTTCCTGTTCGATGACATGAAGGTCCAGATATCTCCAAGGTCCCTATAATTCTATCGCAAAGAATGAAGCACCAATAACAATTCCCTAATGTCCTGTTGACGGGAAAACAAAGAGCTTCTGTTTCTGAAAGCCTTATTCACCAGACACACTCCCTTCAAAAACCTGACAGAATATGAGCCAAGATGGAATGGTAATGAGCATCAGTTTCCATGTTTAGAGGGGATTGGAGACCATCAGATTGAATAAGTCCATTTCATGCCTTCCATGTCATCAAGCTTGAACCCAGGGTTGATGTGATGATAGAGCAGAGCTCTGTGATTTAGCCCAAGAGAAGAAAACCAGGCCTTGCTCATTACGTTTCTAATTGTGTAAGAGGAGGAAAACAGAGCAACAACAGGAATCCACATCTCCTTGAGTTTCTCCCCACACCCTGGGCTTCCTGAAAGATGGAGGACAAGGATGAGGCACCCTTCCATTATGGCACCCTCCATTCAGAAGAATGTATTCAATTCCATGCTTTGCCTAATGGACAGACATCTATTTTCTATGTTCTTGGCATAAGGATTCACTATCAATTTTTATGCCTAGGAAATATGAAGTGAAACAGGAGAAGTGGAGACCCCAGGATACCTTCAAAGTCACTTTGGCCCTTGTTGCTGAGTGGGTCTGGGGAGGGGATGTTCTTGTTTTTAATAATTATCCTTGTAACCAAGGTACTAAGCTCAGCTGTTTCAAACATGTTGGGATACTGCAAGTGTCGTCGCTGCCTCCCAAAATGTGCTATCAAGCAATCATTATACTTGCCTCAGATATTTCCTAGATGCATGATCCTAAGCAAGTCACTTAACTCCCTCTTGCCTGGCCCTTACCACTCTTCTGCTTTAGAATCAATATATAATATTGATTCTAAGATGTAAGGTAAGGGTTTAAAAAAGAGAGATCATTATAGATTTGGGATGGAAAAGATCTTAGAGACTGAATCCATCCTACCCTTTTTACAGATGAGTAAACTAAGCCTGAAAGAGGTCATCAAGCTGTTAGATAACCAATGAGAAAATATATCCAGAAAGCTTCCAGGGCATTGACTATGGGGAACAACACCCCACTTCTGCATCCTCAACATGCCCAATGGTGACCAAGTTTGGACTGCTGTAATGGCTAGAAAGATTTTCTTTTAATGAAGCTATTAAAATTGCCCTCTTTGCAATTTCTACCTCTTTCTACCCACTGGGACCAAACAGAGGAAGCTTAATCCTTTCCCCATGTGACAGCCCTTCAAATATTTGAAACCCCTGCTCACTTTATCTCCTTCCACACCCCAGTCTTCTCCATGCTCAACACCCCAAGTTTCTCCTAGCATCTTGTCTACAAGGCACTATGAAACAATGGCTAACCCATGAATGAATAACATATGGGTCCTGAGGGGGAGAATGGAGATCATTCAGCAATTTTTCCAACCATCCAGACTGCCTCCACTTCATAACAGCTCATTGCATTTAGCAGCCTCCAGACTCTTTCCTTTGGGGGCTTCAGTCTTTCCCTCCCTGATTTAAGTTTCTGCTGATACATGACTGACTGTAGCCAAATATTTCTGTATGTCCCCAATCTGAACTGTTGATTTTGCAATTTTAGAGGGTTGTAAGTGTAGTAAGAGGCTATTTTGAAATGGAAATAAGCTTAGTTCCAAAACTTTAGAGACAGCGTCTCTCCCCAAGTTTTACTGGAAAGATTTATTTTTTTTAATTTTGCTAATATTTTTCCAGTCTGAACTGACTTTGCCTCATTACCAATTCATATTTCTATTGGGATTATGAGGACTGGAAATATTTGTTGATGGGAAGTGGTCATGGTGCTCCATGTTCTCTTGGCAACCCATTAGTGATCGATCTTGGGTATCTGACTAATGAAGTCCAAAGTTGGGCTAGCTGTAATCATCTTCCTCAGACTTCCTGATTTCTGTGAAATCACTCATGGAGTTCCTCCCTCTATTGATTCTTGGAGTCATCTTTCGAAGCCTCAGTTGGCAATTCCTTGTGAGTTAGAATGAACAAAATGACCTGGAGCCTGGTGGTCATTGTTCTGGGTTGGCCCTCTCTGAATTGAGCTAGATTCCCTGGAGATATCTCATAGTCCAGTGGTTGCCAAACTTTTTTGGCCTGCTGCCCCCTTTCCAGAAAAAATATTACTTAGCGCCCCCTGGAAATTATGAAAGTATTTATTGAACTCAGAAGAGAAAATAATACAAAAAAAGTGTGGCCATCACCGCTTCCCTGGATCGCTGCAGCACCCACCAGGGGGCAGTAGCGCCCACTTTGGGAATCACTGGCCATAGTCTATCACTGGCCCCATTCTCACAGCAATCTCTACTCTGTAGACTTTAGCCCTTTACTCCATTAGCAGAGCCTTTGAGAGCCCAGGGCCACCTCCACAGCAGGCAAAAGAAGTCATGTGAGGACTGGCTGAAAGTATGGGAGATGTTTACCTCAAGACAGAAAATTCAGGACAGGTTGAATAGTTGCCTTCATGTATTGAAAGGACTATCCCTGGCAATAGGATTTTCTTCCCCTCTGGACAGACTAGAAAAATGGATGAACTATACTAGCACAGAAATTTAGAATTGATTCCTAACAATCCTCATAGGGAGCAGCTGGGTGGCTCAGTGGATTGAGAGCCAGGCCTAGAGACGGGAGGTCCTAGGTTCAAGTCCCGGCTCAGACACTTCCCAGCTGGGTGCCCCTGAGCGACTGTGTGCCCCATTGCCTACTGGTTGTGGCCCTATGCTCCTAGAATGGAGTCCCAGGATTAAAAAAAAAAATCCTCATAGGGAAATGGATTGCCTGAGGATTTTGTGGGATCTTTGTCCTTGTAGGTTTCCAAGCAGAAGAAGTTGGATGACCAAAATGCTGGTATGGTAGAGCAGTGGAAGTCTGCAAGACCAGTTCAAATCCTGCCTTGGACACTTGATAGTCATGTGACCCAGGGCAGTCCCCCCCAAAAAAAAACCCTGTTTGCCTCGGTTTCCTTTTTTGTAAAATGAGAATAATCATTGTACCTACCTTGTAGGTGGTTGTGAGGATTAAACGGGACAATACTTATAAAGGGCTTTGAAAACTTTAAATCTCTACGTAAATTCTAGTTATTCCTTTGATCGTAATGACCATTTAGCTGATCTGTTGTAGGGGAGATTGTGGTGAAGTCTGGCTGGGTCTTGATTGAGCACGGAATTCTCCCAGGGAGGCAGTGTGGCGGCGGTTCGGAGAGAAAGCTGACGACTAGAGAGAAATCAGCCCCTGTGTGTCTCGAATGTAAAATAAGCTTTGTTCTCAGAGAGCCCTCCAGGCGCTGCAGAAGAACACAAAGGTGCTTTCCCTTCTCCTTTGCCCATCATTATTCCGTTTAGCTGATTGGCCAGTGGCACGTCAGGCTCCCTTTTGGAAACACATTTGTATCCCACAAATCACGCTTCAGATCCTAACGATTCTTCATGAATTGCCTCCCAGCTGAAAGGTCAGGATGCTCCAATTCGTTGTTTCTTGGCATTTGCCGCAATCCCGGCTTATATTTCCTACTGGGGATAGTCTGGGTTACCCGGGGATGAGACCAGCAGGAACACTCGGAACTCTGCATTCAGCTCAGAGTGTGGTCGCTTCAGCTAAAGGACGATTCAAGGAACTTCCCTAATATTTAGTGCTCTTGTTAACACTCGTCCTTTCTGGAGATGCTCCTCGTAAGGTTTGGGGCTTCCTGAAATGAAACAGCTGGCTCTGCCTTATGGCTCCAATATTCTGGGCCGGGCCGGATCCCTCCTGCCTCTTGAGCAGGGCTATTTTTAGGTTAGGAAGCCTAAGGCTGGAGAATCCAAGTCCTGATGGTAATAATAATAACGAGCCTTGCATACTGTTTTAAAGTTTGCAAAGCATTTCATCTGTTCCATCATTGGACCCTCACCAAAAACTTATGAAGACCCATTTTACAGATAGCATACTGAGATGAAGGGACTTGCCCAGAGTCACACAACTGGCTTCTGTCCTACATTCTGATGCTCGTCCACGGTGTGATTTTGCTACCTCCAATAGTCTTCCGGAACTCCTAAGGACCAAAATGAAAGAGTGCAAGAAAAGATGCAGTAAGAAGAGGCAGGTTCAAATTCAGCCTCAAGGAGGAAGCTAGACTGTGAGCTCCCTGGTCTCTTCAGAACCTTCAGGATGCTTTTAGCTGCTGTGGTGGCCGTCAGCCTGTGGGGAGAGCCACTGGCGCACTCCGGAGAGACGGCAGGATGGGAGCAGAACTGATCAGGGAAGTCCAGTTGGAGGAGAGCATCTGGGCTCAGGTGCCGATTGGCAAGAGAAAAAGCCTATGAAAAAGGAGCCTGCCCCGGGGCAGCCGGGAGAGGTAGAGTCTAGGAACCCTGGGATTTGAAAGATGAAGTGTGGGAGCCATCCAAATGGCGACCTTGTTGCTACCCCAAGCCTGCCCCATCCAGAAGCCATCGCCATGCCTAGGGCAGGGCCAGCAGTGAGAAAGAGGCTCAGCTTTGTTCCCATGCAGCGCCCCCGACTGGCAGGCGTTGGCGTTCTTCTTGTCTCCACTTAGATGGCGGAGCACAGAGCTGCTTCGAAGTATGGGGCATCAGTATGCGGAGCCTAAAAGAAATGGAGGTCTACGGCATTAGGCAGAGAGAAAACTCCAAGGCAGGGCG
>NC_058134.1:5380446-5439696 GCF_016433145.1 Gracilinanus agilis | reverse complement strand
GGGGGGGGAGGGGTTTGTTGGGGAGAAGAGAAGAGGGAGAAGCATCCCTAGCAGGTAGATGGAACATACCAGAGTCATGGTTTGGGTTGGAGAACCAAACACAGAATGTGGTCTAGAGCACGGATGATTGGCCACGTACATCAAGACTAGGGGAGAGGAGAGGAGGCGAGAAGAGGGAGCAGATCCTTGGGATGCGGGAAAGGAAGCTGTCTGTCATGGTCACGGCCAGAGAGAATCGGGAAAAGGCAAAGGCAAGCACCCGCCGAGGGACTTCCTGCTGCTTTATTTGGGGCAACAAAGGACACGGCTGTGGGGTTCGTATGTAATCCGTCTGTCTGCAAAGGACGGAGAAATGAGAAGCATCCCGTCCTAGTGAACCTCTACCCATTAGGATTGGAAGATGAACGGGACAAAGTGCCTGTGGACACTAGGAGCTCTGCTAAAAGGCAAGCAAGCAAGCAAGCAAGCAAGCATTTCTAATAGAGCCTGGGATCTGCTGGCGGAGGGATTTCTCACCCACAAAACAAAGGCAAAGGGTCGACCTCTGGCTGGTATTTGAGGTGGTAACTGTGTCCCTCCCGCCCAGCTTCATAAGGAAGCTGGTTCCCTACCCCAAGCTCTCCTGAAAGGTCATTTGTATCATTTCTGAGGCCATTTTCTGCCAACGCCAGTCCTTTCCCCTTCTGCCTAAACCCACCGGGTTCACCATCTCTGCTCCAAGCAGACGACCTGAGGCTCCATCAGCTGCACGTTGGCGGCCAGTCTCTCTGCCGCTGCCTCACAGAACAAAATGAAAGAGGGCCGCCCTTTAAAGTTCGAAATCGAACCCTTCCCCCCCCCCCAGGTTCCAAACGTGCCCCGATTTCGTTCTCCAATCATGAAGGTTGGCCCTTCACCTCAAAAGGGACGACTGGCAAATCGAGGTCTTCCAAGCCACGGCCAAGAATCCCCGGCCATCCATGCCAGAAGGGAAAAGGGTCCAGGCGTGCTGTGCCCACCGGTGGTTTTGCTCAACGCTGCATCTACTCAGCCTGTGGAGGGGAAAGAGCAGCATCCAAAAGGGAGCGGAAATTGCTGAGGGGATTCATTCTCTTTACTCACCCTAAAGAGCACTAGTTGAGGCAGATCTGTTTTCTGCACTGGGTCTGAGAAGTGGAATCCACCTTGTTCTCTTCCCTCCAAGTCCTCCCTGTCCCTGCCCTTTCTGGCTAATGAATTTTTAATTTTTTAATTTTTTTTTTAAAATGTTAAAAACAAATCTGGCCTCAGACACTTCCCAGCTGTGTGACCTTGGGCAAGTCCCTTAACTCCATTGCCTAGCCTTTACCACTCTTCCGCCTTGGAACCAATACGCAGTATTGAATCCAAGATGGATGGTAAAAGTTTTATAAATTTATAATTTATGTATACATAATATGAAATTATGTGACTTTTTAATTGATTAATCATGGAAAATTAATAATCAATTAATATTAAATAGATATAAGTATAAATTAATTAATTGTTGATGGTCAATTAATTAGCTAGTAATGGAAAAATAAAAACAAGAACATTGATAATAAAATTCCCAATGGCACAGCACTACCCTTTAAAAAAATAAGGGGAAAAAGGCCCCGAGTAAGGCACCTATAAGCAGCTTCAAGAATTTGGGTCTAAAATGAATCTGTTACATGGCTGTCACTAGTATGCCTTGTTCTTACAACAAACAAATGAAAATCAAAACAGTAAAGAAAACTCATATGGTCAGTTTTCTGACAAAACACTAACTACCACTTAAAAGAGGATGGAGGGGAAAGTGGGAGCTCCAGTGGGTCTTATCTCACAAAGGGAGGGTGTTGGTGCACACAGAACATTTTTCATTATTGCAAAAGAACCGAATTTTAATTTTACATTCAGTGAGGGTGATGAGCCTCCTGCTCAGAGCAGAACACACTTGTGCCCCTTCTTGGGTTTGGGAGGATCCAGGGAAGCCAATATGGCCTCATCAAAAACATTCTTCAGGCCTTTCTGGGTGAGCGCTGAACACTCCACGTATTTGATGCCCTTCAGGTCCCTGGTGAGCTTCTCGGCGATCTCCGCCGTGACGGGCTTCTGTTTCTTCTTGGCCAGCGTCTCCAGAGCGAAGGGGTTCTCTCGCAGATCAATCTGGGTCCCGACCAGCAGGAAGGGCGTCTTGGGACAGTGGTGCGTGATTTCCGGGACCCACTTCTGCCTCACATTTTGGAAGGAGGACGGGGACACCACGGAGAAGCAGACCAGGAACACGTCCGTCTGCGGGTAGCTGAGGGGCCGCAGCCTGTCGTAGTCTTCCTGGCCGGCCGTGTCGAAGAGCCCGAGGGTGTGGGGGTTGGACCCGATCATCACCGTGACGGCGTAGTTGTCGAAGACGGTGGGCACGTACTCCGAGGGGAACTTGTTGGTGGTGTAGGAGATCAGCAGGCACGTCTTGCCCACTGCGCCGTCTCCCACCACCACGCACTTAATCGTCTGCATCATTGGAGTCATTCTCCCGCGGCCCTTTGCGTCCTTCAGGTTCAGGAGAGACAACAGATCTGGCGCTTGCCAAGGGCCAGGCGGGCCGAGCTTAGGGAGAGCTTTGGCAAAAACCTCGAGATTCCTTTCTGGCTACGGGTGCGAGCGAGATTAACCTCAGGTCTTTGCCGGGAGCCCACTGGAAGCAGCACAGGGCGGTGAGGTCCCTTTGGCTCCTGGCTCAGGGCGGAAAGCAGCACGGGGTGGGTGGGGGTGGGTGCAACGGTCCCCAACGCCCCTTCTCGGGGCCAGAAGGGGGTGGGGAGGAAAAGGGGGTGGGCGTTGAGCCCAAGATCCGAAGGTCGCCCTCCTCTCCCTGCCTATCTACTACTAGCAATAAGGATCTCAGTCCCCTCACACAGGATCCTCTTCCTAGATGCTGGAGAGAGAGGGAGGGAGGGATCTGAGAAGGGGGAGGGGGGAGAGGAGGAAGGGAGGGAGGGGGCGAGGGAGCGCGCCGCATCAGGAGGATAACTATTAAAAGATTTATTCAAATAGGACAATGAGATGGATGAAGAAGGAAGGACATCACTGTAGCCGTTTGGGTATGGAACCCCCTCCCTCGGTACACTGCAAACCTTCGGAGAACAGGGACAAAGTCTAATTCAATTTCATATCTAACAAAGAGGCGCTGAGCATCTCTAGACCTCATTCCCTTCTGATAGAGCCTGTTGTCTAGTGAGAATAAATGACACAAGCACGGGGGGCTTCCGCGTAGCAAAGAGCACGACAAAAATAATCATAACTCCAACCCCAGTGAAGACATTCAAGTTCGAAGCCTCATGGTTCGATGCTGACTATGAGACCAAGGGAAGTCAGTTTGATGCTCGAAACCTCAATTTCCCCATCTGTACAAAGGGAATAATTTTCTGAACCAAAGTCCTCACCGGGCTGCTGAAGGGAAACCTTGGAGGAGCACCAAAAAGGGGGAATCGTTTTTTTACTCTTCACAATGAAAACTAATTAGGTATGTAACATTGATTGAATGAATGAATGGAAAGATGAATGAATGAATGAATGAATGCATGTTTGATCTGTTAAGAGTTAAGGCAGCCTCGGGCTCTGAAGCATGCATTCCTCTTTCTTTTAGAGAATAAACTCCTCAAGGTCAGACATCCTGGCTAATAAATCTTTACATTGTTCATAGCTTCTAAAATAGTATTTTGACTATCAGGAGTGTTCCAT
Organism: Gracilinanus agilis; assembly: GCF_016433145.1. Classification (NCBI taxonomy): domain Eukaryota; kingdom Metazoa; phylum Chordata; class Mammalia; order Didelphimorphia; family Didelphidae; genus Gracilinanus; species Gracilinanus agilis. Next base: position 5,435,979 of record NC_058134.1, on the reverse strand, counting down.
AAACATTTCTCTCTGTCTCTGTCTGTCTGTCTGTCTGTCTCTCTCTGTCTGTCTCTGTCTCTCTCTCTCCTCTCTCCTTCACCATGGCCCAAAATGGACAAGAAACAAGTTCTGAGGTTTCTGATTTTGTTTCATCAGAGGAGGCCATTCTTAGGGGCAGCGGCCCAGAATTATTGAATAACAAATGCTTTCCATTTCCTTGGCATTTGGCCCTACAAAGTGTCATGAAATTTGTTATCTGAACTCCCATCATCTGTAAAATGAACTGAAGAAGGAAATGGCCAATCTCTCCACTGTCTTTGTCCCCAAAACCCCAAATGGGGTCATGAAGAGTCATACATGACTGAAAAGACAGAATAACAACAGGATTCTCAGGGATCCAGAGCTCAATCACCTTTGATCTCCAGGAAAAGCCAGTCACTGAGCTAATTCTAAGAAGGCCATTTAATATGTGGACATCTCAAGGCTCTTTAGCCGAGTTTTCTAGTTAGGCAATGATTAACCCCTATTTAAACAACAAAACTAAGAAATCTTTTTCCATGGATTTGTCCAATCCCTGACTTTTGAACCAAAGCTCCCCAATTCATTCAGCCCTCCACCGAGCCTTTCCTATGAAGAACAGTGAATATTGGGTCTGATGCTGGAGGCCTTTGGGACCTACAAGCCCAGGGATGTTTTCAAAGGCACAAAACGGCCCCCGACTAATGTTTTTTTTTTTTTTTGTGTGTGTGTGTGTGTGTGTGTGTGTGTGTGTGTGTGTGTGTGTGTGTGTTCTCACTCTTATATGCCAAACTAGGAAAAAAAATTAAGCAGAAAGACTGTCCCTGCCCTCAAAGCGTTTGCTTTCCAATGGAAGGAGACCACCTCAAAAAGGAAAGTAGAAAGCAGGAAGGACTGGCAGAATTGGAGAGAAAAGCCAAAGAGCCAGGAATAGAGCTCAGAGGTAAAAGAAGTCGTGGAGGGCCTGGAGACTCTCCTTAAAATGGACTCAATGGAAGATGGAAGGAAGGAGCCAATCAGAGTAGAAGTGGAGCAAACATCATAGATGGTAACCCTCCAGGCTAAGGTGATCTTTGTGGCATGACTGGAAATGCAATGTACAGACAGTAGAAAATAGACGAGTCCACTCATTTCTATGTCTTCTCTCAGGAAACTGCCAAGTTTCCCACTGTCTCATCTGGAGCTCTCCCTATTCCCACTTGTAATTGTTCAGGACACTTAAAAAAAAGGCCACAACCAAACTCATTGTAACTGTGTGTTGTCCAAGAGCTAATTGGTTCTGAATAAGCTCCAGAGCTTCCTGGGGAAATGCTAGAGCCCTGGCCCTTGAACTTTGGGGTGCTTTCTTCATTTCCTCTGGCTTTCTCCTGTTTCTGGAATGTTTTTTCTCCTTCTCATCTCCTGCACTCTCAGGCTTCATTCAGGTCTCAGATTTCTTCTGCAAGAAACCTTGAGCTGGTGCCTTCATGGGGAGATTCCTTCCCCTCCATACTGTTTCTCTCTAGTTTGTAAGTTATTTGTGGGTTGTCTTCCCCATTAGAGCATGAGCTCCCCAAGGGTAAGGACTGTTTGGGCTTTCACTGTATCCCTGGGGCTTAGCAAAGTGCCTGGCACTTAGCAGGTGTTGGAGGAATGTTCACTGACCTGAGTTGCCCAGAGCTGCTCAGGGGACAATGTAGAAGACTTTCTTCCCAGTCTTGTTTCAGAGAGGGGGGCATGGTGACAACAAGTTCTTTTCTCAGGAACAAACAGTGACTCACCTTTTTTTTAGGATCCATTTTCCATTGAAGTCATAGAGTAAGAGGTGTCAAATCAAATCCACCTTTTGGATCAACAAGGACAAAGACCGTGACCCTACCTTTGGCTGATAGATAGAGAAAACTGGTTCCAAAGCCCCTGGGACAGTTGGGCTACTAAATGGGCAATCGGGCAGTGGGGAGAGGCACAGGCCAACTGCCCATGAGTCTATGCCCTCACCTCATTTTACAACAGAGGAAACAGACTTGGTCCAAGTCTTCCTAGTCATTATTAGGAGAGTCCAGATTCATGGGATGATGATCTTGGAGCTGTGAGATAAAGATGCTTAGAGACCCCCATCACTACAACCTCCTTATTTTAAAGAGGAAGAACCTGAGACTTGGGAAGGGGTAAGAGACTGGCCCAAGTTAACCCAGGGCAGTGATGACATGTAGCCATTTTCGATGACATGCAGCTGCATACAGAGAAGTATGGGGCCGCTGCTGAGGATGAAACATTTGCTGTAGTGTAGTGTAGACACACTGTGAACTATAGATGACATTTCTACCTGTATTAATTTACCTATTTTGGTTTATTAAATATAGTTATATATTACAATTATACATTTTTGTTATTTAAAGTATATCATGAAATTATGTTTTTTTTCCTCAAAGTGACACCACCCAAGTTATGCTCAGTTTTTTGATGAATTTTGACACACCAAGCTCAAAAGGTTGCCCATCACTGACCTAGGAAGTAAGTGACATAATGCAGGATCTTCACTCCAGGCCTCTCACCCCTAATCCACCTCTGTCCAAGGTCCTAACTGGGAAATCAAAGGCAGAGGGGGTGGAGGAGGGTTCATCAATGAAGAAATAAGGACGTTAATTTGGGAAGTGATGTCGTCCATAGTCAATAGAGCCAGGCGTTCACTAAGGAGCTCAGATGATCCTGGTGATTAATGGTGACCCATTCACCAGAGCTCTATTTCTGGAGCCTTTGTGAGTTTACAAAGCATAATATAATAATGGCTGCCATTTATAGGACATTGTTTGGTTTGCTAAGCAACAAGTATATTGTGTATGTAGATAATTATATGTACCTAACTGTATATGTAGACATGATGTAGCACATGCACACACAGAGAGGGGTGCTATTAATGTCCCAGGAAACTGATTGGATTCATCCTGCCCAGGAAAGGAGCCTTGATTTGGTGGCTATAGTCAAAGCTGAAGGTCAGGAGGGAGCAGACACATCGGAGAGATGGTCCCGAAGCTTTGGATCAGGGTCCAGTGAGGTATGAAGAGCTCTCAGCCATCTGGAGCCTAAGGAAGTCTCATGCCAGGGGTGAGGCCAAGGCTAGAGCCCAGAGGCAGGAGGTGGTTTTGTGTCTCTTTAAGGGAGATCAGATATTAGGAATTCAGAGGAAGAGACATGGATGGAGGAGGAAATCTGGCCTAAGGGACCTGAAGCCACTGCCCCACTTGCCAAGATGGGCTCCAGGGTCTTTTTCCCTGGTCAGAGAACCAGAAAGGCATCCAAGAGCCTGTTTGGAGGCAGGACACTGACTGCTGGACACAGAACTCATCCTACACATGTTTGTTTCTCTCTGCTTCTCTCCAAAACATTCATAACCAAGGACATCTGTTCTTCCTGCTGGGCCCTCATTCTGAGTCAACATGCCTGCCATGGCAGCTCCAAAAGAGATGGGTCCTGGCCACATTTTTAGCCTTTTGTGGCAAAGATCAAAGCGGAGGGAAGGCCATTGGCCCTGGACATTCTCTTCCTTTCCAACCATTACTTCAAGTGGGGCTATTGCCCTTCGGGAAGGAGCCAAGCATACATGCAGTCACAGAAGGGCATTCCCCAGCCAAGTTGACGCCCCTGACCATGGGTCTCCCTCCCAAATGAGAGTGTTTGGTGTCCATCCTCTCGGGTTTTTATTTTTCTTGTCTCATCAATAGAAAGGGAGACGTGTCTGACTGAAAAAAAATACATCATTCTGGCTATTTCAGAAGGGATGTGAATCCTCTCAACCCTTAAGGCAGCTGACACACAAAGCTGGCTGGCTAGCTGATGAGTTATGGATCTTGTGTCTTCCCTGGGGCTCCCATTTATGTGGACAATTGACACTTTGCTGTAGAAAAGGAGGGGGCCTCATTTACTCTGGTCTGGAGAAGCTCATTTGGAATAGATTTCAGACCCCTGGGTTCAAGGCTGAAGAATGACAGGTGTCCCATAAAGGTCTATTCTGATTCTAAACAGGAAGGCCACAGATACCCCTGGTGGGGCAGCCCACACTGGGGCACTTGGTGAGAGAGGGGCAATCTGAGCCTGGCCCTCAGCATCTGGCCTGAATGCTCACTCTTGTCTGAAATGAAAGATGGCGGAGGGCCCTGCTAAGAGTGGGCAGTCTGAAAGCTCTTGCCTGGTTCCCATTTCCAAGGTCACAGGAAGGGTAATTGTCAATCAAACCCTGGACACAGAGAGCAGACAGGAAGAACCCCCCCAAGGAAAACAGGCAAGCAATGGCGGAGCTTCCAGAGGTTGACTATTCGAGACCAGCCTGGATTGGTCCGTTCCAGGGATGTTGTCTCTTGCAGAATTCTGGGAGGAAGCCAGCCTTCTTTGAGAGCCCTAAAAAGGTTCTGTCAGCATCACCTGTATCATCTGTCAAAGCCTTTCGCCACAAGGCAGATGGTCCAGCTGTAAAGGGCTCATCAGTCAGTAAGCCGAGGGCTGCCCAATACAGCTTTGGGGTGCCTTGAGTGTGCCCTAGCCTTGAGCTGCACCCCTGAGGAGGTTATGCCTCAAATCACAAGGCCTGGCTCCCACGGGTCTCTTCTTCATCTCATCCTTACCTTCTATTTGTTCTTCCCTTAGGCTGTTAGAGTTGTCACTAAGGAACTTCCAGAACTGCCCAAAAAGTCCATTTCTGAGCCTTATTGTTGCCTCCTGGACAGGCTTCTCTTTGCTCAAACAAGGAATAACCCATCACTGTGAGTGTCCTCGTCCTTCTTAGCTTCCAACCATTCCAATCATTTCTCAAACTCAAATGCCCCCTTGAGGAAGAGAGATTTGACATCAACATTTCTGACTGTGGAATCAAGAGGAAAAAAGTCCAACTTCCTATATTTGCCTCTGAGAACTTCAGCTCCCCCATGGCCTAGGGTTCTGCAGGGGGTTCAGAGGGACCTGGCCTCCCTTCAAGGCTTCAAACTTCCTAGGAGGTGACTTACTTCCAGGTCCATGGCCTTGCCTTGGAAGAAGGGTTGAGGTGCCCAGAGCCGTGCCCCCAAGGGGTGTGCTCTCCCAAACTGGGTGAAGGGGCATTTGTAAAGAGACGAAGGCAAAGAAGGTCATTTGCAAGTCCATGAAACAAGTACTTATTAGAGTCATCGTATGATCAAAACAGTACACTCAGTACTAGAACACATCAGATAAGTGAAAGATGTGAGAGACTCAGGGGCAGCTCGGTGGCTCCATGGATAAAGCCAAGCTTGGGGACAGGAGATTCTGGGTTTGAATCTAAACAGACACATCCTAGCAGTGTGACAATGGGTATGTCATTTAATTCCTATTGACTAGCCATGACCACTCTTCTGTCTTGGAAATGATAGTTCATATTGATTTTAAGATGGAAGGTAATGGGCATAAAAGAAAGAAAAAGAAAAATGTGATAGAACGTCCTCTGGGAACAACCCATCTAATGAAGGTAGTCTTAGACGTGAGGACAGGAAAGTAAAAAACAAGGGAGGGAGGGAGGGATGCATGATCCTGCAGTAGACAAAGATGAGAGACGAACAATGTTCTGAGTGCCTGTAAGGAACCACCCAGCATTACAGAACATCTAAATTAGAAAAGATTAGCCTCATGTGAAGTATGCCCAAAGGTCCAAGCTTTGAGGACTCACTGTTTGACAAAATATGCTGGGAAAACTGGAAAGCAATCTGGTAGAAACCAGACAAAGAGCATCATCTCAGACCATATACCAAGGTAAGCTCTGATATATGATTTAGACATAAGCAAATTAGGGGAGTATGTTAAAAATCACCTGTCAAATCTATGGACAAGAGAAAAGTATATCACTAAACAAGAGAGACAGAGGGTCACAGGAGGTAAAATGGATAATTTTGATTACATGAAATTAAGAGGATTTTGCACAAACGGAACACATGCAGCCAAAATTAGAAGGAAAGCAGGGAACTGGAGGAGGGGGAAAAGAGGCAGAATTCATGGCAAGTTTCTCTGATAAAGATTTCATTTCTCAAATATAAAGAGAAGGCAGAGTCAAATTTGTGACAATCTCTGTCATTCCCCAATTAATAAATGGTCAAAGTATATGAACAGGTAGTTTCCAGAAAAATAAATCAAAACTGTCAATCATCACATTAAAAATGCTTTAAATCACTAATGATTAGAGAAATGTAAATTAAATCAACTCTGAGGCACCACCTCATACATATCAAATTGGTTAACATGACAGAAAAAGAAAAGAGTAATTATTGAGGGAATATAGAAAAGCTGGTGTGGGAAGCCAGTAAGAGAATAGATAAAAATCTGAGATTCCTCTTTTGATCCCTTTTGTGATCCCTGTGATTTCTTGTTGAAAAGTATTGTGGCCGTATTGAAAAGCTTTAAGTTCCTAGAAAACCTGAATTTAAAGGGTTAACACAGTCCTCCTTTGACCAGGAATGCTGCTGCCTGGTATAGCCAAGGCCAAAACCTTAGCAGGGGCAAAATACACCCCAACTTGGCTTTCTGATAAGAAGCCAGTCAAAATTCAGCCTTGGCCTTGGTCTGTTCTGAAGCCAGTGAGACTTTTTGTGTTTTGATGTGACATAATTTATAACTTCTATGCATCTGCAAAGTTTCGGGGGGGGGTTCTTTTGTGTGAAATGAATCTTGAAACATACATAATAAACTCGATGCTCCTGGACCAGAGCTGGAAGTATGAGCTAAAAGACAACTCCCGTGTCCCGTTGTTATTGCCTTATCAACTAAACTGTCCTTATCAGATTATCAGAGATGATAAAGAGATCTCGACAAACTAGGGCATTTGGAACTACACCTGAAGAGCTATCAAACTGGGCATACTCCTTGACAAAATGCTGCTAATATGTCCATTTCCAAAAAGGCAAAGAAAAGGGAATATGTATGAAAATATTTATAGCTACTTTATTTCTTGTGGTAGCAAAGGAAGGAAGAAAGGAAGGAAGGAAGGAAGGAAGGAAGGAAGGAAGGAAGGAAGGAAGGAAGGAAGGAAGGAAGGAAGGAAGGAAGGAAGGAAGAGAGGGAAGGAAGGAATAGAGGGAAGGAAGGAATAGAGGGAAGGAGGGAGGAAGGATCTCTGGGAGCTCACATTTCAATAGGTGGGGGGGAAGAGCATAAAAATGGAGCTGAAAAGGTCCAGGTCAGGGGAGAGGGGGAAAATCTCCAAGCAGGAGTTTGGTGAAGAAAAAATCCCAGAGATCTGGAAGTGAAATCTGAAGAGGAATTTAAGAATGGATTGGCTGGCCTGGGCCCTTCCTTCAAAGAAGGTTCTAGAAGCTTCTAACCAACCAAAGGAAAAGGCCATCGGGGGAGGGATCTGCCAGGGTGAGAACTCTGCTGGGAAGTGGTAAAGAAATACTAACAGGTCAGAAATGAAGCTTGGGGAGGATAAAGGAGTGAGCATAGCAGAACTTCCTGAAAATGGCAATTTAGGGAGAACCTAGAAGGGGCAGCAGAAGTAGAAAGAGCTTCCAGGGCAAAGCCACAGAGACATAGTGTCCTTTATCATGAGGGAAAAATATAGGGGCACGGCTAATCTCCTTGAATTGTTCTAAAATAAATGTGCTTCTGTTCAAGCCAGTCTAATGGATTTCAGAGGCCAATGGGCAATCATTGCCATGTCTAACATTTTTTTTAAACAAACATTTCTCGCTGCCCTACATCTATCTCACATTGGACTTTTTAATGTGTTGCATTTATTATTCTTTTTACTTGTTTCCTTCCCATTCTTTCTGTTGACTCACTGTTTTCCTGAATAAAGAAATCCTCCTGTGCTTTGGAGCTTTGGGAATAAGAGGCCAATTCTGACTTCTGTCATTTGTTTAAAGCAGCCAAATACAAATAGAAACTAAACCTGAGCTGTTTTGTTCATGTTTGTTTATCTGTGCAGTCATGGTTTTCTTTGGCCTCAAAATCCTTCTGCCCGCTTTCCTAGTTGGGGGTCCACTGAAGCTCCATTATTTTTCCAGTAATAAAATACCCATAAAATGTAGCCTGATCCTGGGCAAGGTCTTTCTAGGCAGGCCCAGGGCAGGGATAAGCAGGTCATGGCTCTGGATGGCTTCTCAACCTAAAATCGGCATCATGGTGCTCAATTACTCTTCTTGGTAACTTTGGTCTCCTTTATCTCCACCTTCCAGGTTGCTTATTAGAAATGAGTTTGTAACAAACAGTCTTTTGTCCTGCCCTTTCCCATTAGAAAGCTGGTCCAAGCCCAATGTGCCAATATTCCTGTTCTCTTCATTGTATGATTGCGCTTTGTTTTCCCTCTATGTCTGCAGTGCTCAGAATTCTGAGGTTAAATATTCAAGCATCTCTTCTCTATTGTCAGTAATCCAGTTAAATGAAACCAGATGTCACAACAACTCCTCCAAGAAGTTGTAAAAACACATGGAGCATCTCTCCCTTCCCTCCCATCACTGAAATCTCAACAACCTTTAGCCAGCTCTAGGGTCAAAAGATTTGTCTACTATGCAGGCCACGGGGAAAAAAGTCTTCATTAAAATCATCAGCCTGACCCCAAGAACATGTTATTTAGGAAACTGAACAACTTTTTGGCTCATGTTAAATTATACATAAAACAGACTAGGACAAAAAGTGACTGGGCCACACTACAATGTCCTTCTGTGGAAATTTAGGAGTGTCCAGAGGAGGCACGCAAGATTTGGAGGTCCTTGAACTCATGAGGTGATGAGAAAAACTAAAGGAACTCTGGCTGATCATCTGCGAGAAGAAAAGATTTAAGGGAGACATGAAAATTCTATTCAAATATTTGAAGGGTTGGCACATGGGAAAAGGAATAGATTTGATCTGCCTAAACCCAGGAGTAAGAAATCAGAACCTTGATGAGGAGTTGCATGGAGTCAAATTTAGTCTTGATTTAAGAAAAAAAATCCTAATAATCAGAGTGGCATGGGTGAGTTTTCCATCACTCATGGAGATCAAGAAAAGGTATGGGGAAGCTAAGTGGTCAAGACCTAATGGTGGAGGTTCTGGGTTCAAATCTGACCTCAGACACTCCTTAGCTGTATGGCCCTGGGCAAGTCACTTAACTTCTATTGCCTAGTCCTTACCACTCTTTTGCCTTGGAACCAATATGTAGTATTGACTCTAAGATGGGAGGTAAAAGTTTAAAAAAAGAGAAGAGAAAGGAAAAGAAAAGGTTAGATGGCTACTTGCCAGGTTTCCTATGGAGGGAATTTCTTGTTTAAGTCTGAGTTGGGGAAGGAGCTTCCCAGGTCCCTCTGAGACTATAATTCTGTGTTTCTAGGATGCTTTGCAACAGTGATCTGTCTATTGTATGACCATGATTCATGGGGCACCACCATCTCTGAAGGAGTGAAAATGAGGTTTTCCCAGAGGTCACTGAATCAATGTTTGGAGGTAGCATTGTCTGACACATAAGGAGAATTGGAATCAAGATTGTTTATCCATGCAATGCAAGAATGACAAAGAAGATGGGCTCATCATATGATGGGAATTATGAACAACTCATTGGCGAGCTACCCTTTTACTCTTCTGGCACCCTCTAAAAGTCAAGAGAAAGCAAAGAAGACTTCCTAGACATTGAGGTCATTTTGCAGTTTTAGGAGGATTTGGACAGGAGTCACAAAGGTTATGGAGGTGTGAATGATAGGTTAATTGTGTGCTACTGAAAGGAATATCAAATCTTGATTTTGACAAGAGACCTTGGGCAAGTCACTTCCCTTCCTGTAGGAATCAGTTTTCCCAACTTTCAGATAAGGAGGTGGAAATAAACAACTCCTCCTGTCCCTTCCAGCTTTAAATACGATCCACTTGATGGTGATGGAAGAAACATTGAAAAATGTGCAAACGCCAGGATTTAAAATCCCTGAGCCTGGACTTAGATAGTGAAGCAGAATTTATTAAGCATCTACTATGAGTCAGGAACTGTGTTAAGTGCTGGGCATATAAAGAAAGGGAAAAGACAGTCCCAGCTCTCACATAACTACAATATTGGTTACATAATGGACCGCTTTGTCCATGCTAGATTCTGTTTTCCTTTGGAGGACTTACTGAAGCACAGGTCGACTTACGAGGAGGTGTACTTCCTTTCTCACATGTGCCAAGGTCATTTCACATCCTTTAATGCATGATTTACTATGAATCCTCCACTAATTGGGGGGGTGTCCAAAGCATCGAGATATTATTAAATCACGTAAAGGAAGCCTTCGTAGAATAGCCAATGAAGTGGAGTACAAGTGTCCGATCTTACGCTGAATGTACGCTGCTGACAGTCCTAGAAACCAGAGGAAACCAAGGAAAGTAATCTCTAAGAATCAATGTCTAAAACCAGCAGAACACCTCTAGGAAAAGATGGAGCATCTACCTAATGACCACATGCTTTAGTTTTGTTCAGTAATGCTAAATGCAGATAGAGAGAACTATATCTACAAATGCCCAATTGGGACACAAAGTGTAGAAGAAATTTGGCCCAGATGAATAATGTTCCCCAGTTCTTCTAGATGAAAGCCCTTTTCACTGGACTATAATATGAGCCTAGGAATAAGGAACAGGAGGAATCCGAGTGGAATTGATTGTGTAGATGTTGGGCCTTTCCGTAATTCCGTAGGACGTGGCTTTCCAAAGCCCCATCATTGGAACTTGGCTGTACTCCTGATGCTGCTGGATGGCTTCAGTTGGTGGAAGGACGTAGCATTGGGACAATCAAGATATCCCCGAATCTGTAAAGGACCCGCTAGGGGCCAGACCCGTACTTGCAGCTGGGTGTACAAATACAAGGAAGAAAACAGTCCCTCATCTTAAGGAGCTTCTATTCCAATGAAGGAGACAAGATGAGGAGATGGGCCCAGAGTAAGAGGGATGGACACCGAGCAGAGCATATTATATGGGTTAGTGGAAATGGAATCGGTGGTCCTGCTTTTGAATCTCGTCTCTGCTCCCTGTTACTTGTGCAGCCTCAGTCAATTCCCTTCAGTCCTGTGATCCTGATCCTCTCTTTACTCAATTATAAAAAGAGGAGGCAGGACATAGGCATCTCTGAGGACTCTTCTAGTTTCCGATCTGCGCGCCCTTCCTGATGCCAAGTAGTTGAAAAGATATCGCCCAAAAAGGATGACTCAAAGAGGATGTGGGCCAGTCACGTCCCCGGAATGTGAGACTACAGATGGACCGCTTGGGTGCCGTGATGTCGTGCTCAAGGCATCCCCGGAAACAAACAGAACAACGGGCCAGGGGAAACGACATGAAGTCAAAGACAAAAACCACCCCGGAGAAGGAGTTGTGACGGGCACTAGGCATTGAGGTCATTTTGCAGAGTTTTAGGAGGATTTGGACAAGAGTCACAAAGGTTATGGAGGTGTGAATGATAGGTTAATTGTGTGCTACTGAAAGGAATATCAAATCTTAATTTTGACAAGAGACCTTGGGCAAGTCACTTCCTTTCCTGACCTGTTGGAGTTATACTTAGAAAACAAGGTTGGTGCTGAGGCAATGCCTTGATTGCTTAAATTCTCGGTGGCCAAAGCATCCAAACCTGAAAGATGAAGGTGATGAGTGAGCAACAATGAACTTCAATTCAACTCCACAAGAAGATATTAAGACATACCTCCTATGTGTAGGGCCCCAAGGTAGTTGCTACAGACACAAAGACACAGACAGACAAACCAACCAACCAAAGGTTGTGCCCACCATGGGTCATCGAGAGCAAACTTAAAAAAAAAACAAAACTTTACCTTACGCCTTAAAATCTTTTTAAGATACTGTGTATCGGTTCCAAGGCAGAAGAGTGGTAAGGGCTAAAGTGACTCGCCCAGGGTCACACAGCTAGGAAGTATCTGAGGCCAGATTTGAACCCAGGACCTCCCATCTCTAGGTCTGGCTTTCAATCCAATAAGCCACTTAGCTGCCCCCTGAGAGCAAACTTTTGAAAGGAACTCTTCAATGCCCAAGTTGTTGAAAGGAACCCAAGACAGTGAGAGCCTCGTGGCCCTCTGACGTGGCACAGGTGTGTCTGTCACTGAGCTGCATGATGCTCTTGCCTCGTGATGAAAGCAGAGGATGCAGGATAGGGCTTCTTGGAAACATAGATCCCAAAATAGAGATAAACTCTACAGAGTACAAAATGTGAAGGAATTTGGAGGCTGTGAGCAGCCAAGAGCACAGACCATGCATTATGCCTCTTGGCGTGGCCTCAAAAAGGTAGGATTCACAAGTCATCTCTATTTTCAGCCGAGCGTTTCCTCTGCCAAGTTTCACCTCCGGAATAGGCTTGGAACTGAACATGAGCCCGGTGGCTCTTTAGTGAGAAGGGCTAATCGCGTGACTTTCCTCCTCGATGCTCCAGCTAAGAGCCTGTTAGCTACATTTTAGATGCCCAGGCCCTGGCCCTCTGCTTGATGCCCATCTAGGAAGCTGCTTTCATTCAAGCTTTTCCTCAGCTGCTCCCGGGAAGTGGCAGCTCCTCGAGGGCTCACTGAACTAGACGCCAAGAGAAGCCCCCACCAGACCAGTGGCCCAGGGTTCTGGGGGAGCCACTGGAAGAACTTTTCAGAATGCCTAGAATTTGTTTTATTTTAAAAATGGCTGTGGGGAGGGCAGTTAGGGTGATTAGATCTTATTTGTTTAAGGACTGCTATCTATAAACATGCAGAAGGGAGTGAAAAGAGATACATGGCAAATGACTAGCTCAGGATCACCATGCAAATCTATTTGGGGAAAGTCACCTGAATGGTGAAAATGGAATTTCTAAGAAAAAAAAAATCTTTAAAATATGATACACGATCCTTCTCGAAAAGAGGGTGGCTATAGCTCACGAAAGTCATTGGGACAGTTGAAAATCCAAGAGTGTTCCTTGTTCCCTCCCCCCAAAATAGAGGGTCAAGGCAGAGAGTTCTCTTTCTCTAGCCCAGGGAGAGGAAACAGAGACAAAACCCAGAGTTCTGCCTCCTTGGCTGCTGTGAGGAGAGAAAAGTAGGGATGGAACCCAGAGGATGTGGCTCTTAGAGCTAATGGGGGGTGGAAGGGGATGAGAGGGAGAAAGAAGGAAGAATGAGTGACTAGAGAAACATCTCTCTTCTGCTTGAATCATTGGAGGAAAAGCAAGAGAGAGAACTCAAGAAAAAAGCCTTTGGTCTTAACGCCACAGTGACCATATCGGAGATCAGTAGTCCATCTGTCCACTTCTTCTGCTCCTCCTAAAGGGTGAAGCAATCTCATTTCTTCTGCCATCCAAGAAGGCTCAGCTCTGAGGATTAACTCTCTGAGGCAGACTTTGGGGGAAGTAAGATGTCATTTGGGGAACTGAGAAGGCCCACGGAAAAACCGAAAGATTTCCCAACTCTGTTCCTGTGACTCCTGGGGATCACAGTTTTGCATCCAGGTGTTCTCCTCCCTCAGTCTATGACCCACTGAGAATCACTCTTTCCCAAGACCCATTGTCCCAGCTAAAGGCAAGTGAGGGAAGAATGACATTATTATATGACAGGCATGTGACAGTAGAGGACCTCTGTGGAGAAAAGTCCTCAGAAAAGGTCAGCCTTTCCCTAATTTCCTTTCCTAGTTGTCCCTGTCTATCCATATGGATGTGGTAATAGAATTTCTGCTTTGTTATCTAAATGTTTCCAATAAACTGATTTTTTCTTTAACAAAAAGAGGCTGAGGATAACCAAAGATGCATGATGATAACAATAAGAAGAAGAAAAGAGCTGACCTTTCTATAACACTTATTATGTGAGTCTTATGCTAAATGCTTGACAAATATTTCATTTGATCCTTCAATAACCTTATGAGGGAGGTGCTAGTATTATCTCATTTTATAGTGAAGAAAACTGAGATCAAGGGAGGTTAAGTGACTTGCCCAGATTCACACAAATATGAAATATTTGAGGCCAGATCTGAATTCAAGTCTCTCTGATTCCAGACCTGGTGTCCTATTCCCTATGCCAATTAAGCTGAATTAGTCAGAGAGCAAAACATCTGTCTAAAACTCGGGAATTTTCCTAACTTGGGGCTTCGAGTGATTGTGACTAAATACAGTTTCCTCTACAATTCACTGAAGAGAACTACAGGGAGCGTATAGCACAAAGGAGGTTTCTAGACTCATGAGAAAGAAAATTAGCCACATTCAGAGGAAGAACTGTGGGAGGAGAAACACAGAAGAAAAACAACTGCTTGAAGACATGGGCTGATGGGGATATTATTGGGGATGTAGACACTAAACGATAACTCTAGTCCAACTATCAATAATATGGAACTAGGTCTTGATCAATGACACATGTAAAATCCAGTGGAATTGTGTGTCAGCAAAGAGGGGTTGGGGGGTTTGGGGGAGAGGGAAAGAACATGAAACGTGTAACTAGGGGAAAATATTCAAAATAAAAATAAAAAAAAACAAAGGAGGTTTCTACAAGTCAATCATTGTAGCAGATATTTATAGGAAAATTTAGAATAAAAGCCTGTAGAAAGTGTATCCTGTGCAATAAGTTACAAGCCCAGACAGGGAGAAGCAACAGTTGTCTCATGGGGAGGTGTATACTTCCTGGGAAAGGGGGCTTCTAAATACCAGCCATTGTTCAATAAGTACTTATAGTATAGAGAAAATCCATAGTTATCCTGGTTTTTCAAGGGAGGGGACATGAGACTCTCTAATATGGGGTCCTCAGGAGTCTGAGATTGCTTCTATAGTAAAGCACAATAGAAAGAATCCTGACTTTGGATCCAGAGGACCTGAGTTCAAGTCTCCCTCCAATTTATGTATGCTGGGGGACCTATGGTAAGACACAACCTTATTGAATCTCAGTTTCCTTATCTGCAAAATGAAAGGGTTAGATTAGGTGAACTTTGAAGTTGCTTCTATGTGAAGATCTATAAAAACAAGGATAAAAAAAGGCAAAACATTGGGTTTTGGCTATCCCTTTACAGATAATCTGAAAAAAAAAACATTACTCATATCAAGAAAGGGAAATACATAATTCTCTTTTGATTGCCATTACATTTGATACGCAGCAAAGATCCCCACCTGCCCTCCACACACACACACACATCCCCAGAGCCATCACTCTAAAATAGCATTGATCAGACGAAGGAAGAATGGGAGACAAGAAGATCTGGCTCACCAAGTGGCTAGATGGACTGAGCTACGATGCCCAGATGCTCTGTGGTCGCCGTAGGAGAGTATATTGAATGGCTGGGTGGGTGCCACGCCATTTGGGCGTACTGTGGCCAGATCTTGCTCTTTATCAGACATGATGCTGGGCTGGGCTGGGGTTGGGAAAGCACTGAGAAAGGCCAAGCTCGTCAGCTGACTAGCCCAGATAAGGAATTCCAATCATTTCCCTAAAGAAAGAGGCAGGAAGAGGAGAGAGGGAGGCGGGCATGTCCTGTTTCTGCTCCCAAAGATGTTCTCAGCAGAGTGGCTTTCACACCCCCGATCCCCATATCTGCCATTGCAAAGCCATTAGTGGGATGCCAGGCTATTGTGCCCAATCCAGGATACTGGCCAGAGTCTAATAATGGCATCATTAAGGAGGAATATCGCCACATTAAATAGCGTATTACTTAGCTTCGCTTTGCCAATCAATGATGTCAGCAGGATCCTGTTCTTTCGGAAACTTAATTAAATTCCTTCATTCAGATAATCAACATTTGGGCTTCGAAGCCCTCTTTAAACACAGCCGTTCTTTGTCTGGCAGCTGTGAGAACTTTTTACCCCATCCTCTCACAGAAGGGAGTGGATAAAACAGTGCATTTCCCCTTCAGATAATGAAATCCTGTTTGGGGCACCAATGGCCGGGCTGGTACACGTTCCCATCGTTGCTTAATCCTGGGACGAGTTCCAGCCAGATGGGGAGCACCAGAAAGGACGGCTCCTTGGAAAACACGTGGCCTAGAAGCACTCCAGCACCCGAGCACGCCGGGCATCCGTCCTCCCCTGCGGGTTCCTGAAAAGTCTCCTCCGCTCATTGGCGTTCAGCCTCCTCCGAAGCCTGTCGAGCGGCACCTCCTCATCGTCTTCTGTCTGGTTACGTTATCGCCCTGTCCAGATCCCGATTGATTTTGGAGTCAGGAGACTTCAGGAGGTTCCGATCCCCGCCTGGTCACTCACTACTTCCAACAGGTCCTCTAGTCTCTCTTGAATTCGGCTTCCTCGTTGGTAAAAATGAAGCGAATGAATGAGTTGGTGTCGAAGGTCCATCTCTAAATCTCTACCCATTTGTTCGTTCACTTCCTAGCTGTGTGATTGTGGGCAAGTCACTTAACCCAGCTTGCCTCGCTGTTGCCCTTCTGTCTTAGAGTCATTACTAAGAGAGAAAGTAAAGGTCGAAAAATTTAAGAAAAGAAGAAGCAATCCAGGTGAGGAGTTCAGATGCACGTGTGCTTCCTCATGGGGCTACGCCAAAAGGGCCGCCGCAGCCCCTGCCTTCCTAGAGGATGCCGTCTGATGAGAGAGAAAAGATAAGGCCGTGCACAACTCAGGCGTAAAGCCAAGCTGAGGGTTCGGTCCTGGCTCCCCACTTTCCCGTCATCCTCAAAGTAGGCTGGGACCACAGAGGAGGAAGTGTAGACATCCGCCTCAGGAGTCCAGGAGTGGATAAATGCCCCGACGCGCAGCCAGGCAGACGTTCTAACTTGTGGGGACACTTGTGGCCCTTTGAGGGCAAACTCTGACTTTTGCCTTTGTCTCCCCAGAGCCCAAGATCGGGTGATTCGAGAGGGCTCCATTGAGCAGTCGAGTTCAGCAACTTCACATGCACGTGCAGATGGACGAGAGAGCTTTCTTGGGAAGATTCTATTTGTTCTTCTGATTCCTCCACTGGAAGAGAAAATTGCACAAAGCTTCAGCCTTGGTGCCATGTGATTGTTCCCTTATTCCAAGGCTGCTAACATAGAGGACGGGCAGTTGGGAGCAGTGATGGCATCTGTAAAATGGGCACCCAAATGCATGATTCTGTGTGTGGACCATCTAAAGGCATCCAAGTGTCTCCCAGCCGGCATGAAGAGACAGGATCAAGCCTTCATCTCTCCCAGGAGGTCTCTGGCTGTGCCAATAGCTGACCATCACAGGGAGGACAGGCGAGTCTGAGAGCTGAGCGATCCCTCCATCAGGCTCCAAGCCAGAGGATCGGACGTGACGGTGTCTGTCTGCCATTCTTCAGCTATCGCCGAGCTAGATGTGGGATGGGTTCAGAACAGACGGCCGTTTCTCTGGCGACTCCTAAGGGAGAAGACAGTCCAAGTTGGCCAGCTTAGTCCCTCTGCATGCAAAGGCGAGTTACCCAAAGACTATCACAAACAGTGAGTCAACTCGTGCATTTAAGGAAAACAATGACCAGAAACACGATCCTGCAGAGGAGATTAAAATGAAGTCAAAATACGTTTAAATAAATGCGAGTTAAGATCTCGGCTCAAAGTAGGAGCAAAGAAAAGCTCTTCCCCAGAGGAGGCTGATGCTCAGCATTCTCGAGAGCTTCAGGCAAAGACTTCCCGTTCACGGCAGCCGTTCCCCTACAGTCCTGCGCCCTCTACACCCGCCTCAAGGAGATGCGGAGCTCCAAATGGGTCTGCCCTGGACCAAGTCGCTCAGACTCTTACATGGCTATACTGTATCCTACTCAGCCTTCCGTCCGTGAGGCGCCATCTTCACTCCTATCCCCCCAAGCGAGATTGGGCTCCATATTAGGCCATCCTCTGCCTCCCACCCAGCTCAGGGGAAAGCCTCCACCCTTCGAGAATGTCAGGTGACTTTGCTTCTTGTCCCTGACCTTAGTTCTAAAGGGGACAAGAGCATTTGTAGATTCTGCCATACTGTGGTCCCTCCCTACCCAGGCGTTCTAGGGATTTTCTCAGACCTCTTTGAGCATGGGATCGTTTTCATGACCCGTCATTAGTTGGAGGAGGGCAGGTGGGGAGAAAGATGAGTCAAAAGACAGAATAGAAAGAGCTGTGACATTTGGGGTGGGGGGAGGTTCTTACCTCCAAGGCTCGAAAGTGTCGAGGCTTCACTGCCTTCCTGCACCCATCTCGAGGCTGGAATAAGAACAAAGACGTTCGGTTCCCTAAACTCAGCAAGAAGTGAATCATGCGGACCGTGTAAGATTGCGGTAGAGGATGCTCTCTGCAGCATTCTAGCATTCTTTTCCCAATCCCAGGCCAAGGTAACGCTACCTTTTTGGAAAGAATATATACGTCCCTGGGGAAGGTGAGGCTCACCAGACTCCTTGGCCGCCATATTTTTTTCTTTTTTTGGCTTCTAGAGGGGGTTCAGCACTAAACCCCAGGACAGCACTTTATACAGAATCTTTTTATTGATTATCCATGGACAGAGGCATAAGTCCACTAGAAGAAAAAGCAAAAAAGTGTGGAAGACTCCAGAGGTTCTAGTGTCTGGAACCCTGAAGGCAAAGCAAGGCTAGAGTGGCAGGGGCTTGTATGCTACCTTCCTCCAAAAAGACTGAAAGTGCAAATTTTGAAAAATACAAAATAAGTATGGGGAGCTAGCTATTCCGTACTCTTTTCAGGTCTAATAAACGGGTTCTGCATTTCACGCTTTGTTACCTCGGTGCTTTTAAAGGAACTGAAACTCCTGAGGAGAGAGCTAGAAATGAAGCCGGTTGGACTATGTCAAGGGCCTGAGCTGAGAAAAGGAACTAAGGTCAAGCCAAATATTTGGTGAAAGAAAATTCCATTCTTGAAGCCAGTCTATGTGAGCCAAGAGCTCCAGTTCTGTTGTCCAGTCCGATAGCTCCCTAAGCCATGTAAGCAAGGTATGGAGAGGTGACACTGATGGAGCAAATGCACGTTGGAAGATAGTGAAACTGGAGCATCCACAGTGACGATGGACTTTCTTTTGGATGAGTTATCCATCGAGTGGGGCTACGCAGCCTCAAGTCATTAGGCCAACTCCTTGCTTTGGGGGCGCTGGCCCAATCCTCTGTTCCCCCTGGTTACAAGGCGTGGTGTTTGCCTCCCCTAGAGCCAGGATCTTTGGAACCCGGCGCGATCTGTGGCTTCCCCTGATGACTTCCAAGCAAAGTAAATATTTGATGATCGCCTGGCCATCATCATCAAATACTGTCCATGCCAAGCGTTTCTGTCGTCATACCAGGGTGGATGGAATGATCTTCCCGCAGGCCCAGAAAGCTCAGAGACAATTCTGCACAGCCTGAAGGCGTGTGTCTGCTTAACATTCTCCCAGGATGCAGAAGACTCTCAAGCTACGAAACAAGTATTTACTAAGCAGCTTCCAGGAGCTCCAGGTAATTGGAGCTCGGCACAGGCATTCTTAGGCTAACCTGAAGGTGATGACAAAAGGCTTGTTCTGCCAGCACAGTCCGCCTGTGAAGAAGTTGGGGAGCCTTTTCACAGTCCACAGAGACCCCAGGGCTCTGATGTCTTAATGGAGCCTCCATGTTCCCATTAAAAAAAAAAGATGCCGGCCTATTGTCCAATCGTTTCGTGCCAGAGCCTAGGAGAGAATAGAGTGGAAGGACAATTACCCAAAATCCCAGGTTCCTCCTTGGTTGGGCCTTTCTGCATGGCGTGCTCTTCATCACCAGCTGCCTCCTTCTTTCTGCAGCAGTAAGTAAGCCCACAGGGACTGTGCCCTCCACAGAGCAGAGTTCTTCCTAAGAGGAAGCCCCTCTGCCAGGCCAACATGGATTTGGAAAACAATGCTTTGGAAGTCAGGAGCTGGCCATGCAATCTGCAGAAATGGGCGACGTGCCAATGCCACAAACCTAAATGTGAGTTGGTCAACAAGCATTTTTACTAAATGCCTACTGTGTGCACTGGGCTAAATGCTGGGGACCCAAGGAAAGACAACCATGTAACGTGGACACTTTCCTAGTCAGCCTCCCTCATTACATTTCCATGAGATTAGGGGCAGTTGGGTAACACAGTGAACAGAAAGCCAGTCCCAGAGATGGGAGGTCCTGGGTTCAAATCTAACCCCAGGCACTTCCTAGCTGTGTAACTGTGGGCTAGTTGCTTGACCCCCATTGCCTAGCCCATATCATTCTTCTGTCTTGGAACCCCAATACATAGTAGTGATTCTAAGACAAAAGCTAAGAGTTAAAAAAAAAAAAGAGTTAAAAAAGCTAAGAGTTAAAAAAAAAAAAGCAATTTGATGAGGTTGTTGTTAACATCCCCATTTTGCAGTTTAGAAAGCTGAGGCTTAGAGGAGCGAAATACTGGGCACAGTGTCACAGTCAGTGAATGGAACGGAGGCATAAAGTAAATATCCATGAATGGCTAGAAGAGTTGCAGAAGAGACAAGTGAGAATAACTGGCATTTGCAGAGGTTTTTGAGGTTGGCAAGGGCACGACATTCATGAGTTCATTTAAATCCCTCTCCCAAGAGCACCGTGAGACAAGTGCTACAGATGGTGTTTGTACAGACAAGGAAAGCGAGGCACCCACAGGTGAAGGGCCTGGCTATGGTCACTCGGCTCCTGGGTGTCAGAGTGAGAACCGGTCCTGCTTGCACGTCCACCTTCTGGCCATTAGCCTCTGCTGCCTCTCACCACTGGGTATCTGGCCGAGTCCCGTCCTTGCACCAAACCCTCTGGTGGCGGACGCGTCTCGTTGTCGTCGGACTGTGGCTGTTTGTGGGCACGTCTCGTCCTGCCCACGTGTTGCGAGTGCCTTGAGGCCAGGAGCCGGGTCTCACCTCTCTCTCCATCCCCTCCTGAGAGTGTCTGACACAGTCACTGGCATCCCAAAGGCGGCCGGAGCTCGAGCTGAGCACCGTTTGTCCCTGGGTCACTCGGCCAAGGAGGAAGGCGAGTTCTCTTCCCTGTGCCTTTGCTATGGAGGTCTCCGCCCCGGGCAGGCTCAGGAGGCCGCTGCCTCCCTCGTGGGTGAGCTCCCAGAGACACCGCCTTTCCTGCTTTCTTCTTCACTGTTTCCTACATTTTAGAAGCAAATGGCCCGGCAAAGCTGAGATGTGAAAACCAGCCAGTGTTCTTCCTTGTCAGCTGCAAACTCCAGTGGTTCTTCCATCGTTTCTATAAAAGCCGGATCACCGTCCTCGATCCAGAATGAGGTGAGGGACGGTGTGGAGCCCCGCTCAAAGCGTGAGGTCCCAACGGCCTGGCCTTGGTCCCCGGGATCTCCCCCGAGAGCCTGATGATGGAATTGGACAGACAAATTTCCCCTTTTAAGATAAGCTCACTGAGAAGCCGTCACCACCATCCCATGGCCCGCTCTCGGCCTCCCACTCATTCCTACCTGTCTAGTGTGGAACATCCAACATCTCCACGGTACACGCTGCTCCCTCACGCCCACCTTTGGCAAAAGACCTTCTGAGAAGGGAAACAGCCAGGAAAGAGGCAGCCAGAACGGGGAGGCGAGACGGCGATAGACTGTGGAGTTGAGCACGGCCAGCCTCGTCCTCAGTTTCCAGGGAATCCATCTTATCTCCCTTACGAGGCAGCTGAGTTCTTGAGATCAAGGACTTTTCACTTATCTGCCTTTCTTTGTTTAATAGATCCTTGGTGAGAGGCTCTGGCAGGGCCTGTGGCCATGCCCTGACCTCGAACTTTTGCTCACTATCCGCTGAACCCATTTGAATGAAATCACTCCCAGAGCAAGCAACACATCCCTGCTCGAGTGAAGCAAATGTGGCCACAGCATGAGAGCCTATTAGACAATCAGAATTAGAGGGACCCTAAAGGGCAAGGGTGGCCCCGTCCCTCACTCTGCAGATGAGGAAAGTGAAGACTAGAAGGGGGAAGCCACTGCCTGGAACATAGTAGGTCATTCAACAAGTGCTTGGAATCCTTGACTGATTTCCCCAGGTCCCAGGCTGTCGGGACTGGGAAGGGCCTCCGTGTTCTTCTGGTCCAACTCCTGCCTCAAGAGGAATCCACCCTATAATCTGGCAACAAAAGGTCGCCTATCCTTTGACTGGAAACTGCCATGGAAGCACGACAGCCTCCCCCCAAGGCAAACCATTCCATGTGGGCAAAGCTCTAAGAGAACTTCTGTTCCGTGAATTGAGCCTAAACATTCCTCCTCGTTCCCACCCATCTCTCCTAGTCTTACCAACCAGGGCAAAAGAGATCAGGTCTCACCTTTCTTCCACCCAACAGCTCTTCAGATACTAGAAGACTGGCAGCTGGCCTTTAACTTGAATTGAAGAATCAAAGGAACCCAGAGAGGGCAAGATTGTAGAATCTAGAACATCTAGAGCAGACCTAGCACGTGGTCATCCAGCCCCTGCTCTCTTGACCTCTGATTGGTCACCTATGAAGTTAAGGGATTGGACCAGAGGGCCTCGGAGGTGCCTTCCCACTCTAGACTCCCTCTAGGGGAAGGACTCAGGAGTCCATTCCCCTTTCAGTCGTGACAAATTGGTCGGGAGGTTCGAGCTTCTGACTGTTTTCCTGGCCAAGCTTCCATTTGCCTCAGTAATTTTTACCCTTCTAAGGTCTAAGATTTCCACTTCTGGGTTCTCTCTCCAACAGTACAGATTTCGAGCTCTCGGTGTCTCAGTGCCAGTCTTCCACGGTGCCTGGGACTGTGCGAATGTACCTCAGTGGAGCCAGACTCCGGAAGATAAGCCTTTGGGAACCCGGCTAGGCCTGTCCTCGGAGGCCGGGCCCCTTAGCAGGAAAGGTCCTGGGAACTCTGCGGGCTCCCAAAATCTCTTCTAGAATTCGGGTTTCACCGGTTCCTTCCGTGAACTCTGCGGCACCTCCACCAACCCCGGAGGGACCAGAGGATGAGGTCAGTGGAGCAGCCACTGAGTGTTTGGCCACAAAGCAGCCTGGAAAAATAAATGCTGCTCCCCGAGGTGCCTCACTGGAAATAACTGCTCTCACAGCAAAAAGAGAGCAGAAGTGATGGCATGTGACCAAATCAAATAAATGGCCTGAGTGGGGGGAAAACGTTCTCCTTATTGGCAGATGGCAGGCCCTCACTTCTTAGCTTTGGCAGTTGAGCGTTGCCCAGGTTAGAGCCCGTGTAAGAAGTCGTGTTTATGATAAGAGCCAGGGCAGGGTGTACCAGAAAGGGGGCATGGGCTGGGGTGGGGGTGGGGGCAGTGAAGGTCATGGAATAAGAGCAAAGAATAGCAGAAGGACAGGGTCGGGAATGGTAGAATTCTGCACAATATTAGGAATCTTCCAACGCCCGTCAGGAGCACATTCTAAGAGAACCTTCCTTCCAACCTTTCTACCAGGGCCTCCTCCCCCTTTTCTCCCCTTGGCTAAGTATTGGCCCTCGTCCCAGCCCCCACAGGAAGGAGCTCAAATCCCAGCTCCAAACCTCAAGCTCGGGCCCCCTTCATGACAGTTGGGAGCGGAAGCCCTCACACCCCCTGCCCCATAAGGGATAAGTGGACGTGATGGACTATCATCCTTCTGCCAATAAGGAGGCCCACTGAGGCTCAGCATCTCCTCTGCCCCAGTGCTCTCCTCCCGGCTTGTCCTTCCCGTCTTCCCAGATGCTGAGGCTTCCGGAACCCCCAGCATTGGCATCTGACCCAGAGACAGGCCCCAAGGACCCCTCGGTATCTCACAGCTGAGCCATCCTGCCTGGGCTGCGTCCTGCAATTAGAAGGCAAACTCCTTGGAGACGAGCCTTCTCTCCCATTTCTCTGTGGATCCCAGGGCTTCGCCCTTCACCAGCGTCTCACAAATGCTCTCAGGTCGTGAACAGGCTCCCACTCCAGAGAGCATTTGTAGAAAGCGACAAAAGCCAGCAGACTGGTGTGAATAAATAGAGGCTGGTCTGGAAATGTGGAAGGGCTGCTAAGCCTCACTCGGGCCTGACGGGCTCTATAACCTGAGCCTGCCAAGCTGGCTCAAAGACCCTCAAGCGGTCGATGGATCTAGGCTAAGTGGGAGACGAGGCTGCCTAAGCGATCCCCAAATGTGCTGGTAATCCCCGAGCCAGAGCATCCAGTGCGCGTTGTCTGTGCCTCTAACAACTCCTTCAGCCCCTTGGCCTGGGGCTGGATTCCATGGTAGAAGGTTGGTTTGGGCTGGGGTTGGTGTGCTGAACGGAGAACTCGATCCCTTCCCCTGATCGGCTGTCGACATTTACTGATCAGGAAGGGAAGGCCAGTCTTCTTTTGGGTTAAACTACAACAGGGTCTGTTGCTTCTCTAAAGGGTTAGGAACAAGGGAAGGAGAGAGGTTTGGGAAGGCTCAGCAAATCTAATTCCAGTAAAGCCCTCTAACTCTGTAGATGATGAGCTAATAACAGGCTGGAGCGTCTTCTCCCTCTCTCAGTCCCTGGCTTGACCGGGCGGTGGTACAGCCCGAAGGAGAGGGAGGGCTAACGGTGGTCTTGGTAATAGCTCTGGGGTTGTTCTCTCTCAGCCCCGTCAGTAGCAGGCAGAATGACTTCCTGGGCACTCAGGTATGGATGCTGGATGGCAGTCTATGGCCTCCCCTCCCTTCGACCACCCTCCTCCCAGGATGCTCAAGCCTGAGACCTCGTGTGCTGTAGTGCCGGGGCACTTATAGGGGTGCTTCCAGCTGTCTTCTGGCCCTGGCTCACGCCACCCGGGTGCATCCCAAAGTCTTCAACCGACGATCCTGTCACTCAAGGTGTTCTCCATTTTGTCCCAGAAGTTCCTTATTACACTGGAACAGGGAGACGCCTGCGTTCCAATATGATTTTTGTCCCTTACTTCCCGTGGGACCATTGTCAAGTCACCTCCCTTCTCTGAACCTCTGTTTCCCCACTTGTAAATTAATGGGATTGGACCAGAGAGCCTCGGAAACCCCTTTCCTCTTGGGCCTCAGTTTCCTGACAAATATAAAACGGGAGGGAGTGCCCACGTGAAAGCTGAAAGGTCTTTTCCAGCCCCGGCCTATGATCCTGGGATAAGACGCCTAGAAGGGCTCTAACAAGGGAGGCTTTGCCATCTGCAGCAATGGGACCACAGCACTAGAGAACACTGACGTAGACAATGGAAAGAAGAGCTGACGTTCTGGAGGGTTCCTGATGCCCGGATGGTGGGAGGCTCTCACACGACACGTTACTCTGCAGTTCTCCCAGATGGAGTTTGTACGCACTCACGGAGGTACCATAAATAGAAGGTCCCTGACGGCGGCTCTGGGCTGTTTTGTTTTCTTTCTTTGTATTTCCAGCATCTAACCCGTTAGCTGGAGCACGTTAAGAAATGTTGGTTATTCAGGTTGGCTTCTATTTCCTTAAACACCGGCAGGGAACGTTCCGCTGCCTTCAGGGCTCAACGAACTGAGCTGTTCAGTTCTGATCCATGAGATGGTGAGCTCCCTGGGGGCAGGCACCGGCTTTGCCTCCTTTTGAACTACCAGCACTTAGTATAGTGCCGGCACATCAGAGGAGCTTAAGAGATGCTGACAGATTGGTGGCTCCTGAAGCTTCCAGATTCTCCAGCCCAGCGGCCCTTCTCGCCCTGGGAGATGCCTCCATCCCCTTCCCATTGTGGAGTTCCTCCTCGGAACCCCCATCTGAGGAAAGGTCCAATCCAGCCTGATGGCTTCCTCCCTTGGCTCTCAGGTTCCTTCCCCCAGCGTGCAGAACTGGCTTCCCCTGTTAGACTACGAGCTCCTTTAGGGAAGGGCCATCATTTAGCTTCTGTTAGGATTCCCAACACTTAGCATTGTATTTGGCACACAGCAGAGGCTTACTAACTCTCTCTGTCTCTGTCTCTATCTCTCTCCATATCTCTCTCCCTCTCTCTGTGCATGTGTCTCTCTCTCTCTATCTCCCTCCCTCTCTCTCTATCTCTGTCTCTTTGTCTCTCTGTGTGTATGTGTCTCTATCTCTCTCCCTCTCTCTCTATCTCTGTCTCTCGCTCTCTGTGTCTCTCTATCTCTCTCCCTGTGTCTGTCTCTCTGTCTTTTTGTCTCTCTCTGTCTCTCTCTGACTCTCTATCTCTCTCCCTCTCTCTCTATCTCTGTCTCTTTGTCTCTCTCTCTGTGTCTCTGTATCTCTCTCCCTCTCTCTGTGTGTGTCTCTGTATCTCTCTCTCTCTTTCTCTCTCTGTATGTCTCTCTCTCTATCTCTCTCCCTCTCTCTCTCTTTCTCTTTGTCTGTGTATGTGTGTGTCTCTCTATCTCCCTCTCTCTCTATCTCTGTCTCTTTGTCTCTCTCTGTGTGTCTCTATCTCTATCTCCCTGTCCCTATCTCTCTCCCTGTGTCTATCTTTTTGTCTCTCTTTCTGTCTGTCTGTCTCTCTGTCTGTCTCTCTGTCTATCTCTCTCCTGCCACAATGTGTATCGTATGTGGCATACATGCAATAATGATAGTATTAGTAGATAACATTCGTAGATGGCGATGGCGATTGGAGGTTTGAAAATAATTTTTCTTGTATGATTTCATTTGGGCCTTACGGATCTCCCATCCTACAGATGAGGGAACTGAGACCGACAGGCAAAAGTTCAGTGACTTTCTGAAGGTTAGACATTGAATAAATAGTAATGGTAATGGCTGAACACGGCTCTTCCTAAGCAGACATCCAGTGCTTTACCAAAAGCAATGAATTAGGAAATTGTCGTCTTTTCATTTTCAGTCATCTAAAAAGCAAGTGACCCTCCCCCCGCCATGTCCCCCTGGGGCTGCCCCAATCCTATTTGGGATTTCTCTCAGCAGAAAAAGGCTCTGGAGTCTCCAGCCAGGAGTCTGAAGGTTTGCCTGTATTCCGGAGAATGAGTCATGTTCAGGTTTCTCTGAATGGGATCTGACACGCTAGACAGAGCCAACATTGTCGGCATTCCTTCTCCCTGACTCCACGGTGGGCTCTCTAGGGCTGCCCATGAGAGAGGAGGCAAAACCAGAGACATCTTTCCAGGCAGGTTAGCGCTAGGACACCGCTTGCCACCCAATGAGCACTGAAGAGAGGCTTTTCATTCATTCATTCAGTCTTCAGTCATTCATCAGTCAGTCAGTCTCCCTTTTGGCTGAAGAGCATCAAATACTCCGATGGCAGAGTCAGTATGAAATTGTGTCTCTCGGAAGGCGCCGTCAGCTGGGAGTCTCTGAGATTTCTCTGTCAGGGCTCGGGTCCAGCGCAGAACAAGGCTGCCTTTGTACTCGCCTGGAGATGGCGATCCTCAGTGGGTTCTGTGGCCCTCCTCTCGCCTTCGGTCCAAGCGTTCTGGATTACCTGCTGGCCTATTGGGTTACCTCGTGTGACACACAGCTCTTTGTCGAGAAGAATCCTCCACAAAAGGGGAGGCCCTTCCTCTAGCCAGGCGTTGCCAAGGCCGATATGTGCCCCTTCCTCCCCAAGGGGAAGGCTTTCGGAATGGGGGAAAGTTAGAGGGGGAGCCAAAGGAAGGAGACGGATAGCCAACTCCTGCTTGGGAGTCCCGGCCATGGCCCCCTCGTTGCACAAATGGCGCCCAATGCCGCTGGGTCTCCTTCCAAGGCTTATCGTTCTGTTTCCTGAAGACTGGAGCCTCGGCCCCGCTAGGATGGAGACACAGAACTCTTCAGAGCTCCTCGGGGCCCTCAGCTCAGGCATCCTCAAACAAGGGGAGGCCTTCCCCCTCCCCCCTCAGGGCACCTCTACAGAGCAAAGGAAGCAGGACTTCCCCCAGCCAGTGTGCAGGTCAGAGAGTGAGTGCGGCCTTGGGCTCCAGGGGGGGGTTTCTGTTTGGATGTGGACTTTCGAAGCAGGTCTACACAGGCAGGTAAAACAATGGTCAGTCTTCACATGAGGCAAAGACTCGTCATCAGCGTGGCCATTTTCCAAGAGACTAATGGCTTTCTTGGAAGGAAACAAATCATTATTAGACGACAAGGGCAATTTCCAGAGTCAGAAAACAAGAATGGAAAAGGAAAATAACTGGGGTGGGGGTGGGGGGGCTGGTCCTCATTGTTCTCAGGTATGTGAAATATCCCAGACAAGATGAACCCCCCCCCATAGCCAGAACCCATTTTGTTAACAGAGATGTCAAGAATTTAATACAGATGAAAAATGGCAAGTCCTGCTGGTTGGCCAGAGTAGACTCAGGAGAAAAGGCTGCTTAGTTCTCCCCAAATAAGTCAGGATCCCTTTGAGGGTGAGCCAGGCCGTCAGTCACAGATAATTTGTCAACAGCCCTTCGTCGTCCTGGGATGCTGTGAAGGCCACCAGGATTCACTCCTCTCTTCCCTCCAAACACTGAGA
Organism: Gracilinanus agilis; assembly: GCF_016433145.1. Taxonomy (NCBI): domain Eukaryota; kingdom Metazoa; phylum Chordata; class Mammalia; order Didelphimorphia; family Didelphidae; genus Gracilinanus; species Gracilinanus agilis. The sequence continues at coordinate 5,407,874 of NC_058134.1, read as the reverse complement.
ATCAGATTAGTCTTTCCAAATCCAATCAAGGCACTCCATAGGATATAAATCTGTGTGTCTGTGTACATCTGCATACATGTGGCTGCGTGGGGGGCTTCGCTTGATATTCTGTGGGTTATGAACAGGCTGGAATAGTGTGTGATTAACGTGTGACACATCTGTGCATGCAGATGCTTCCGTGTGCATTCAGGCATCTACATACACATATGTCCATGTCGACTTGGAAGAACACTAAATGGGCAGAAAAGCCGAATCTTTAACCAGGGAAGAGACAAGTTCTTGAGATTCAGCCACCACCCGGAGCCGAAGCCCTGGCGCTCTGGGAGCAGTGTCTCTGGGAGATGCGCCGCCAAAGATGGTTCTCCAAAGAATAATAGAACGAGGGCTCTTAGACCCCTTTTGGGGAAACAGAGGGCAGGGAAGAATGATCCACCCGCTGTACGTCGGAGCCAGGAAAGGAGGAGCCCCGGGCTTGACTGACAGGAAGAGGCTGATGCTTTGCACTAGCTACAAAAAGATGTTTCCGATCCAGGGCTCCTGGGGAGGGGTCTCTGGGTAATGGCGATAACCTTCTAAAACAAAAAGGGCCCCCAATGCTTGACTGCCTGCTGATCTGACCTAAACTGGGATCATGAAGTACCTCAAAGTCCATGTTCTGTTCAGAGGCAGCAGCAGGCTGGTCAGTTGGGGGCTTCCCCCATGCGAGTTCCTAAGGAGGCCAATGTGGGGTTTCCAGCCTTAAAGTAGACAACCGTGTAGATGCAGGATCTGGGCACACCGAAGAATTCCCTCCAACCTAGGATTTGGGAAACGAGGTCCCTGGAAAGAGGTGATGGCCAAGGGCGAGGAGCTGGCGAATAGCAGTGCATGGAGCCAAATATCCAGGGGACCTCCTGGACTTGGGCTTTGATCCCGAGCACCCCAGTGGGGGAACCGAGGCGTCACCGAGTCACCTGCCTGCTGCCCTGCCACCATGTCCCCCTGCAGCGAGTGTCGGCTAAGCATCCCGAGAGTCAACGGGCCAGAGCCAGGGCCAGGGCCAGGGCCAGTGCCGCATCCCTACAGAGGGAGAGGCTCGAGTTTTTAAAAAGTGAGCTTGGGAAGGAGAGGGGCCTTCAGCGGCCTTTTTCACTTCTGCTCTGGAACCAGCTGGCTCCCTGGGCTGGCACTTTGCTCTCCTGTCTCATCCGGCCATCTGTGGCAAACCATCCAGCGTGAGAAAGGCAGAAACCTCTGTCTCTGTGTGTTGTTACTGAGGCACAAAGTACGAGGTTTTGTGATTGATGCAGAGTGAAAGGAGCAGAACCAGGAGAACATTGTACACAGAGACGGATACACTGTGGTACGATCAAACGTAATGGATTTCTCTACTAGCAGCAATGCAATGACCCAGAGCAAGGCTGAGGGATTTATGGAAAAGATGCTGCCCACATTCAGAGGAAGAACTGTGGGAGGAGAAACACAGAGGAAAAACAACTGCTTGAACACATGGACTGATGGGCATATTATTGGGGATGTAGACACTAAACGATAACTCTAGTCCAATTATCGATAATATGGAACTAGGTCTTGATCAATGATTCGTGTAAAACCCAGCAGAATTGTGTGTCAGCAAAGAGGGGTTAGGGGGGCTTGGGGGAGAGGGAAAGAACATGAAATATGTAAGTAGGGGAAAATATTCAAAATAAAAAAATTTTTTCAAGTAATACAAAATAAAATGATAGGTGAAAAAGAGGAGTTTGGGTACCATGAGATTGGTCCTCCTTTAGGGTAGCCTTGGAGCTGGCCTTTGCGGGAGGAGGAATCTGTTCAGAGCCCTCCACGTGTGGGGATCTGTGTGAAGAAAGGGACCAGCACAGGGGAATGTGGGGGTGTTGGGAGCCTCTTTGGGCTGAACCTGTTGACATCCCAGTGCCGAGCCCCTGAGCTCCCAGAGGCCGGGGATACTGAGAGCCGGCTAAGCCTTAACGCTGGCGACCTCCGCTCTGCTCGGAGCTCTCCCAAATGCCAGGTCTTCGGCTGCCTGAGCTCCTCGTGCTGGATTTCTTCTTCCTTTGACTGGCCATAGAGCAAGTGAGAGATGGAGCCATGAGGAGAGACTGAAAAGGCAGGATGACCAGCGAAGAGATCTGGACTCCCGCCAGTGAGGCATGGCGGAGGCAGGAAAGACGATGGCTCTACAACACAAATGTAAACAGCAGTGACGATGCCGACAAGGACAGAGGTTGTACCTGAAGGCACCGTCATTGGGGTGACTAAGGATGTGCCCAAAGAGAAAGGGGCCAGTGTAGCTCTCTCCTGCCTGTGCTTTGGGGAAATGGAAGTGGGGTATCGCGTGTCCTCGTCCATCGCCTTCCATTTGGATGGAGCGTCTCCCTTCCATGTTCTGGGTCACGTTCTCCTTATACATAACGTGAAAGTGTTGAATTAGACGACTTCCGAGGGCATGTCCAGCTCCAAACCGATGTTCTATGCACTGCTTTTGCTGTTCTTCAGTCGTGTCGCCCCATTTGTGGTGTTCTTGGCAAAGATAATGGAGTGGTTGGCCATTTCCTTCTCTGGCTCATTTTATAGATGAAGAAACAGAGGCAAACAGGAGGAAGTGACTTACCCCGGGTCGCATGACTCCTAATTGTCTGGGGTCAGATTTGAAGTCTGGAGGAGGATCTTCCTTGGCTCCAGGATGGGCACCACCAAGCTGCCCTGGCATATGGATTACTTCTGCTCAATGGCTTCTCCCCATCCCTGGCTCTGCCTTTCTGTCCTTTGCTACACGAGATTACTCTGGGGCAGGGAAAGAAGGCGGCTGCGTTAGGATGTGAAGAGTTGGGCAGACCCTGAGATTTCATTGGTTGGGATGGCCTGGGATTCGGCGTCTTTCCAACGTGGGAAACGAGCCCACCCGTGTCTTTCCAGAACCCGAGGCCGGCTCCTCTGCCCATTAGGCCTCTCGGCTTCTCGGGGAATGAAGATGATGCAGAAACCAGAGCGACTGAAGCAGAAGTTTAGGACCACTTGCTGGAGGGTCGGGGACGACGGGCGCTAATTCTCTGCTGTCCGGCTGCGTGGAGGGTTCATGCCTCCGCCGTGCCAGAAGACAATCTGGATTTCAGGAAGAAGCAATTCTGACTGATTGCCATGTTTTGGCCCCGAGAAGCCATTAGAAGGAGGCTCCTGACGAGGCCTGACCTCAAAGGCACGGAGACGCGCCTGCCTCGGATTCTGGCAGGAGAGGACTCGGGCGAGCTGCGTGTGCAGCGCTCGAGGGATAGACAAATGGATCCGAGGATACGGGCACGAGCAGACGTTCCCGGGCCGTGAGGAATGAGCAATGCCAGAATCCGTAGATATTTGCCCAGAGTTGGGTTTGCTCCTGTGGAGCGGGGGAGCATCCCCAGGAGACAAACACAAGCCTGCCCATAAGGTCAACCCAGAAAAACAGCCCTCCGGGGGCCCCACAGAATAGCCGAGGGCCGCGCCCCGTCATTGCCCGAGAAGCCTCGAGGATAAACGCGGCACCTCTTCTTTCGGTCAGTCGTCACCCTGCTTCCTAGAGGAAAGGCTGGCCCCGAAGCTGGAGCAGCTAATCCCTGTGCTTTCATCTGAGGGCTATTTGGACACGAATATTACTGTGGAAATGACGTAAGTGAAGTCACGTGGCAGTGGAAATCCCCAGGGCATGTGGTGTTCACTACCGCAAAAGCTGATGGCTAAACTCTAATGGCAGCTGGGGGGCACCATGGGCAGAGCGCCAGGTCTGGAGTCAGGAAGACTCATCCTCCCAAGTTGAAATCTGACCTCAGACACATCCTAGCTATGGGACCCTGGCCAAGTCACTTCACCCTGTTTGCCTCAGTTTCCTCATCTGTAAAATGAGCTGGAGAAGAAAATGGCCCTCCAGGATGTCTGCCAAGAAAAAGTGAAATGGGGTCATGGAGAGTCACACGTGACTGAAAAAGGACAACCACCAAAAATTCCAATGGGGGCATCCGGATATCCCTAGCCCTGCTGCATGCTATGGACACAAAGCTTAAAAAGTAGCTGAATAGCGTCGGCTATGGGAGGAGGTGGGAGGAGGGGAAGGATAGAACATGAATCCTATAACCATGGGAAAATGTTCTAAATTAATTAATTTAAAATTTTAAAATTAAATTTCAATTTAAAATTAAATTTTTAATTTTAAAATTAAATTTCAATTTAAAATTAAATTTTTAATTTTAAAATTAAAAAAAGTCATTGAATATCTGCACCAGCCACCTGTCAAGGCCTGCCTTCAGTCACCAGGGAAGTGCTCAGGTACCTGCTATGTGAAGCAGTTTTCTCCCTGAGAGATTAGGAGGCCGGGAGGAAGGAGAGCAGGTCAAGAATTCTCAGTCCCTTTTGTGTGAGGAGAAGGATTCAGAAGAGGACCAAAGTGCCACCCCTAACTCAGATCACAGCTTCGATTCAAACATACGTGTGTCCTTATTCCAAGGCCAGTCAGAGGATACCCCATGATGAGGCCAGTGGAAGTGCGACAGAGAGGACGGAGCCCTGAGGATGGAGTTAAGACAAGGCCAGTCTGAATCCCTCCTTAGACTTTTACAGTCAGTGCAATAATGGACAGGCTACTTAACCTTTCCAAGCTTCAGTTTTGTCATCTATAAAATGGGAACAATAAGCATTCACATCTCACAGGATGGACGTAAGAATCAACCTGTCAGCAAACCAAGTGCCTACTGCGGAGCAGCTTCTGGGCTCAGCAGTCATACTTGTTCTTGTCTCTTAAATACTTTGCAAATGCCAAAAAATGGATGGATGTAAACATGAATTAGTGGGACCTTTCTCATAGAGACAGGCATTCATTGGCATGTTTTATATTTGTAGACACCATGTTGAGAAGAGGTCAGAAACCACTAATAACTTGTGGCCATCTCTTTATGTGGGTCTATATCTCCATACGACAATTCATATTTTATGGAGATGTTGTGCCCTCCTCGTTCTCAATTACTCTTCACTATGAGCCCTACAAAGCAGGAGAGTTTGGGTCTGGTAGAAAAAGGAAAGACAGATGGATGGATGGATGGATGGATGCGTAGATAGATGGGTGGATGGATAGATGGATGGATAGATGGATGGATGGATGGATGGATGGATGGATGCATAGATGGATGGATGGGTGGGTGGATGGATGGATGGGTGGATGGATGGATGGGTGGGTGGATGGATGGATGGATGGATGAAAAAGGCATTAATAAGCATTTACTATTTGCCAAGAACTGTGTTCGGAGAAAGGAAATGATGGTGAATCAGCCTCAGTGGAAAGGTATTCTGGTCAACATCAAAGAAATGGGCAGCTAGGGCAGCATGGCCAGTTGCTAAGTCCACTAATTTTTCCCTTGGCTGATGATCTAGCTACAGAGAGAACAAATGAATGAATTACTAAATCCTAAGTTAGTAAATAAATAAATTACTAAATTACTCAAATCTGTGCCAGGCACTGTGCAAACAAAGATACAAAAAGAGAGGTGACTCCTGTACTCAAGGAGCTCATACTCTTATTGGGGAAGACAATCCCCATTGAGGAACCAGTGCCAAGGAAAGAAAACAAGTTGTTTTAAAGAGTCAAAAGAATGATAAATGGATTTATAAACTTTCAATTAGGCATTGGCAGCAAAGTGGATAGACCTCTGAGCTTGGAGTCAGGAAGACCCAAGTTCAAATCCAGCCTCAGACACTTACTAGCTATGTAGCTCTGAGCAAGTCACTTCACTTCTGTCTGTCTCAGTTTTCTCAACTCTAAAATGGGCATAAAAATAATAGCACCTCCCTCCTATGGTTGTTGTGCAGAACAAATGAGAATATTTGTAAAGCTCTTAGCACAGTGTCCAGTGCATGATAAGCACCATAGAAGGGCTTGTTCCTTTCCTTCCCCCTCAACTGGCACACCTTGCCTAGATATGACACAACTATTGATTGGGTGATTATGCCAAGAACAAGAGTAGAAAGTGGGGGGTGGGGAGAAGGGAATGGTTTTAGATGATATATGCCAGGCAGAAGAGTCAAGTCAAGTCAAGTCAAGCAATCAGGGGAATGCTGCATGCCAAGCACTGGCCTAAGCACTAGGAAGACTAGAAAAAAAAGACAAAAATGGTCCCTGGACTCAAGGATCTCACAGTCTAATGGGAAGGAGGGGACACAGCATATCAGTAACTGGGAACAAGCAAGAGACAAATAGAAGGGGGCAGCTGGGTAGCTCAGTGGATTGAGAGCCAGATCTAGAGACAGTAGGTCCTAGGTTCAAATCTGGCCCCAGATACTTCCCAGCTGTGTGACCCTGGGCAAGTCACTTGACCCCCATTGCCTACCCTTACCACTCTTCTGCCTTGGAGCCAATACACAATACTGACTCCAAGACAGAAGGTGAGGGTTTAAATAAAAGAGAGAGACAAATAGGATAAGCTGGAAGCAATCAAGAGAGAAGGCTCTAGAAAGAGGAGATGGGACAGCTAAGTCCAAGAAAAGCTCTAGCTTGGGAGCTTCTCCCCTGAGCCCATGTTCCCACACAAGAGGAGGAGTCTCGATGCAGGGTCCTGCAGGCTAACACTGAGCCCCATCCTGGCCATCCTTGTTGTGTCTGTGCAGCAGCTGGGAGAAAGTTTACTGGGTCTTGTTTATTAGATATAGCCTGAAAAACTAGAGGTGGTCAAGTCCATGGAGCCGGGCTTCAGCGAATAGGCTCTGAGATCCCTGCCCGCATCTAGCCAGTCCCTATGTGATTCAACACTGGGGAATGTGGCATCTTGCAAGGGATTCTGAGGCCTTCTGTGATATCCAGGTGTGACTCTGCCTTGGAAAGCCCTCCAGCTTCGGTGTGGCAGAACAAGCTCTCTGGGGCATCTCTTACATCTCCCTTTCCCCATGACAGTGGCAGCTGCTGGGCGACTTCAAAGGAACGGATGAGTTTCTGATGGAGTTTTTCTTTCCTCAAATTCCTGAGGTGGCCTCTAGGCCTGGACGCGTCTACCTGAGAAGCTCTACCCATTCACCTAAGATCAGGAAAGAACCATCAGCATCAAGCTCTCCCTGGCAGGACACGGCCTCCAGCTGCCATGCGCTCCTGGCTGCATGGAAGCCAGAGGGAGGAAGGAGTGAGATAGTCCTCCCCCAGTCATCCTCCCAGAAAAGCCCAGATTGACCTGTGGCATCCTGGAGGGTCAGAGGAAGACAAATCAACACGGCCTGCAGAGATCCCTAGAATGAGGACTGAGAGGCCATCCACACCCTTGAACGAGAGAGAGAGAGAGAGAGAGAGAGAGAGAGAGAGAGAGAGAGAGAGAGAGAGAGGAAGAGAGAGAGACAGAAAGAGAGAGAGANCTTTCCTCTCCTTTTCTTTATTCCTTTCTTCCTTCCTTTCTTTCTCTCTTTCTCTTTCTTTCTTTTTCTTTCTCTCTCCCTCTCTCCCTCCCTCCCTCTCTCCCTCCCTCCCTTCCTTCCTTCTTTCCTTCCTTCCTTTCTCTCTTTCTCTTTCTCTTTCTTTCTTTCTTTCTTTCTTCAGTAAATTTGAGGGCATAGTTGTACATACATTCCAGTGTGGTCTATCTATATATTAATTATATAAACCCTTGTGCATGTATGTATGTGTACATATGTATATATTCCTGTACATGTGTGGAGAGAGAGAGAGAGAGAGAGAGAGAGAGAGAGAGAGAGAGAGAGAGAGAGAGAGAGAGAGCACTATGATCCCCTGCCGCTCTTCATGGAGAGCTTTTAGGATTCTTGACTGCCCCTCAGATTGGCCCCAGCTCTCCCCTGCTGGAGGAAGCCCCGACCAGCCCTCTCAGCTGCAGCTTCCCGGCCCTCCCGGGTTCCCCTGTATTGATCTGTTTGCGTGTATCTCCCCGTGGATGGAACGTGACTTGTGCTCATTTTCTCTCCTGTTCAAATATGAGTGTCTCCAGGGCATGGATTGCTTTGGCCTTCCCCGGTTTTCCTGGCACTTAGCACAGCGCCTGGCTCATTGGAAACGCTTAGTAAATGTATGTTGCCTGACTGATGAAGCCACCTGGTTGGAGGAAAGGTAAGAGAAGGCGCCGGGGCCAGAGCTCAGTGCTGGAGATGGGCTCGTCCACTTCCAGTCTGTGTGGGTCCAGCCTGCTGCTCTCCAATAAGCTTTTGCTTGCAGCAATCTTGCTATAAAACGAGGTTAGCAACCATTAAGGAGATTCAGAACCAGCTTTCTACTGAGTTCATTCTGGCATGGCTGTATGCCCAGGCCCACACCCACACACACCTACGTGTGCCCAACGAAGCTCTAGTGCCATGTACAAGGGGCAGGGGGAGATGGGAGGCTGCCATCTCCTGGGGCTCCCAGAGCCTTTGGTGGGGACCCTCTATATTGTGAGCTAAAAAAAATGCCAGGATCCCTTCCTGAGAGGGATACAAACAGTTATAAAGAGGCCTGGTGGGTGGCTAAGAAAACTCAAGGGAAGCTCCAAAGGCCAGAGAGAGGCTGCTCTGGGGATGGCAGGTCCCTGACAGAGGCCCTCATCACCTGGTCTGGTTACAGATTATGCTGGAGCCCCACGAAGGCAGAGAAATCACCCCTGGGTGCCCTGACCTTCCCCCGGCTTTCCCTTTAAACAGGGCTAATTCCTAGCTCTTTGCTGTTGAATCAGAATTCACAATTCCCTGCACCATTCAGCAACTGCATCCCTTATCCCTGGTCTCCGTGACCAGGAAGCAGATCAGGAGATTCCTGAGCTCTTGGGTCAGCCTGAAGATTAACCCCGAAACAGAGGAAAGAGCCCTCTTAGTGGCCCCATATTTTAACCCAGCTGGCCCAGCACAGAGCTAGATGTCTCTGGAAAGGCTCCCCTCGGCAATTGGCTCTCAGATGAAGGACGAAGGCAAGAGTATGTTCCTGTGCATTTTGCTCACTTGCCATCCACGAGGATACCGTTAAGGCTCGTGATGTCTGGTTGCGATTTCCTGCCTCCTCATGAGAGTTGGGCGGGAATCAGCTGTTAATTCCAAGTCGCCAACAATGGAGGCGCGAGAGAAAGTAGCCTGCATTAGTGGGAAGAGGACCCTGGCAGGTATTTTTAGGTAAATGGGGTTTTGTTGGGGGGTTTGCCCAGGAGGCTCCATATTCCATACACGAAGCCTTGTGGTTTTCTTGCCTGAACCCCTTTGTGACGGCTACAGCACACAGAATGCCCTTTGAGATGGCAAAGAAGATGGAGGAAATCTCTGTGGAAGGGGAGGACCCAGCCAGCCCTGAGAGAACCGAAGGGCCGTCCTGGAGGTGGACACGTAAAATATCGGGCGCCAATATAAAACTACATCCCCCGCAGAGCCCAGAAGGAAGCCAGGACAGGCTGATGAGAGCCGGGAGCCCAAAAAAGGCATCGATTCTTGATGGGTTTGTTGGCTGCTCTTGACCGCCATGTTTGTCTACAGAAATGGCACTTCTGTCATCTCACAACCGTTGGGCTGTTAATGTCGGAGAATTCCTTCAGATTTGGGACTTGGTTTTTCCAGCCAGGACAAAGCATCAGCCAGCATGTTCGTGCCCTGTGACAACAGTCTCCACGTTAGTGTCTTCCCTCTGAGACAACCCCCAGTCAGTCTATCAGGGACAGAGATCACGTTTGCTCATATCCATTCCCATGTTGTCTCCTCCATTAGACTGTGAGATCCTGGAGAGCGAGGACTCTTCTTTTTTTCACTTGAGGGGCTGAGGGGGATCAGGGGACAGTTCTTCCTCTTCCTTTCTGTCCTCATTCCCCAGCCCAGTGCCCTACACAGAATACTAGCTGACTGAATGGCTGACTACCCGTCCTCAACTCAAGTGGTGCCAGGCAACTCTATCTGCACCCACATGGGCCCAGGTTCAAATTGTGAAGTCTGTAATGGTCATTCGCATCCCTGGCTCTCCTGGCCTCCATCCTGTTAGAAAACTGGGAACATGGAAGATAATTCATGGCCAATACTCAGTTGCTCATCCCGATAATAGACCTGGGCAAGGCAGAGCACCAAAACAGTCAAACAACTGATTAGCATCAAAAAGTAGAGTTTTACCTCCTTTCCTCTAGTGAGAAATTCATTTCTCCAATTCATGATAATGAGAGAGAGAGAGAGAGGGGGGGGGGGTAGACAAGGACTCCCTGCAAATACAATCTGGCTTTTAAAGCTCAGGTCACCTGGCACACTGAGGAGCAGCTAGGTGGCCCAGTGGCAATTACTAGCTGTATGACCCTGAGCATGTCCTTTAACCTGTTTGCCTTGGAGGCAGCCAGATAGTTCAGTAGATAGACTATCGCACCTAGAGTCAGGAATACCTGAATTCAAATCCAGCCACAAACACTTACTACCTGTGTGACCTTGGGCAAGTCACTTAACCTCTGTTTACCTTAATCCACAGGAGAAGAAAATAGCCAACCAACCCAGAATCTCTCCCAGGAAACCCCCCTGGGCAGCACTGGTGCACTATGGGCCATGGAGTCCCAAAGAGTTGGGCACTACTGAATGCCTGAACAACAACAATGCAGGGAATGTAGCTCTTTTCCAGCCATGGCTGTGATGGTTACATGAAATATAAATGGTCTTCCTTCATGATAAGAATAGGAGTCAGCTCTAATTCATGACCCTGCCCATGGTTCTGTGCTAGAAAAGCCACCGGCCACTTTGGACCTGGGCTCATGAGCCACATCCTTCTTAGGTAATAGCCTCCCCATCCCAGAAGGCATGAATGCCAGCTCTGCTCCAGTGCAGCCAGAGGAAGAGGGGCTCACAAGCTCAACCCTGATTTTCAGGAAGAAGGACTGTCTACACTCCACACCCAACACTGGTTCCTAGCAGAATTCTGACCCCCTCCACTCTCTTTGCAGTAGTACAGAAAGTTCTAGAATCCTAAAAGTTGCCCTGGATGGAAGAAGGTGGCTGAGCAGGAAGTGCCTCAGCCAGAGAATGTGAGGCACCGGGCCTTGGAGGAGTGTGTGGTGGTGTGACCCCTCTGCCATTTTGGATAATGCCTCTATCCTAATCCTCTTTTGGTTGAGATACTAATGGATTGGCTTAATAGCAACCTTTAGCTAACCAACATGGCCAAATATAGGGTGCCTCCATAACAAGGCCACACTGTAAGAATCTTTCTCCCAACCTCCCCCCATCTCCTCTCTTCCTTGTTTCTCTAAAGGGAATCATCCTCCCCCTGGTCCCTGCTAGGGCTCACAGCTCAGCAGTCATCCTGGACTCCTCACTACCACTCATCCTCCCACATCCATCCCGTGGCCAAGGCCTGTGGATTTCACCTGTGAAACATCTCTCAATTATTGCCTCTTCTCTCCTCGGCACCCCACCATGAGGGTCCTCATCACCTCATGCCTGGATTATTCAAATAATCTGCTAGTGGGTCTGCCTGCCTCAAGCCTCTCCCCCTCCAACCCACTCTCCATCCAGTCACTAAAGCAATTTTCCTAAAGCTCCAATCAGACCATGTCACCCCTAGCCCAGTCAATAATCTGCAGTGGTTCCTTAGTTCCTTCAGGAGCAAATGCAAAATGCTCTGTTTGGCAGTCAAAGCCCTTCATAACCTGGCACCGTCTGCATTGCCAGTCTGCCTACACTTGACTTCAGTCCAGTGACACTGACTCCTGGCTCTTCTGCAAACAAGACTCTTCCTCTCTTGGCTCTGGGCGATCCTCCAAGCCTGGAACTTCTCCCTCTTCGTCCCCTTCTACTCTTCCCTGCCTTCCTTTAAGTCCCAACTGGGATGCCATCGGGAAGCCTTCCCCAGCCCCTTAATTTCAGCACCTTCCTGCTTTTAATTCTCTTCCATTTAGCCTACCTATACTTTGCTTTGGATGTATTTCTTTGCATGGGTCTCTCCATTAGATCACAAGCTCAGAAACTGCTGTTGGCCTCAGCACTTCACACAGTGCCTGGCACATAGTAGGGACTTGATAAATATTTAGAGATGGATTGATAAAAGTGAAACAACCCAAGAAAACAGAAAGATGCCGGAGTGCTTAACACCAGTTTATAGGGTTATCCTGGAGAATTTTCTTCAAGAAAATTTTAAAGAAAAAAAAAGGAGAAATCACAAAAAGCCAGAAAGATGGGGATCAAGGTAAGGGGCCAGGCAGACGTCTAGATCTATAGCATTTAGAGAAACAGGAGAGAAGTCTATGCAGAAGACAATTTCCTTGGGCCGGGCTGGGCAGTGGCAGGGTACAATTTGTTATGTAATGGTTCATGGAGCGGTGGTCTGTGGAGGGAGACCCTGTTTGGAAATTAGCCCCACCAATGGCATTTGGCAACTCCAAGTCCACTTCTATCCTGAAAGAGTTGTTAAGGGAACCAAGAGGTTACGTGCCTTGCTTGAGTTTGTGTTAGAGACAGATCTTAGGCCAAAGTCTTCCTCATTCCAAAGGCAGCCGGCCATCTGTTCTGGAACGTCGTCTCGCCATGGTCTATAGCCAACACTAAAGAGTTCATTCGGCATGATGGGATTACAGACAAGATTTTCTTTTCCATGAAGGATGTCTGCTAGAAACCAAGAGATTCCAAGGAGAGGGTCCTAACCGTGAGGGCCGAGCCCTAAATTTCCTTCTGATGGAGCCACAACTCACAAACAGAGTCTGCTCGATGCCTCGGTGAGAGAGCTGCGCCTCGGCATTTTTTCTCATATCTGTATTTCTCTAGTCAATGAAACAATGATTGGTTTTATTCCTCTTTCAGCTTTTGAACATTGACAGCACGAAGCATCCTTCGGAGATCTGCCTCATCGGAAACAAGCGGCCTGAAGCATCTGGAGATCACGGAGAGCCTCCATCCCCAGGGGAGGAGGCTGTCAGGCCCTGCCAGTAAGATTCCAGACCCCACATCCTTGACCCTTCTTTTCATAGAAGAAAGTTTCCCCCTACAGCCCTGACTTCTCTTGCTTCTCCCCCCGCCCCCAATCTAAACTAGTCTCCCTGGGATCTGCAGGCAACTGAATGGACCAATTATGAGGTACTTAAAAGACTTTGCCAAATTCTCCAGGCGGCCAAGCCTTCCAGTCCACAACCTTTTCATCAAAAGGTACTTTGTAGCCGCCTTTTCATTTATTAATCAAAGGATTAAGGAAAATCAATACTTAACGCATGAAAAGTAGTTTTCTAGCCGTAGATGCGGACGGCATTACATTCAGATTCCACAGGAGATCCGGGGCAGGCCGGGCTGCCCCAAATATTCTTTAATCATCCCTGAGCAGATCACCTGGAAGAGAGGACCATCTAAGCCGTGAAGGGCCTGGCCAGAGGAGGGATCGCCCTGGCACACAAATCTCCCCTGGGGAAGGCTTTAGGAATGGGCCTCGGCTCAGACAGTGAATCTGCCTTCTGACCACCAGCCTCTAGAAGTGTGAGGAGGCTCCTCCCTGGGATGGTGGGCCACGTTCACGGATTCGGGAGCCACGGAACCCCCAGGAACATCCCCTATCTTCAGCGATGTCATAGGGGACAGCCATGTTATAGGAGATGGAATGGCTGAGACGGGGGAGGAGAATTTGGCTTCAATGAAGAGTGTGTCCTGTTACCGGGCCCAGCGATGACCTGGGACTCTTCAGGAGCGAGAGGGCTAAATGCTAGTCACTGGATACTTCTTCTACCACAAAACCCATTTGTTAGCCATTTTGGAACAGGCTTAATAAAGCCTAAAACCAACAGGAATTTCCTACAAGTAAATCGCCACCAGATCGGAGGTCCACCAAAGGATCAACATAAATTTATGACTGCGTGTCTATGTGAACTACAGAGAAATCTATTTTAGATGTCTAAAAAGAGGAGCTATTGAGTGGGGGGGGGGGGGGGATTGTGAAAGGCGAATGTCCAGGATCTGCATCAATGAAAATATTTCCCACATGGAGAATTCTTATGCCGACAAAAGCGTTGGCTCTGTGGTCAGTGAGGATACCGATATATGAGCATACGGCCCAGAACTTAGCTCCAGCAAACAGCACCCTTTTTTGCCTTATTAGCCCAAATAGAATGACCCTGGATAAAGTATGACCCCAAGTACTTAGAAGGGTAACTCAGCAAGATGAAGCGATTTATTTTCTCCTTTTAAACGACAACTTTCTCTTCGCTCGTGAATGATGCAGGCACTTTCTTTTTGAAGTTGCTTCAAGGTCCTTCAACCAACAAGTTGAAGAAGTTTTAATGCCGACCTTTTTATTAAATATGAATTGTTTTTAGAGATACTTGTGAGAAACTACCTTCCCATATTTAATCCTGTTCTCCTTCCTCTTCCATTTCCTCATCTCCCGAAGGGAAAGCATCATTCGAGTCATGGCGGCCACCTCCCTCTTCCCACCAAACTCCGTCTTCACTACCACCCATACTGCTGGATGGACAACAGCTTTTCCATCCAAGCACAATGGACTCGGGGGGAGATTTTGTCCTGATTGGTTTGGATCCAGTTTCCTAATACAGCGACCGCCGGTTTTTTTATTTTTCCTGATAGAGTAAATTCATGGTTTCCGGCCAACATCCCTCGTTAGATTCTTTCCTCACGTGATCTTTGAATGGCTTATTAATGGCTACGTCTAACACTCGTCATTGCGACGTCGTTCCTCCCAGAATCACAGCTGGGTCCATGCGTGTTTCCGCGGTTTTCCGTCACATTTTCAGTGAGGCGACCCTTAGCGCGTGGAGTCCGAGCATTCCTCTCCGACGCCCAGCCCTGCCCACATCCAACCACTCTAACACAAGTTCTTCATCCATCCATCCCTTTTCCTGCACTCGGAAGATCACTCCTGTCTTAGGTCATGTTTTATGCCTAAAAATGTGGACTCGAAACTACCACACCAATGCAACTCCCAACAATTTGGAAATTGGTCTTGATCAAGGACACATGACAAAACTAGTGGAAATGTGCATCGGCCATGGGTGGGGGGAGTGCGGGGGTGAAGGGGAAAGGAGGAGCGTGAATCATGTAACCATGTTAAAAATGAATATTAATAAATGTTTGGAAAAAAAATTTCACAAGGAATCCGTTGTCGCTCATCAGCTGTGACAGCAAGCATCGCGGTCGCTCATTCTAGTTTCCTCATTTCCACTCGTTTTAATCAACACTGACTTGGCACCTTTGGTATGAACGGTGACATTTGGCAGAATATCAAAACTAAGGGGTCAGCATTTCCCATCTGCCCCAGGAGACAGCCGTGAGGCGCACAATATATAACTTGGGCTTTCAAAGCTGGAGGTGCTCAAATATAGCGTGAATGAGACTTTCAAAGGGACATATTGGGGGAAAATGTCCCTCTATAGTCAGGCTAATACGGTAAGTCTCTCATTCCCAGACAACTTCTTAACAAGGCGATAACTGAAATAAGCAGGACGGCCGTCTGAGGGGGCCCCGAAAAACAGGTCACGCCTGAACTTTGGGTAGCTGCTGCCTTCCGTATGGGTTCGCATATATGGCAAATATTTTAACTCTAAACAGCCCAAAGGCAGGACCATTTGAAAATAAACTTCTGCCAATGTGTCTAAAGATAACAGGCAAGTGAACCGACGTAAATGAAAAACAGCCTAAAACAAAAACACAACTGATCAAAGATCGAAAAAAGTTTGGTCGATTTCCAAACGATGCCCACACGCAACAGTTTCGTGTCGAGAAAGAAATCTCTTCTTTTTCTTGTGAAAATGTTATTATTTTACAATTTCAAAAAGTCGATTCTTCAAGCCTTCTTGGCTACAGCCTACTATGCGCATAGACTTCTGCATACTTCAGAGGAAAGATTTTTGCTGAGCGTGATTTACTTACTAAAATAGGACGAGACCCTCCTGCCTTCTTACTGTGC
This sequence comes from Gracilinanus agilis, assembly GCF_016433145.1. Taxonomy (NCBI): domain Eukaryota; kingdom Metazoa; phylum Chordata; class Mammalia; order Didelphimorphia; family Didelphidae; genus Gracilinanus; species Gracilinanus agilis. Next base: position 5,392,048 of record NC_058134.1, on the reverse strand, counting down.
TTTTCTTTTGGAGCAGACTTTGATTTATGGCTCAGGTAGGATGGAATCTGGACTCGGTTTTCTCTAATTAGGTCACTTGTTTATTTGAGAACTATGCCTAGAATGGAGAAGTGACGACTGGGGCTGGTACACTTTATTTGATCCCGCGTTTAAGGATTTTATCAAACAACATAAAAATAAAACTAATTCAATTTCTTGGACCATTTATTTCAGCCTTTCAGTGAAGTAAAGAGCATCATATAGCCCTGAAGGGGAAAATCAGTTCTTGTGCCGAGAAGAAGAGTAGCCTTCCCCTTCTGCCATAGCTGGCTTCCCTCCTGAGGGAAAAATTCTGCTTTGTATAAGATGTAGCTGCAATCACTGGGCTCTGACTGGCCAAAGGTATGTAGAGCTACATGGATCTCAGTCTTGACCTCATGACAGGTAGGTAGCCCGGGTCTGGGGAAAGGGACTGTGTGGAAAGCCAATAAGAGAAACAGAGGCTCAAATAGATAAAAGTCAGATTCCTCTTTTGACCCCTTTTGTGATCCTTGTGATTTCTTGTTGAAAAGTATTGTGGCCTTATTGAAAAGCAAACCAGTCGTCAAGAGGTTAACATTCTTCCTCTTTGGCCAGCAATGCAGCTGCTCGGCAAGCCAAGGCGAAACCTTAGTTTAGCAGGGCATTTCGCCCCTGAGAAAAGTATTCTCAGACTCGGCTTGCTGATAATCATGTAGCTGAAGGTCCAGCCTGGTTCTTACCTTCACCTTGAAGTTTCTGAGGTTTCTGTGTGTTGTCTAAACTCATTGCAATGTCTATGAAGCTGTAAAACTCTCTCTGTGCTTGTGGGTGAAAGGGAGTTTGAATTTTCATATATAATAAATTTGTGACTCAATGGCACTTTGGAGAAGCAGCTATGAGTTGACAGTCAAGATCTTCTCCGGGTCCTGTTACTTTCTTATCAACTAAGCTGTCCTTATCAGAAATGATAAATAGATCTCGACAGGACTGGACTTATCAGAAGATCTGGGTTCAAATTAACCCAAAGCATTCTTTCCTATGTGACCATGGCCAAGTCACACTTCTCTTCTGCTGGCCTCAATTTCCTTCTCTTTGAAATGAAAAAGTGGACTAGATGGCCTCCAAGGTTTATCAGCTCTAGATCGAAGATCCAAGCAGGATTTCTTGGCATTGTAGTGAGTCTGAAGCTACCTGGAGATATTTTGTTCCTCTTGTTGTTGTTTAAGCGAACTCAGAGTTCCCTGTTATTGTGCAACCCTTAAAGGTCCTCTCTCTGCCCATTTGCCTTCTTTTAAATGAGAAGCGGCAGATGGGACGAGCTGCCATGTTGGTCTTCCCCATTTTTCCTCATATTTTAGTTCCATCTTCCTCTGTTCCTCTGAGCCCTGAAGGAATGAGCAGTCGATGAAATAATGAGACTTAGTTATGATGGAGGGCGGGTGGGGGTTACGTTAGTGCTTTTACCATAAAGAAACTGCTTTGTGCCCGGACAATGGCAAGGGGACATCACGATGGGCTCAGCTGGGTGGGGAAGCAGAAACCCAGGAAGGAGATGAAGGATGGGCTTGTCTTCTGCATTGTTCACTAAAAAGCTTTGTTCCTGATTTAACTGGATGGCAAAGTCTCTGCCCCCATCAAACTTGCTTGGGATTATGGCCATTCACGAGTCCCGCAACTCCTCGAACAGATTGGTGGGTTTCATTTGATTTGTGAGCCAAATGGCCCAAAACGCAATTGTGGACATCTTCCGATTCTTGAGCAAATGCTTTCCCAAAAGGCTGGAACGCTGAGGAGGGGCCTGGCTGTGACAGGACAAGGACAGACACATCGTCACGGGAGGCAGGGGGGAGCCAAAATCAGAAATGGTTGGAGGGATGGCTGTGTGACCCCAAACCCCGATAAAAGGCGCCTTCTCGCCCTGCTGAGGGGGAGCTCCAGCCCGAGGAACAAAGGTGGTCACTTCCATAGGGTGGAAGAGTTTGTGGAGCACAGGACGTACATCTGTCCTTCCTTCGATCGGCTCAGCGGTGCTGTGCCATCGGGAATGGGCCCACTGGACAGAGAAGGTAAAGGCTCACAAAAGAAGACTCCCCAAAGCACGGAATAGCAGGTCATTGGGAGGGAGGGAGGCCCCAGAAGATGAGGGACAGGAAAGGCTCCCCAAACAAGATGGTGCTTGGTTGTCATCTTAGAGGAAGGGGGGAGCCTATGGGGAAGAAGAAAGGAGAGAGTGCAATGCAGGCACCATGCAAAGACCCGGAGAGGAATAACGCTGAGAACACCAGCTCCCCTTAGCTCGGCTCTTTACAATTCTTAGCTCTTGGGTCCTTGGCATGGTTCTTGTCCCTCTTTTACAGAGAAGTCTGGAATTCAGTCTTTGTCACCACCAGCACCTCCTCCCTCCCCACTCAGCAAGCCCAGAACATCATTGCCGGGCTACAGAGACCATCGCCCTAATTAAGATGGCGAGAGGAGAAGTCTGCCAGCCCTGGGAATGCGGGCAGCGTCCGCCCTCCACAGTGTATTGCCAAGGACGTTTGCAGGCTCCATTCCAGGAGGGGGGGAATCCCGGGGCTCAGCCAGGCTCCTGGGGGTGTCCTCATCACAAGGCTTCTCACTCCACCCGGCTCTTTGGGGAACAGGAAAGTGCTAGAATGGGCTGGTTGGTTGTTTTTAAAGAAAACAATGAGGGAACCATAGTCTTGGGCTGATTCTCTTTGTGGCCTTTGGGGCGACAAGGCCAGGTGGAAAATCTTGTGAGTCACCTGAGATGTGTCTACACCTGATTACCTGGAGTCAATCTCCGGTGAGGTCGGTTTTACAGAGGGGATGTTTAGTGGCTAAAGGGGCTCAGAGGAGAGGCAAGGACCGCCCCACCTGGTGGTCTTCTCCCACTTTGTGCGGTGCCTCCTCAGCCCTTTACAAATCCTCTCTTCCTTCCAGACGGAGGCTGGGCGCCCCTCCACCCCTCTCAGTGTCCTCTTTCTTAGGCAGGATCCTGTCTTTGCAGTGTGTTCCCCTGGTGGAGTGTGAGCACCTTCAGGCAAGGCCACTTGGGGTTTTGTCTTTATTTCTGCCGAGTCTAGGGGGGACGGCCAGCGAGTAGCCCCAAGTCTGGTCTGAGGACCTTCCTCGGGGCATTCAGAGCGTTCCCACAATTCATCAAACGATAAAGCTCTGACTAAGCGCGTCCTCCTCAAACTGGCCACCAGGTGAGGCTTGGGGAGCCGCGGCCGCTCCTGGAGACGCCTGCCAAGTACTGTGGCTGTGCTGGCAGAGGAGGGACCCACACGGACGCCTTCGCCAGCCCGGCTCCGTGACTTCAAGACTGGCCGCATCGGGGAGCTTGTCACCGTCGGGTTCTCTCCGTGCCTCCTCCTCATCGTCCCACCATGGGCCCTCCGGCCTGACTTTCCTGCCCTCCTCCTCTCCAGACACTCAGCCGTGCCCATGTGGTGCCCTTTCTTTTCTCACACTCCCGAGAGTTCTGGGACCAGGAACCGGGACCAAATCCACTTTGCCATTGGTGGAATGGGGAGGAAGGGGGCAAGCACCGGCCAAGCACCTCCTGGGCCCGATCCTTACAATAACTCTGGGCAGTAAATGCAATTCTGAGCTCCACTTTATGGAAGAAACGAAGGCAGGCAGAGGTTAAATGACTTGCCCAGGATGGCACAGCTAGTGTCTGAAGCCCGATTTGAACTCAGATCTTCCCGCCTCTAAGCTCAGCACTCTAACCACGGAGCTGTCCAGCTGCCCCACGTAGTTAGCACTTATGAAATGTTTCCTTCTGTCCTTCATCTTCATCTCGTCCAATCCAAATCTTCCACAGGCGGCCCATCCGCTAAGCCTTGCCCCATCCACGACAGGCCAACCTCCCTTTTCACTTCTGTCATCTCTGCTGATTTTCCTCACGCTTCTTCTCTAGTGAAATTCGAATTCTTGGCTGGTAAAATGTTGATGTTGAAGCATGACCCCTCCCCTCCCCCATCCTTTTTGTCACCCTCCGAGTGATCTACCAGCTTCAATCCTTCAGAACCTGAAGCATTTTATGGTGGGCAATCATGGGGCATCACGGCAGGAAGACGGATGCAAAAAGAAAAAAAAAAGGTGAGTCTGTTTCAGGGAGAAACTGGACAGAGGAGGAAACCGAGGCAAACAGGACTAATCCAGGGTCAACACAACCAGTAAGAGGCTGAGGCTGGGTTTAAGCTCAAGCCTTCCTAACTGCAAGCCTGGCCCTCTCTCCCCTGGGCCACCCAGCTGCCTCTCCTCTGTAGCATTTCCAGTGGGTGTTGAATGAATAAATGAAAACCCCAAAGGCCTCCCCAGGAGTCAGGTTACTAGTACTCTGTCCTACTAAACGAGGGATGTTGAACTAGCTGATCTCTGAGTTTCCTGTCTGCCCCAGATCTCTAACCTGCTTAACCTTTGCTTTTATCCCCACGACCTGTGTGATGGGCCCATAAAGCACCGCAGTCCCCAGAAAGGTCATCGAGGACAACTTAAAGGATGATGGAGAGGCACAGGGCAAGGCGAACAGGCTACCCGGCAGGTTACAAAGCAGGGATTAGGCAGCCATGCAGGGTCAGACATCCTCAAGGAAACAGCCTAGAAAAGAAGTCGGGGAAATCGTGCTAAAAGAGACGTGCTCGAACACGTGGGCTGATGGGAATATGATTGGGGAGGTAGACGCTAAACGATCCCTCTAGTCCAACTGTCAGTGATATGGAATTAGGCCTTGATCAATGATACATGTAAAACCCAGAGGAACTGTGCGTCGGCTAAGGGGTTTGGGGAGAGGGAAAGAACATGAAACATGGAACTATGGGAAAATATTCAAAATAAAAATTTTAAATGAAATCAAACAAGAGAGAGAAAGAGAGAGACAGAGAGAGAGAGAGACAGAGAGAGACAGAGAGAGAGACAGAGGGAGAGACAGAGAGAGAGAAAGAGAGAGAGAGAGAGAGACAGAGAGAGAGAGAGACAGAGAGAGAGAGAGACAGAGAGAGAGAGAGAGAGGATACCACTGCAAAGCCCATTAGCTCCTTCTGAAACATGCCATCCAGAGAAGCTGGGGAAGGTGGACCCAAGAGTTTGCCGGAGTCAACCTGAGCCAGCCCCAAATCTGATGGGTGGATTTCCATTGTGAGTGTTTCTACACCAGAAATTGGCAAACGCTATTAATTGGGGCATAACTAGATGGATAGATAGATGGACAGACAGACAGATAGATAGATGGATGAATGGATGGATAAACTAGATGAAGAGATAGACAAACTGATTCAAAACTACTGGTTTCCTTTGTAATTATCTGTATTTTATTTCATGCATTTAAAAACATTATTCTGAGAAAGTGCCTACAGATTTTACCAGGCTGCCCAAATTGTCAAAGACACACAAGGAAGGTCAGAACTGCAGTTAGAGCCTGAATCAATGATTTGGGATTGGACTGAATTGAAAGAGCAGGTCTCCAAGATCCAGGAACTGTGAGCAGTTGAGGGAAAGCATCCCAGGCTTGTGCTCTTGGGCTTTATGAGCCTCATGGGAACAAGGGTTCTTCCTGCTTTCATTAATGCGTGAGGCAGTGAGCCTGCTTCCCACAGCCGGGAGAAAGTCTAGAAATGAGGGAATATCCAGGCTTTTACGGAGCCAGTTCCCCTGCACTACAGGGTGTGCTCTGCAGCATTCAGTCACTCCAAACGGCTGCTGACACCCAAAATTAGCCAACTCAGAAGTCTCCAACACTTCAAAGGCCCCAGATTCCAGGCCCAGCCTCATTTCCCAGGGAAAAAATCGTGGTTGAGCCAAACAGCTTCTCAGAATTCCAGGCGTGCCACATGTTTGCCAACAGCTGCAAATGGGACCCTTCGGAGTGGAAGGCTTTCCATTGTGGCTACATAAAAAGCCAGCAGCAGCAGGGGAGGGCCCTGACCAGCTCAGAAGGCCTCTGCCCCCAATTTAGGGCAAAGAATTCATTGAGTGAGGAGCTGCCTAGTACCAAGACCCTGCCTGTCCCATGACACAAAGTAGGTGGTTGGCTGGCCAACTAGCCAGGAAGTTTTCTCCTGAATTAATGAAAGGTCCAATAACCTGTTCCCAGCAGAGCATTCTGGGAAGATGCCCAGGAAGCCCCGGGGCTTTTGGTGGCCCAGGTATGACCAGGCTGGTCATTTGAGGAACCCAGAGGGCCCTCTCGACTCTCAAGTGCGGAGTGTCCAATCTGATTCCAACTCAGAAAACCTACAGAACACATGCAGAGCACGAGTTTACATAAGCCAATTAACAGAGAGGTTGGAACATTTTCTCAGTAATTAGATGCTGAAGGTCTGAACATTTTCTCCGTAATCTCAGTAATTGTTTAGTCAATTAGTCATGTCTGACGCTTTGTGACCCCATTTGGGTTTTCTTGGCAGAGATACTGGAGCGATTTGCCATTTCCTTCTCCAGCTCATTTGACAGATGAAGGAACCGAGGCAAACAGGGTGAGGTGGCTTGTTCACAGTCACACAGCTAGGAAGTCTCTCAGACAGGATTTGAACTCAAGTTCTCTTGATTCCAGGGTCATTGCTTTATACACCATGCCACCTAGATGACACAATCTCAATAAAATGGAGAAAGAAAGGAAGGAAGGAAGGAAGGAAGGAAGGAAGGAAGGAAGGAAGGAAGGAACAAACGAATGAAAGAGGGAGGGAGGAAGGTCAGCATATTTATTCTCCCAGACAACAAATGGGTTCATTTGCCTTTCAGTGTTGGCAACAAGTCGTAGGTGTTGAATTGTGGTAGAAATGTTGGGCGTCGTTCAGGCATAACAGTACAGAGAAAAGATAAAACTCACAGGGGCAGTGAGATTCCTCAGTGGACAGAGAGCCAGGCCTGGAGAGAGGAGGACCTGGGTTCAAATCTGGCCTCAGGCATTTCCTATTGTGTGACCTTGGGCAAGTCACTTCACCCCAGTTGCCTAGCCCTTGCCGCTCTTTTGCCTTGGAACTGATGCTTAGTATCCCGTCTAAGACAGAAGGTAAAGGTTTTAAAGAGTTTTGTACATTTGAACCCTTTTCTTTTAAGGCAGATTGCCTATATTAAACACATGTGCAAATATACATGTATGTACATATGTAAACATACACCAAGGCATGTGCATGCGTTGTGCATGTGTGTGCACAGAAAGATACACTTTCCCCCCTGCACTAGAGGAACTGGGAGTCAGCGAAGACACGGGTTTGAATCCTCCACTTGAGCTCTCTGGCCCAGGATGGCGAGACGTCGAGGACAGCCCCCAGTAGGCACGGGGGTGCCCGGGCTGTGGCGGGGCTGACACGGCCGGGATCCTGGGGAGGCACTTCCTGGCTGTTGTCTCGCCATCGGGCTAAAACAAAGCAAGACCGAAGCCGGCATTTCTCGAGGATTCTCGAACTGGATTCCGCAGCTCCGCTGCTGGGTTTCTTTTGTTACTTCTCGGGAGCGTCCGGAGGGCCGGGACTTCTTTCTCTCCCGTCACTCAGGGCCGAACACGAGGGTCCGTCGGGTGGATCCTGCCGCGCCGGCGGAGGCATCGCTCCTCCCCTCGTGAGAACGAGAACGCAATGCGGGGAGCTCCCCTGAGCCGTCCTGGGATCTCCGCGTCGCCCATGGGCGTCTCGCTCCCTCGCAGAGGCCGGGGGGAAGCTGGCCTGGATGGAACAAAGGATTGAGCCACTGTGGCCGGCCATTGGGAATGGCGCCTCGTCTTCCCCCAGATGACCCCAAGGTGGCTGCGGTGCTGCGGCGTCCCGAGGGGCCTCCCAGCGTGCGACGTCCGCCTCTGTGGAGAAGAGCTCCCGGCGGCCCTGAAAGCTCCGCGCCAAGTGTTCGGGCCCACAAGCAGCAGATGCGGCTCAGGCCTGGGGTGCGCCCGTGGCATGCTCAGAATGGCCCATCTGTGCCAAGGAGGGTATTTTTACCCACCAGCTGGGTCAGTGGCCAGAAGAGCCGCTGCCGGCCTGGCGTTCGGGCCCTGCTTTTAGCCCTAACATAAAGCCGCTGTCCCTGGGCTCCCCGTCCAGCAGCTCCGGCTCTCGGCACCAGGACGACCCCCAAACAAGCGCATTCTTTCGTGTATTTTTAAAAGGAGCAGCTGGGAGAGCCCCCACGCCCGCCGCTCTGCCCTGTGATGGAATGAGCTCCTCTGCACCCTCCAACCACTCCCCACCACGCAAGGGAGGGTGTCCAGGCTTCTTGCCTCCCTCTGATTCACCCAGCTACTAGCCAGGGGCTGCAAAAGCTCCTCCTCCTGATGCTTATCTTTTTGATGGGGAAACTGAGGCTCAGGGAAGTCAAGTGACTGGGCCAAGCACACAGAGCTAGCAAGTGTCTGTGGCGCCCCGGTGTGCCTGAACTCAGAACTCTCGTCATCCCCGGGGCCTTTGTCCCTGCCCTGTTGTCACGCCCCACACCTTGGGGTCTTCCTGAGTCCTCTCAGACGAAGGCGTCCCAAAGGTTCCTTGTCATGGCCCAAAGAGGACTGAATGAAAGAGCAGCTTCCTCACAGGATGGCAGGCTCAGAAGGGTAAAGAACCTTCCGGACAGCTGGGTGGCTCAGTGGATTAAAAGCCAGGCCTAGAGGCAAGAGGTCCTGGGTTCAAATCTGGCCTCAATCACTGCCTGGCTGTGGGACCCTGGGCAAGTCACTTACCCTCAATGGTGCCACCCGCACCACTCTTCTGCCTTGGGACCAACATTTAGTAGACAGAAGATGAGGGTTTGCAAACAATTAAATGCCTAATTAATACACCAATGAATGAATGAAGTCCCGCCTCAGAGCCAGGAAGACTGAGCTCGGGAGGCCCACACTCACCCCTGGCGCTCTCCCCGGCCTGGCACACCTCCGAGCATTGGAACTGGCAGCTGCCCTGGGAGGGGGACGCCCTCGGACCCCCCGCTAGCCGGCGTCCAAGGGCAAGATGGAAAACTCCCCGAAGACCCCGGCTCTCCCCCAGAGGGACGCTCCAGCCAGGACTTTCCATTCTAGAGAATCCTTGGTTCTGCTTGCTGGGCGCCGGAGCGTGGGCTTTGGGAGGGGAAGCCAGTGGTTAGTGCAGACGCCTTCTCTGTCCCGCCAGGGCTCAGCCCCTTCCCGGGTCCCGCTGCCAGCAGCCCCTCTCCCGGGGCAAGAGCTCAGGATTGCAGGAACGCAGCCGCCCCTTCACTGGTACAGACGGCGCCTCCGCCGGCAGGTTTGGGCCTCAATTTATGTGTCTGAAACAAACACCATGCGGTGGGCCACGCTCTGGGCCTGAGCCTGTCCTCGGCCCGTTGTGGAAGGCATTTCAGCTTGTCACACGTCCCCACCAGAGACCATCTTCTGGGGCCCGGAGCCGCTCTTCTGCCCCCCTCGGGCCAGCGTCTGAGCAGAGGGCAGCAGAGGGAAACGTCGGGGACTGCCAGGCCGAAGGAGCCGCGGCGTGTACAGAGGCGCAGACGGGCTCCTCCTGTCCCGGCTAAATCCTCGTCCCGGCTCCCCGCCCGAGCGCTCAGGCCCTCCTCGAAGGGCTCTTCTTGGGGCTCCCAGCCTGAGGAGTCTGGGCTGCCCCGGGAGCAGCCGGCATCCCCCGAGAGCCCGAGCCCTCGTGTTGGCGGCCTCCTGCCCAGCCCGTCCCCCTGTCCCGGCCCTCCTACGCTGACCCTCTGGCCAGCTCCTTCCCAGCTCCTGACCAGACCAAGGTGCAGCGCCTGCAGGAGGGAGAGCGGGGGAAGCCTCGGCCCCCCCTGCAGTCCCCCCGGCTGCCCCCTCCGGGCCCAGGGGAGGGCTGTCTGACCTCCGGTCCTTACACGGGAGGGCAGCGAAAGGCCCCGTCCCGATGGCCGGACAGCGGCCCTTCCCATCCGCAGCGCCCACACCCGCTCAGGGCGGCGGGTGCAAGCTCAGGCCTGGGAGGAGGCCTCGTGGCCGCCCGGCCCTCGCTGGCAGGTCTCCAGTAAGAAGGTGCCGAGCCCCCGGCAGGCGGCCTTCCTCTGAGGAAGGCGTTGCATCTGACCACAAGCCCGTCACCCTTCCTCCCGGAGGCTTCCTCATCCCTCTTCTGGGCCTGGATGTTCCTGGTGAGGAAAAGGAGCAGCTCCCAGGCGGGCGCCGTGCATGTGCCCGAGTTTGGAGCCCCCAAATCTGGGCCCGAAGAAGTGAGGCTCGACTGAGAAGGAGAAGACTCGGCCCGATGACCCCTCGGCTTGTTCTCCAAGTGGGAGGCTGGCGTGGCCAGGAAGGAGTCACAAACGGGCACACGGCGGGCTGCTCGGTGAGCAGGAGGGGATCCTCCCCTGAAGGGGCCGTCACTGCCAGACTGGCTGGGAGTCGGAGGCCTCCAGCCCAAACGTGGCACCCCTGGGGGCTTGGGAAACACCCAGGCATGACCGCTGCTGGCCCCAACCGCCAGGCTCCCGGTGGCCATCAGTCACTTCCTTCGGCAGCCGTCACAATGGCTTTAGGAGTTCTTCGCAAGGCACTTTAGCACCGTGTGAGCGTCTTACTCTACCCAAAGGGAAACCGAGACTCGGGGAGTCCCAGGGACTTGCCCAAAGTCAGAGAACCCCCAGTCATGTCACCTCAAGGTTTGCAAAGCGCTGTCCCTGCCTTGTCCTTTCCGAGCCTCAGAACCCCCCTGAGAAGCCGCTCTCTCCCGGGGTTGTTATCTGGACGGTACAGGGAAGAAAGCGGGCTGAGAGGCAGCGACTCGCCCCACATGGCGCAGTTGGGAGGGCCAGATGGAGGGTTGGAGCGGCGTCTCCCCGAGTCCAGGCCTGGGCGTGCTGTTCCCCCCCCACCCCCGATCACCTCTGTCTAGCCCCAGCCTGGACTCCAGGAAGGAAGTCAGCCCGAGAAGGCCGGCCAGCAGCCCCGGGCAGCTCCCAGGGCCCCGAGCCCACCTCGACGGGTTCGCCCTCATCAGAACGGCTCAGGATCATCCAAATAATGAGCTCCCGGGAGCGGAGCCAGCCAAGGAAGAGCTGATGGGCGCCCCTCTGTTCTCGGGGCTCGTGAATTTGTAAAACCCACTAACGGCCCGAGTCTGTGCGAGGAAAAGCCCTGCATCGCCGGCTCTGCGTGCGGGTGTTCTTGAAGACCTCTCGGCTGCAGAGGCGTCACCGTGGCCTGGTTCCACACACATAGCAGCAAAGCCTGGAGAAAAGGGACAGAGAGGCGAGGCCCAAGGGGGCAAGTGAGAAGGGCTGCAGTCCAGATCCAAAGGGAGGGGGGCGCCTGAGGCAAAGAGCAAAACCCAGCTGATGGCTGGTAAGTCAACGGAACCCAGATCCGGCTCCCCACCTCGCATACTGATCCGAATGCCCAAACGATGGGCGACAGGCAGGACACGCTACCCAAATCTGATGCAAGAAAGACCAGTTTCATCTCCTAGAAATCACTGAGCCTCAGTAGAATGGAAGCAAGAATTAAAAGGTAGCCCTAGAAAAGCTCTGTCCAGAGCAAGACAACAGCCTAGGGTGGGGAGGGGAAGAATAGGAATGGGGGCCAGAGAGGAAGGGAAGGGAAGGGAAGGGAAGGGAAGGGAAGGGAAGGGAAGGGAAGGGAAGGGAAGGGAAGGGAAGGGAAGGGAAGGGAAGGGAA
>NC_058134.1:5348889-5380141 GCF_016433145.1 Gracilinanus agilis | reverse complement strand
GGAAAGGAAAGGAAAGGAAAGGAAAGGAAAGGAAAGGAAAGGAAAGGAAAGGAAAGGAAAGGAAAGGAAAGGAAAGGAAAGGAAAGGAAAGGAAAAAAGAGAAGGGAAGGGAAGGGGGGAAGGGAAGGAAAGGAAAAAGGAAAAGCTTCCCTTACAGCTTTGAATGAATTCTGTGTATTGGTTCCAAGGTAGAAGAGCAGTAAAGCCAAGCCAATAGGAGTTAAGTGAATTGTCCTTAGCTAGGATGTAGTCCTGAAGTCATATTTGAACCCAAGACCTCCCATCTCTAGGCCTGGCTCTCAATCTACTGTGTGATCTAAATGCCCCCATCACTGCATTCATCTTAAGGAAATTCAGAAACCATGTTCTCTCCTGTTCGATTCTAAATTACTTGATGGCGGAAACTCTTTTCACTTTGTTTTGTACCTCCAGTACTTACCACACAGCCTTGCACATGCTAAGCTTCTGCTCAAAGCTTGGGGACTTGTTGGCCATAGAGAAATGAGAAAATGTGGAGATGGAGAAAAGAAGGAGGAAAAATACTTGGGCGAAGGTCTGTGGAAGTAGAGAGAGACAGAGAGAGACAGTGAAAGAGAAATGGAGATGGAGGGATAGGCAAAGAGAAGTAACACTGCCATGAAAGTAGACTCCAGACTTCCTGGACAGAAAGAAGGATGAAAGACATACAGAGGTGGGGAGAACTATGGAAATTTTGACCAAAAGCAAGATACATAATCACGATCAGCATAGCCATTTATCTAGACATCTGCTATTGCTCTCATACGGAAAGCAGTGATTAATAAAGGTCCTTAATTTGCCTTAATGATCTATTCATTCTTCAAAGGGGGGAGGAATCCGAGATCTGCTCTCATGGGTCAACTTCTCATGGGCAAGAAGGAGGAAGCAGCTGCTCTGAAGCATCAGGAAGGGAAGCAGCCCCTCCACGTTTGAATGGTCTCTCAAATAATTTCAACTCAACAATAGCTTCCTGAGTGCCTGCTGTGTACAGGACAACACTGTGGGTTCATTTCACAGTAAAGAGGGGAAAGGAGATGTTGGTTAGCTCTTTCTGTCCCAGGGGACCTGGAAGCACCTGACTGGTGGAGTGGACAAGGGATCCGAGTGGCCAAGCTCTAGGGATGGAGAGAACAAAGAAAAGGGAGCAAGGAGGAGGAGGAGTCTGACTTGGAAACACATTTTCTCACTTAAGAGAGGGGCAGCAGGGTGTTCCTGGGGTCTGTAGGCTTCAGCCTAGGAAAAGGTAGGTTTCCCAGGAGATGAACAAACTAGAAGACAGGAGGTGGGGAAAAGTAAGGCTCGGGGTTCTTTTGATTCTGCCTAGGACCCTCTTCCGGACCCTCTAAACCATTCCTTATGGAACACCTCTTAGTTGTGATCATCTCCCATCTGCCCTCTGTAAGTTCCACAAGTCACGGTCTAAACTAGGATGGACCAAGAGGGACTTAGTCACCTCAAAGTGTAGAAACAGGGAGTATCACCAGCTGGTCAACAGCGTGGAAAGAACTGAGCTCTCCAAGCCCAGTGAGCAAAGATTCCTGGTTAACCCAGACTTCCTTGGCAGACGGCATCCCTTTGGAACACTTACTCTGAATCTCTGAATTATTAAACCCTAAAACTGCAAGGAACAAGGAGGCTGCCCATCAATTCAATGCCCTGGAGCCCTTCCTATAGCTTGCCTTCTCCTCATAAAGAGGAACACGGCCTTCCTAAACCAAGCCCACTTGTGTTCATGACGTCATTGTACCCTGGGAGGGTCCAAGCACCCACAGTCCTGGACACTTTGTTCTTCACCACACTCTCCTTTCATGCAAAGAACTCAGAAGGGAAACAAGCCGTTTGGGGACATCCCATCCTTCGTCTCTCCAGAGAGAAAGCTTTCACTCCTCACGACAAGGATGGATAATTTAAGGCACAATCAACAAACCAGACTGAATCATGACTAAAAATCAGGGCAAGGCTTTGGAGGAGCCTAAAAGTGCTCCATCTCTTGAGCATCTCCAGTTCACAGAAGCTCTAAAGCCATGCCAACATGGGGCTTTCCTAGTGTAGGGATTGCTCTGGCCTGACTCTCCCAAAGCAATGGCAGCTACATTTCTCCCCGTTCTAGTGTGTTCTCCCTCACTGTAATCACCAGGAGCCAGCAGGCCAATTCCATCTGACCAATTATCAGTTAGCTTTTACAAAGGAGAATAGGAATGCCAACATTTCTGCCCCCTCCAACACTTCTGGGCCACACATTTGGTCACTATGGAGAACGAGCTCCAACTTCATGAAATATCCACATAGCACTGGCCCCACCGAGTTCATGCCGCCTTGCTCCTAAGTGAATCTCTGTCTCATCCATCCATTGCTTGGGTCCTGAGGGTAGCTCTATCATCCCTGGGATCTCAAAGCTGGACCAGCTGACTCCAAAGCCCACCCTGGTCTCCATTCCTACACCTCCTGGTGGACCATGACCTGGACCGTTCCAAACTTGCTAAGTCAGAGCCACCGGTTTCCTTCACCTAAAACAAACAAACAACAAAGACATTGAGACAAAGAACCAAAGCTGTTATTTCTAGCCCACAGGTTGGGCTCAGATGGAAAGAACCCAAAGGCCTCCCACCTTACATTATTTCTCAACAGAATGCCATCAGACAGGGAGAATTCACCCTAAAGGAAGCATTAGCTTGTTGTCCTTGTTCAGTCCTGCCCAACTCTTTGTGACCCCACTTGGGGTCTTCTTGGCAAAGTTAATAGAGTGATTTGTCATTTCTTCCTTCATCTCATTTTATAGATGAGGAACTAAGGAAAACAGAGTTAAGTGACTGGGCCAGGGTCACACAACTACTGGCCCACTAATGCCTTGGAATGTCTCCCAGTTCCAGCATTGAAAGTGTGCCCAATTAAAGAGCAGACCCAAATCAGTCAGAGAATGTTAACACGGGCTTCAAAGTCCATGTGAGGATCTTATCAGCCAAGTGCTCTTCTCTGCCTCCTAAGGGCTGGACTTACTGACCAGGCTCCTGGAAAGGGGCCCTGGAGGCCAGCCAGTTCAATCCCCTCATTTTATGGATGAGGAAACTGAGACGCACAGATGGCAAATGGCTAAAGATCATGCTGCTGCCAATGGTAAATGGCAGGAGGTGAGATTTGATCTTGGATCCTTTGACTCCAAGCCAGCTGCCTGCAAATAGGGCCCAAGCTGCCTTGGGTAGGTTCCATCATTTGGGGACAGCTTTTCTACCCTCCCCAGACCTGGAGGGAAGCAGCCCCTTCGGGTTCTTTTTGCAGGAAAGGCCATATTCCCAGGGCAGTTTGTCTCTCTCCCAGCTCTGGAACATCCTGCAGGGACGGAAACGTCTTGGATGGAACACGCGGCCCTTCTGGACACAGCTACCTGTGGATCCCGCACTCCCGCTGCTCTGGGGAAGAGCCCTCTTAGAGGCCCCCGTCACGGAAAGGCCTTTGCAGATGGGTCCCAGCAGCATGGGCGTCCCGGGTATGCTCCGCAGCTCCTGGCTGGGGCTCCACAGGCTCTTTGTTCCCTACCCGGCTCCAACCTGTTCATGCAACTCGGTGTTCTCGGTGTTTTTCTCAGCCTGATCCTACCTGACAACAGGGCTGTGTGTTGCCTAACTCTGCCTGTCTGCACAGGAGAAGAAAAGATGGGATCTGCTGCTCAGACTCAGACACCGCAGGGTCAGGGAGAAAACCCGCCTACCCCAGCTTTGGACATGCGGAGGACGTGGGGAGCGAGGTCGCCGGCCAAGGCGGTTATGCAGTCTCAGGCTCAGGCCAGGTGTGTTTGTGATCAACCCTCTGACGCACCTCAGGGGCAGCCACATCCTGCCAGCCCATAGTGCCCGAGGGCGCTATCTGCACCTAGCAGGGACTATCAGCCTTTGAGGAGAGGATGAAGTGGGTGGTCTCCACTGCTTTTACTACATGGTTGTCCCGTGTGGTCTACACTGAGCATCCTGGGAAAAGATTCCTAACTTTCACTTGTGATCTGCCCTCGACCAAGCCCAGAGGCAAAAGTGATTCATAGGACATGGATTATTTCTTGGAAATGGGAATTCCCTGGCACGCTGTGATAAGAAATGAATAGAAAATTACCTGACTCGAGAGAGAGGCACATGTCACCAATCTGGAATAATAATAACAACAACAAGCCGGTACTTGACAGTTTATCTCATTTCGTTCTGGCAAAAACTCTAGCAGGCAACCAGTATTATCTCCATTTTCAGCCGAGGAAACTGAGACAAAAAGATTAAGGGACTGTCCTAGAGCCACAAAGCTATAAATGTCTGAGGTGGGATTTGAACTCAGGTCTTCTTGACTCCAAGTTCAGCACTCTGTCCACTCTACCACCTAGCTATAGGTAGGTAGTTCCTTCATCCTCAGTCAAGGCTGGATTGGCTAGCCACAAAGCCCAGGATTGATTCTCCTCTTTTAAAAAGAATCCACTCTACTTGGAACATACTTATTCCAAGAGTTTATTTAGTGTCACAGATTCCACAGAATCCTACATTTTTGAGTTGAAAGGGGCCCCAGGGACCACTCTAGATGTGCTTTAATTAAAGCACATCCAGAGTAATCAGCCTAGTGAGCAGAACCATCAGGATTGGAACTCAGCCCCGCTGGGATCGCCTCCAGGGCTCTAACAGACAATAAGCACTTTGAGAGCACAGATTGTTTCACTTTCACCTTGGTAGCCCTAGCACTTGACATAGTGAAAGGTTGATAAAAAATGATTAATGTATGGAATAACCATTTGGCTCCCCCCAAGCCCACAATTCAAAACTTCCTGGGAAATAAAGTCTTACAATAATATTGCCCGTTGGGAAGAGTAGACTGACCATAGCCTGTGCCCCACTGCACACGGTAGATCCACGAGAGCAATTTAGAACAAAAGACTTTGGACCATCCAATGAGGAGGGGAGCTTGTTACCAACATGGGAGATCAAGGTGAGCTCCATGGAGGAGAGGGCGTTGGAAATGGTATTGAAAAGAGTGAGTGTGTGAGGGTGACTAGAACATTCAGGAAGGGCAATGAGAGGGGATGAGGCTCCCACACTGTGTAGGGTCAGACTGGGGACAGTCTGGAGGGAGGCACACTGCTGTCATTTCAAGGATAGGTTCTGGAATAACATCTGCTGGTGTCTGTCTGTCTTTTCAAATCCTGCTTCTGACACTGACTCTCTGGAGAGGGGAGGGCACAGCACCACCATGGGAACCTCAGGTTCCTCTTCTATAAAATGGGTGTCCAAATTCCACCTAATTCTTAGTGTTGTTTCAAGGAGCCAATAAATGGCTGTACATAAAGCCTTCTCAAGCTTCTGAGCCTCCCATTAGCTCCTCTTCCTCCACCCACAGCAGAAGGCTGGCCCAGGAACAGAAAGCAGGGACTGTTTGTCCAGGTCATTTTGTTTCCCTTTTCTTTGTATCCTCAGCATCTAAAGCAGTTTCCCAAACAGCAGGTGCTAAATCATTGCTTGCTGCTCCAAGGGATGACCTTGCCTACATCAGCAAAGTCCCAGGAAGGCTGGAGGGTTGGAGCGGCGCCCTTGCTCCAAGGCAGCTCCCACCGGACAGGCTTTCTCCAGGACGGGAAGAGGAAACTGTTAAGTAGCCCAAGGGGAGCTCAGGCATCCAAAAGAAATAAACACCCGGGAACTGGCTGGACAGGGCATTGGCCACGTGACCCTCGTAAAAACCGTGCAGGGTTCCTTTCTCGTCTTTACCAGATCTAATCTCTTCCCTGTGAGCAAGATTAACGCAATTATGGTTGAGGCTCCCAGGGGGGCGCCCCGTGCCCTGAGAGGCCCTGAGCTGTGGTCAGACTCTGCAAGCTGCCAAGCCCCATAACAGGGCCAGTCTCTTAAGGAACACTTAGGGGAGCCGCCTCCTGAATGGGCAGAAACAGGAGGGCAGAGGCGTCCCCGATGGCTCAGAGGCCGGCGGCTTCTCTCATTTTGCAAACATAGGAATGGGGAAGACTCGACCCTCCGGCGCTTCTCTGGACTCCGACGCAGAATTCAGAGAGATAGTGGCAAGGGATAGAGGAGCCAGGAAGGCTTCCCTGGGTCTGTCCGGCATCTGCTATCCATGTAAGCCAGGGCAAGGCTCCTTGCCTCACGGCCCACCAGGCTCTCCCAGAAAAATGGAAGCTCCCAGAGCACTGGGACTGGCCCACCGCTTGTCCTGCTGTTTCCAGTGGGAAGCACAAAGTATTTCATAAAAGGTCATTCATCCTCTAAGTGGCAGGAAGGTAGTTTCCTCCCAGGGAGCCGCCTAGATGAATGCCAACGCGGGTCAGGCTCTTTTCTCCTTCCTTCTCTTCTCCTCATTTCCCTCCCAAAAAAAGGAATAGAAAAGTGCAAAGAGAGAGCAAGGGAGATGTGGGGCCTCCCCGGGGTTGGACTCCAGTTACCTTCCAGCTCTGAGATGCTGAAGTTCAGTGGCGATAAGAGCTGGGGTGTGGACCCTGCCTCCCTTCAACAAAAGAATAATAAGAGGGAGAAGATCAGACAACACCCAGAGGCAAGTGGGCCTCCTCTGGAACATCTGGGACTTGGCAGGCTCCGCCTTTACCCTTCAGTCCCTGGCAAACACTCGGGCAGGTAGACACCAGGAGTTCCCTAAGTAGCCACCAGGGCTAAGGAGGTCTCTGCAGGCCTCTAATTCATTTCAGATCAAGCCAGACTTTCCACCTCACTTGGACTCTATCCTGTGAATTCACCAGAGAGATGGGGACAGGGGGAAGGGCTGCCTGCCAGGGCCTCTTGGCTCCTCACCAAGCCTTGCTATATATCTCTGCCTTTCTCCTGCCAAGCTCCTTAGCCTCCATGATTCTTATCACCCTCCTAATGGCAGCAGCTGGATACACCACAGAAGCTGACCCAGAAAACAGCCAATGAAATCAGCAGCTCACAGGGCTGCGGGCTGGAGGGGGCCTCTGAGGCCATCTAGCCTGTCCACTTCTTTTGAGAGATAAAGAAACTAGCCTGGGCTCACGGAGGAAGTGGCTGCCATTTTGATCCTTTGTCTCAGGACCTGGAAGGTAAAAGAAACCGGATAAATGCTTCCCGGGGGATTGATGGATGGATTGATGCCTTACCCAAGGTCCTGCCCAGTGGGGCAGAGCCAGGATTGGGGGTTCAGACCCTCTGCCTCCAAGGTTAGGCCTGATAGTTCCAAAGAACAATTTCTCCAGGTTGAAGCCACTGAGAAGTGGGGTCTGTCAAGGAACCATGAAAAGCTGAGCAGGGCCAAGACTGTCATTCATTCATTCCAATGAGCTCCCAGGAGTGGCTGGAGGCACCAGGAGAGGGGAGGGCCCCATGACTCCTAGCCTTCTCTCGGCCCTGGGAATCCAAGCAGTTCTCACCATGGACCCTTCTGTTCTATGGAACAGAGAACCTCAGGTTCAATCCAGTAGGAGCTACATGGTGCATGACATCGTAAGGAGATGACTGGCACTGAGGAAGGGGAGGGTTCAGCAGCTGCTCTCCGGTGCTCAAGGACTTCATGAATGTTGATGGGCTAACTGACTGGAATGCAGACCCCAGACCAGAGACCTGCCATCTCCCATCTCCACACCTTTGCACTGTCTTCCCCCACAACTAGAATGCTCTGCACCCTTACCTCTACCTCCAAGTTTGCTTAACTTCCTTTAAGACTCTTAGTAGAGGGGGGCCTCTTCCCTTCTCCCCAGTTGTTAGTAATTTCCTCTTTAAGGTAATCATCCATCCACCCTGGAAGTATCCTGGAGGTACGTGATTATTTGCACACTGTGTCCCCCCGTAGACCATGACCCACATATTTGACCCCTCTGGCTCTCTAGTGTGCCCATTTGGGGACTCTTATCTAGTTCTTCCCAAAACTTCACCAACAGAGTTCCATCCAAAAGCAATGGCAGCCTTCCTTGCATTCTCCGGAAATATCAAGGCTACCCGCAGAACACCTGCAGGATCTTGCCATCTGCCCGGGATCTTGCCAAGGGACCCACTCAGCTTTTTCTTTTTCTTTTTTTTTTTTTTAAGGCAGTCAGGGTTGTGACATTCCCAGGGTCACACAGCCGGAGGTCAAATTTGAACCCGGGTCCTCCCCAGCCCAGGCCTGGCACTCTATCCCCTGAGCCATCTGGCTGTTCCCCCGCCCCAGCTTTTTCCATCAGGCACTGCTTTGATGCTTTTACCTCTATTCTCTCCCGGGCCTCTCCATGGGCCACCCCACTCTCCTCTGGGCCAGGCTCATTCTCAATTCTTCAGTGACTGGTGCGCCACTAGACGATTGCTGCGAAGTGAGCGTTTATGCCCAAACAGTCCGCAGGTTCACGTAGAGGCTCTGAGCAGGCTTAGCCTCTCGGCTGTGCCATATTTTCCTGACACCAGAGAGCCGCTGGCTGACCACTCGGGAATTTTCTTGGCCTTCTGAAAGCCTTTGAAGATGGCCTGCAGCAGCGTCGCGCTAAGGCAGGCCAAACGTTTATGTCTGGAAGCATTTCTGTCCCGAGACTACAAAGCGCTGGGCTGGGCGGCCCACGTTCTCCTCCTTGTCCCGGCTGCCCGGCACAGCGACGGACAAAGGAAAGAGGCTGAGCCGGCGACAAGTCTCTCTGTGACCAGGATCTCAAAGGGAGAAGGATGGGGTTTGGGGGATTCACCTTCCACAGAAGGCAATCCGTCGCTCAGTAAACACTCGGGCGCCATCTCGGTGCCAGGCACCAGGCTAAGTGTGGGGATACGAGAAGGCAGAGTCCCTGCCCTCAGGGAGCCGACAGTCTAAGCGAAAGGACTCCGTCTGAACAGGCTACCGAGAGCACCAATTGGGAATGACTCCTGGAGGAAAGGAGCGGCGCCGAGGAGATCCGGAGGAGGCTTCCCGGAGAAGGCAGGAGTTTCGCTGGAGTTCAGTAAAGGCAGGAAAGAGAGGAGGCAGGGATGAGGAGGGAGGGAGAGCATTTCAGCAGTGGGGAGAAAGGCAGTGAACGGGCACCAAGATGGGAGCCCCGTGGAGGCCAGTCTCAGGGGATCTCAGATATATGGTGGGCAGGAAAGCGGAGGAGGACTGTGCTGGGGCAGGGCAGAGAAGGGAGCACTTGGAGTGTCCCACACGAGCTCTTACACAGCGTCCTGGAAGATGCAGTTTGGAGGGATGGTCAGTTGTTTGGCCGGTTGGTCTGAGCCTGTAAGTTTGACTTGAAGGAAGCGTCCTCCATCGGTCCTATTTTTCAGAATCCTCGACTTGCCGAGAACACTGAGAGGTTCCAGTGATGGATGCACGCAAGGTCGCCGATGCAGTATGTGTTGACACAAGACTTGAGCCCAGACTTTCTCACCCCAAATGTGGAGAATTAACATTGAACTCTAGTCACTTTATGTGAAATCTTTTTTTAACGTTGGGTTTTGAAGGTCGGCCAGCAGCCAAGCTTCCAGGCTGCAGAGCCTCGCACTGGGTTGGCTTTTGTTACAGGGATGGTGGAGCCCTGCTCGTTTGCATGTAAGCAAGAACTCTCTTAGGTGGGAACAGTCAGCAAGCTCCAGCTGCCTCTTTGGACTGCAGGGACCCGGCTACATGGCACGGAGGAAGGGGTACATTGGCTTCCCCGAGACTCACCTCTTCCTGTGGGTGGCTAATGCCGCCATGGCTGGCAGGTCACACGGCTGACTGACTCGTGGTGGCCCACCAAAACCCAAGACCTTTTGCAGAGGTCTTTGGACTAGGAAGCCTAGAACAAAAATGGCTTCAGGGTAGGGTGGGAGATGGGGACTGAACAAAAATATGCCTAACACCTCACTTTGTAGTGCCAGGGAATAGGAAATTGAGGCGGTGTCCATCAACTGGGAATGGCTGAACCAGTTGTGGCACATGTCGGTGATGGAATACTATTGTATTATAATATATAAGAAATAAGAAATATATAAGATATAAGATATAAGATATAAAATATAAGAAATGATCAGCAAGATGATTTCAGAAAAAACTGGAAAGATCTACAGGAACTGATGCAGAGTGCAATAAGCAGAACTGGGAGAACATTGTACACAAAAATGGCAATATTGCGGGATGATTAATCCGTGAAAGACTTGGCTGCTCTCAGCAATGCAGTGATCTGGGACAATCCTGAAAGACTAACGACAGGGAATGCCATCCACCTCCAGAGAAAGAACGACTGGAGTCGATGGATGTGAATTAAAGCAGACTATCTTTCCTATCAGTGCATTTATGGTTTAATTTGGGGGGTTGGGTTATGTATGAGTGTGCTCTTACATCAATGACCAATGAGGAAGTGTCTTCTGCAGGAAAATTAAAAAAAAAAAACCAGGGATGTGTATCCACGAAGTGTCTGAGGTCTTAGACTTTGCTGACTTCAAGAGTGAGTCAGAATATGTTCACTTTAATACTAGAGACTACATCTCACGACCATAGGTCAGAGCTCATTATAGTAACTGCCATTTCAATGAAGTCTCCATGTAAGAAAATCAATCAAGATTTATTGAGTTCTAAGTGCAAAATCCTTCCTTAGAGACTGTGGGAGATGTAATTAGCACAAACGATAGTCTTCTTGGAAAGCCCCTGGATTCTCAAAGTCCAGATATCTCAGGTGGGGCTCAAAGTACTTCCCTTCCACTCCCATATTTCTATTAATGGAGCCACCACCTTCCTGATAAGTCAGTTTAACAACCTTGGGATCATCCTCGATTCTCCAATCTCATTCCACAAATTAGCTTAGTTGTCGAGTCTGGTCCACATTGCCAGGATAATAGTAAATTTCTCCAGTCATATAGTAAATGCTCTAGTTCAGAACCTCGTCACCTCTTTCTTGGACTCTGGATATAGCCATCTAATTGGTCTTCCTGTCTTCAATCTCTCCCTCTTCCAATCCATTCTCCATCCAGCTCCCATCTTCCCAGTCACCCAGACTTACAACCTCAGTGATATCCTCTATATCCCTCTCACTCTACTGTCCCCGAACCCAATCTATTGTCAGACTGTCTATCCTGTACTCAGCTGCCAAAGTGAGCCCCCTAAAGTTCAGTTTTGACCATTGATTCCCAAGCTTTTTTGGCCTCCTGCCCCCTTTCCAGAAAAAATATGACTTAGCCCCCCTGGAAATTAAATTTTTAAAATTTTAATTGCAATTAATAGGAAATTAATAGGAAAGATAAATGCACCTGTGGCTCCTGGATCGCTGCAGCACCCACCAGGGGGCGGTGGCGCCCACTTTGGGAATCACTGGTTTTGACCAAAGATCAGGTCAGACCCCACTTCAGCAAATACCACTGACTCTCTCTTTACACTGAGCATTAAATCCAACATCTTCTCCCACTCCAAACCCGTCCTAACCTGACACCCTCGACCTTTCTAGTCTTCTCGCACTTTCAAGCATTCCCTGGAGGACCCAACAGCTCCTTCGCCCAGTGGCTCACTTCCTAGATCCATGCCTTCTCAGCATCTGTCCCCCGTGGTGGGATTGTTCTTTCTCCAGTCATCCGCCTCCTGGTTTTCCCTGCTTCTTTCATGACTCAGATGAAATCCTATCCTAATGGCTTATAGGATATTCCTGGAGGGGATAAGAGTGTTAGGAAATCCACCGGGATCATAAAGCTTAACCGATATTAATTTTGTCCAGCAAGTCGCGGGGGGATTTATTGACCGAGTATATTTCGAGTCATGCCTTAGATTTCCGTTAATCCCCTCTCGGTGTCCCCCTTCTCAGGATGATGCCTCGCCCTGTAGGCTGTCCTCAGAAAACAGGGTGCTTGTCCTCCGGCTTGACCCGTTTGCCCTGCTCTCGACTTCGAGTTCTGTTCTATCCATCTGAGCGCACAGAAGGCTCCGGGGCAGATCGCCGCTCCTTCCCATGAGGTAGATGGAGGGCTTCCTTGGCAGGAACATCACAATCGCGGACACCACAGTGGCTGGCACCACCGCCATCTCCCCAGAACGATGCCCATTTCTGAAGGGCCGCTGCCCAAGGAGCCCTACCGTGTGGGGGTTCTGGATTCAGAGCGGAGCCCTTCAGAGAGCAAGCGGCCGGACTCCCGAGTGTCCCTTGGCTTATGCTCACAGCTCCGACGGCACCTCTCCAAGCACATTGCCGGATGGTGTCCCCCATTAAAATGTGGCAGCCAGAAGTTACTGACTCCACCTCAGTCAGCTCGTTCTTCATGGCCCCATGACGTTTCCGAGCTCCTTTCCCACTCCTCTCCTTCATGCCTTCCCTATTCCAGCTGGGCGGGACTGGGTGCCATTTCCCACATGCAGCATCGCCTCTCCCACCAGCAGAACTTGGTCCAGGCTGCACGCCATTTTGAATGCCCCCTCTTTGAATCTTCATCTTCCTTCGAGGCTCATCGCCGTGGCCACAGCCGAAGAAAAGCAGCCTCTCTTGCCTCTCCGGTTCCCAGCGGGCTTCTCTGCTTAGACCGTGCCTTTGCACACTGGACTGCCGGCTGCCCGAGGCCTCTTCCTTTGGGTCTCTGCATACCCATCTGCCACCGGCATCTTGTCCTCGTATACACTGAATTTGTGCTGATGGGACTGGATTAGGACAATCAAGTCACATAATACTGGACGGGGCGGGATGAGATCAGACTGGCCTGGCCTGGCCTGGATTCGATCGGATTCATCGGTTTCAGGCAAATGGCTTGCCCAGAGCTTGCCATGTTGCACAGGAAGCCGAAAGTGAGGGAAGAGCTGCTGGAACAGCGTCCTCGGTTTCCCTCTCCTTAGTGTCCCTTCAGCCGAGCTCCCAAGGGTGACGTGGCAGCTTAGCCTCCATCTGATTCGGGCGCCCCCATCTCTCCTCATTTGGGAAGCCCATTAAACTTTTCGGCCACTTGAGAAATGATGCCCCCCTTCCAGAAGGTGTGAGAGGGGCTGGGAAGCTCCCGATCTCCGGCCTGGGGAGCCTACAGGGCTCTCACCTAACAGAGTCCCCCGGGGGGTACTGGAAATGCTCAGATCCTGCCTGTACAGGAATCCCGTTCAGTCATTTCTGCACGTCCAGCTCTCCCTGACTCCATTGGGCTTTCTTGGCAAAGATACCGGAGACGTCCGCCATTTCCTTTCCCAGCTCGTTTTACAGATGAGGAAACTGAGGCAAACGAGGTGAAGGGACTTCCTCAGGATCACACAGCTAGTAAGTGTCTGAGGCCAGACTTGAACTCAGGAAGGTCTCCTTGACTCCAGGCCCAGCTCTCTGTATACTTTGGAGTCACCTAGATGCTCCAATGCCATGTCTAAGCAGAGCCAGACCAGTAGTATTGACAGAATGGATCCTGACCTGTTCAGGGTCGATTGTAACCAGTCAGATCAGTTTGGGCATAAGGAGGTTCTCGTTTGCCATTAAGGTGCCTCCCACACCCAGCTGGCCAACACCCCGGCCCCACGTCTCAGGACCAGGAAGGGCCGATCCGTATCTGCCACCTTCAGCTGGACACGGATCTCCCAAGCGCCCCAGCGAGGGAAAGGCTGTTATTATTCCCATTTTACTGATGAAGAAACGGAAGCTCCAAATGACCTGCTATCTTCCCAGAGGCGCGCGACCTGAATCTGGGGCTTCTCTACTTCAAATCCCATTTGTGAAGGCTGAAATCCGGCAGCCACTCGGAAGCTCCCCACCTTTAAAAGAGCCACGCCGTGTGTCTGAGTGGCAAAGGCAGCCCGTGGCACCCCCAGCAGAGGCTCCGGGGGGGAGGGGGATCTCCCACCTCGTGCTGGCTTTGGGATCCCATCGGAGCCCCCTCCCGCCTCGGGAGTCAGTCCTTGTTTTTCTTTTCAGCCTCACAACTTTGTCTTGTTTTTTTTAGCAACTTCCAGTCCTAACAGGATGCTCTAAGATAGGAATCTTTATGGAGTGTCTGCTGACTCAGTAAACAGTGCGAACGAGCCAGACACCCTGCCTGGCAGCCTCCAGGAAAGGCCCTCCCAGAGCTTCCGAGGAGCCAGGGGCGCGCGTGCCCAGGGGCAGAGGGGCAGAGGGGCAGCCGGGGCTGGCACGGGGAACACGGACGTTTCTGTGTCTCCATCTGTGACCGGCGACAGAGCTTCGAGGATGGCAAAGCATGTGGTGACGTGAGAGGGTAAACCCAGGTCTGCCGAATTCTGCAATAAAAAAAGGGAAAGTGTGGCGGGGATCTGCCCTGGGAGCCTTTGGCCCTCGCCTCCAGGCCCACTCGGATGTTTATTTTAGGCTGGTATTGCCCCTCTGTGGGCCTCAGTCTCCTCCTCTGTAAAAGGAGGTGGCCAGACCTGACCAGCTCTAAGGACTTGGCTGGCTATAAACCGTGATCCTCGGAGGCCCTGCTCGTGCCTCACACCATTCTGCAGGTCGAGGTGAATCTCAGGCCTCAGTGGAGTCTTCCTCGTGCTTCATTGCACAGATCAATAGAACAGCTGCCCACTTCTGAGGGCTATTAAAATGGGCTGATTTATCAAAATTTCAGACACATCCAAGCTCCCCCTCCCTTCCTTTCCCTTTCTCTGTCTCTCTGTCTCTCTGTCTCTCTGTCTCTCTGTCTCTCTGTCTCTCTCTCTGTCTCTCTCTCTCTCTCTGTCTCTCTCTGTCTGTCTCTCTCTCTGTCTCTCTGTCTCTCTCTCTCTGTCTCTCTCTCTCTCTGTCTCTCTGTCTCTGTCTCTCTCTCTCTCTGTCTCTCTCTCTGTCTCTGTCTCTCTCTCTCTCTCTGTCTCTCTGTCTCTGTCTCTCTCTCTCTCTGTCTCTCTGTNCCTCATCGCTGCCTCCCTGTCCCGTTTCCTTCATGTCCCAGCTAACAGCTTCTTCTAGAAGAACAGATCTTCTAAGGAAGCCTTTGCCCATCCTGGGTTCGAGGGCCTTCCCTCTCTTGGCCACTTCCTTCCTGTCCAGCCCAGAGCTGGCATGTGTCTGTTTGCTCAGTGGTCCCCCATTAGACTGGGAGCTCCTGGAGGCAGGGACTGACTTTGGCCTTTCTTGGTGCCCCCAGAGCTTGGCATAGTGCCAGGCCTGCGGGAGGTGTCTGGTCAATGTTTATTGACTATTGATGGGTTCTCTGACTCGTCCTGTTTGGCCCTAGATGGCAAGACGAGGGCTCATGGCAGGGCGGGGAGGGTCACAGGCAGATAATCTTAGTCCCGACGTCCGGAAGTAAAATCCTCAAATGAGAAGTGGCCCAGAGCGGAAGGCAGTGAGCATTTGTAGAGTTCCTGCTTGTGCCAAGCGCTGCGAAGAGCACCCAGCAAATAGGATCTCGTTTTACCTCCCAACAGCCCTGCGAGGCAGCTGCCCCTTTTAATCTTCATTTAAGAGTGGAGGAAATTGAAGTCATCAAATGTTCAGTGTCACTGTGCCCAGGGCCACACAACTAGCAAGGGGCTGAGGCTGGATTTGAACTCGGGCTTTCTGACTCTGAGTCCAACATACTACCCACCAGGCCCCCAGCTGCCTCCCTCTCAGCCAGAAAGAGAATGAGTTTCCCAGGAGGCAGAAGGGGGCAGGAGGCCTTCAAACAGAGCCTGTGTGGCCACTGGACAGATGTGAGGTCACTAGGAGCCTCAGTCAGTGCTAGTGGGAGGAGGACCACAGAGGCGGCTTGGCCTAGAGGACAGATGGGTCAGGGGGAGGACATCCTGGTTTAAAACACTTGGGCGACCCTGAGGAGTCACGTGGCCTCTTCACCCCTCAATTTTCTCCTCTGTATCGTGGGCATAATATCGTCCTTGAGGTCCTGAGGTTGTTGTGAGGGTTAAATAGAATCCCATCCATAAAGTACTTACCAACCTTTACCCGGTAAGTCCATGGGAGCCACTATTGCTGGTAACCGGCCGGTTAAAATGGGGACCACCATGTGGAAACATCTCAAGGCCAAGGAATGCCCAGCATCTCTCTGCAAAAGACGCCCTGCTGTGGGTGACTCACCACTTGTTCTCTAGGTGGCCAGAGCGGAATGGCGCGCCTCCAGAAGGCCAGTCTGGAAGGCCACCCACAAGCGATGCTGCTGCCCTCTGAAGGCCCTTCCAGCTCTTGAAGCTATCATTCCTCTAGCCAGCTCGCTCTAGGATCTCAGATGCTCCCATCCCAGGGGTGTAGAGCAAATGGTGTGTCAGAGAGGTGTGTGTGTGTGTGTGTGTGTGTGTGTGTGTGTGTGTGTGTGTGTGTTTTTTATCATCATTGAAAGAAAGACTCAATTTCAGTTAGATAAAGTTGTCATCCTCCCCTATACCCCTGAATCCCCTGGGGGCACCCCAAAGACCCCCAGCTAAGAAGTCTCGGACTAGGTGATCTCTAAGGGCGCCCTCCCCGCCACAGCACCAAAGTCTCGGCCCCCAGCCCCAGTATGTGTGATGTGGAGGCAGTTCTGTTGTTCTGCTCCTCTTTGCCCCTGAACGTGTTTCCTCTGAAGCCAATTCAAATCCAGGCTCTGTCGCCTCTTATCTCTGTGATCTCAATTCTATGATCCTTTGGCTTTTCCACTCCAAGTCCTGGTTTCCCTATCTGTAAAATGGGGAGGAAGGGATTAGATTAGCTGACAGCTCAAGTCCTTCCCTTTCTAAATCTTCTGAACATTCTTAACAAACAGTGATTCATCACCTACTTTGACACCTGCAGGGTCAGGGAGCTCATGAGGAGAAATCAACAGTGGCCGCCATCTTGCACCCTTCAGCCTCGGTAGACCTGTGGACTTGGTGAAGCACAAAATGCTTTAAACAAGACAAGGGATCCAAGGTACAAAAGAGTCAGAGAATCCATTGGTCCATCAACCAATCAACAGGTGTGGAAGTTTGCCCCTTCTATGGACAGCCCTCCAGTCTCAGGGCATGTTTAGGAACACTCCTACCTTAATTCAATCATGAAGCTAAGAATCTAGACAGAGTTTTAGACTTGGAATCTGAGAGTCCTGGGTCCTAATCTCACTTTGGACACAATGTTTGTGGCCCTGACCAGGTCATTTCATCTCTGTGGACTGGGCCATCAGCAAAGATTCATCTACCATGTCCTCAATGGGCCAACACCTTCACTCGGGGAATTCCCTCAACCCAACAAGAATTCTCTACACTGATGGTATCTGCTGTCCTCAGATAGACCCATATGTACGTCCACAGTCCTACCAAAAGAAGATGGAAAGGAAGGAAGTGGACAAAAGTAAAATTCTTAAAGAGAAAAGGAGTCTCTTTCCAATGTTGTTGCTGCCAAGAGACTTTGGCCAAGGCCTTTACTTTTCTGCCTCAAAGCATTGGTCCATATGCTTTCCATGGTCTCTCCTAGCTTTCACGTGGTAGTATTCCATTCTGCAAACTTGCCATATAGCCTTCCCCAGCCTGAGGCCCCCCAGGGTAAAAGGGTCTTCTCCACGCCTGGGGGAATTATTCCTATTCTCCAACTTCTGCTCCTTAGTTTGTTAGGAGGTTAAATGTAGCAAGGAAGCTACCTCCAAGTACCTCTGCCTTGTGGCAAGACCAGTCAAGTGAGGTCACCTCCCCTGACACCCAGACTTCCGGAAAGCTCCTATTCTCTGTTGGGGGAAAATGTTCGATTGTTCCTAATTGAGGTAAGAAAGCATTAGGAGCATCTAAATTCAGCAGGGAGGCTCGGCCCCTTGGTGCCACTTATGGTTGGCTTTGTTGACAAGTCCCATATTTTTTTTTAAAAATCAAAGCCTTAACAAAATAAAAATCAAAATAACAAAATCAAAGATTTAGAAGAATGTATTGGTTCTCCTTTGGTCGTGGTCGCCAGACTTTCATTTTCCCATATGGGACAAAAAGACTGGTGCTGTTCAGCATCTGAGGCTTTTGCCATGTCCCCCTAATATCTCTTCATAGATTCTGGAAAGATACTAGTGAGCATGCCATTAAGGTTTGTCTTGTAGGTTGGTTTAATTGCATTATCTGAGAACGTAAAGCAAATGATGGGAGTTGGTCTATGGGGAATTCAGGAACTGAGCACACATAATGAAATTGCTGCCTACCCTGGCAAAGCTGAAATCCCCAGCCTTGAGGCTCTTGGCAGGAGGAATCCTAACTCCTGACTTCCTACCCAGAATGACAAAAGACCATGAAAGCTCTTCAGAGGAGCTGTGGGGCTGCCCAGCAGAGAGGGCTTAAACTTGCACTGCCTCGTCCCAAAAGAACCAGAAGCAACAAGGCTATTCGAATTCAAGGCAAGGGCAAACTGCCTACCAGTGAAAGTTTTGGGTCAATGGAATGGTTTGCCCCAATTGCTGGCTTCTCCTCCCAGAGGATCTTCAAGCAAAGGCTAGCAGACTACTTTGAAGGATTCTGGCGAGGACATGCTTGCTCAGGCTGGCCCCTGAGGTTCCTTGCAGCTCTGTTTTCCTGTGATTTTGTGGCTGAGGGCCAACGGCTTGATGGCCACCTCTTGGAAGAGGACGGCTTCCCATCGCATGGTCTGGGCTGTTGTTATCTCTCTCCAGGGGAACTTGAGCTCTTTGAGGGCAGAGACTATTTCACTCATGGATGCCAGCATTTAACCAGCATCTGTGTCTGGCAAACGGTTGATACTTAAATGCTTGTGGATCACTGATGCATATTCCAAGCAGTCCAGTATCTTCCATCATAGATCGCTGCAGTATCATAGTTGGCCAAGCCTGTCCCACATAACGCTCTTGCCAGATAAGCTGAGGCTCAGGGTCAGAGAATTTAATCAGCAGCACAGCTAGCGGGCTAGTGTTGGGCTTTGGAACTGCTTGGGTTCCTTGTTTCCAAGCCCCGCACTGTTCCCCTTTCCCATATTTCCTGCATCCATTTTCTGTATCCTTCCTGTGGCTTTTACTAAGTTATCTTCCATGGGCCTGTTCTATCTCTTCCATAAGACTTTGGGTCCTCCGAGGCAGGAACTAAGACTGCTAAGCCATGAGCTCCACGTCTACCTGACATGTGAAGACTTCAGTCAGTCACATCGAGTTCCGTCCATATTTGAATACGGATCGCCAACACAACACAGCCAACCCCTGAGCGCCCCAGTTGTGCTTGAAGAAGCAGAGGATGGAGACCCAAGGTTGGAGACCCCCCTCGCACCCGTGGCAGCCCATGCAACTTTGCACCGCTCTACATTGGAGATGTGTAGCCCAACATCGATTCTAGCGTGTATCAGTACCACTATCGGGTTTACTTCCTAAGGGGTTTGTTCTCCAAAGGGTTTAGAGCAGCTCTCTGCGTGGTGCCAAAGAACTGGAAGTTGGGGGGACCCCCATCCACTGGGGAATGGCTGAGCCAACGGTGCCATGTGATTGTGATGGAACGTCACTGCGGCTCAGGAAATGACGAGCAGGGAATTTGGGGAAAACGTGGAAAGACCTCCATGAAATGACGAAAAATGAAATGAGCAGAACCAAGAGAACGTTCCAGACGGCCGGAGAAATGCTCTTTGAAGAGTGACTTGTGCGCGTCCACCTCCAGAGAAAGACCCGACAAGGGGAAGCCAGCAGGACGGCGTTTTGGAGAGACGGATTCTTTTTGTCCAAAGACGCCTTCCCTAGTGGAGGAGGGGAGGGGCAGGGAGGGAAGCAGTTTCTTGGATGTTTTAATGGGTCAAACAAATGACTGAATACATTTAAATTAAGAACAAATGAATGTAAAGCAATAGAAACGCCCAGTGAAAATAACTGAGTGTCACCCCACATAGGGCAAACTGCAAAGAGGGCAAAAGGTAGAAGAGTTCGTGTTGGAGGCACAAGAAACCCATATGGAGGTGCGAATGGCACAACCAAGCAACCGGGAAATAACTTTGGAATTATGCAAGAAAGTGACTGCGATATCCACATAGATCTGGCCCAGAGATCCTGTTACTGCACAGTTACCTCCAAGGAGGCCCCAGAGCTGTTCATCTAAATC
Source organism: Gracilinanus agilis (assembly GCF_016433145.1). Lineage (NCBI taxonomy): Eukaryota > Metazoa > Chordata > Mammalia > Didelphimorphia > Didelphidae > Gracilinanus > Gracilinanus agilis. The sequence continues at coordinate 5,360,299 of NC_058134.1, read as the reverse complement.
TTTCTAGCATCTCCTCAAGGGGTGGCAAAGAACCAAAAACAGAGATGGCGACCACTGACCGGGGGAGGGTAAGCAAATTGTGGGACAAAAACGCGCCAACCCCTCATCTTTGAGGAAATGGGGCATTCTGGGGGCCTGCAGACTCTCTTAGACTCCACTGAGGTTTGGGCTCGTTTTGCCCATCTGCTGCTCTCTTTGTAACAGAGTAAATAAACTCTGGGCGAGGGAGGGAGGACGAACAGAACCAGGATCCTGCGAGTTTTGTATAAACCCAGATTCCTTAACCCGAGGACGCAGCCTGCGTTCCGCGACCACACGGGCGGCCATCATCTCTTTCCGTTGGCTGCACCTGGAAAATGACCAGCCTGGGACGGTCATGCTTGAACCTGGAAATGCGTGAGTCTGTCCCACTGTGAGGATGGGCGGACCCTTGGTTTCGACCCAGGACCCCAGGATGCTGGGATGCTGGACTGCCCAGCTCCGGCCACATTGGGGGTCCTCTACGGTGCCCACCCCGGGAGGCACCTGCTAAATCTACTGGTTTCAGCTTTTTATGCCCCCCTTCCTCCCCCCTCCCGCCGCCCCCCAGGCTATGAAAGTCCGAATGGGGTTTTCAGGGGAGAAATGGATCTGTCTGGTGGAAGACATAGAATTGGCCTACTTAGTCCAGAGGGAAGGTGAGAAGCTTCAGAGGCAGATTTAAGCTGAATAGGAGGACAAACTTCCTAGGAATTAGAGCTCTCCCTCAGAATGCCAGGATGGACCGGCCCGCCAGCATTCTGAGCAAGTTCATGGCAAATGAAGGGCCCCCTCCCAGCCCCCTCCCAGCCGCCGCTCTCATACACAGAAAGGGACTCGGAGGTGACTTTGCACTGGCGTCTATTGCTGAAAAATAAAAAAATCAATACTCGGCCCTGAGATGAATTCAAAGAGAGTTGGCCAATCTGAGCAGACGATCGTAAACCGAATTGCCCCGGCCTCGAGCCTGTGACCAATGGGCCGGGAGCCCGCACCGGGCTGCTTCTCTTTCGTGGTTCCTCCCCTGCGTCCGACATGCAGATGCTCCCTCGTGACCCTCTTGTCCATGCCGTGCTCGATTTTCAGTTCATTTCGATTTTCCCAGCGTGGGGGGTCAGGCTCGGCGCCCCCCGGCTCTCCCCCAGGTGGAGATGCTCAGAGGCTCCGCCTCCGCCTGGGGCTGCATCCCATCCCACGCCATCCTCTTCCCTTCAGTTGGGCCCTTCCAGCTTCATTCACATTCGACACACGCACTGAAAACATGGCAGGGGCTGGGAAAAAGCAAAGAATTGATTTGTGGAGGCTGATTGTAGAATCAGCTCAATGCGGAGAAGCCCCAGCAAGGCCTGTTTCTTAAATGGCGGGAGGGGGTTGGGATGCCCTGAGAGACTGGCTTCTGGGGCCGCGTTCTGAGGAACGAATGACCAGCTCCAATTGCTTAGCCCGAGAGAGGCTTCGGACCGGCAGCTCCCTCTGGGGCCGAAGGACTCCTGAGCTGGACATTTGCTCTTCCACTCAGCCCAGGCCACCAGGTTTTCAGTCTTTAAGAGGGCAGTGAGAGACCGTCACCAGGGCTAGCCAGCTCGTATGGCGTGGATGGCATCCTTCATCCAAACATCTGAAAGATTGATCACAAGGGATGCGTGTCTCTTAAATGTGACTCTTCCAGGCTTTGGGGTCTTTGACAGCCTTCATTGTGCCTTAGTGTAGACACACCCTCTCCATCTCACTGGGAATAAGTGTAGTGAAAGCAGCAAGTGCACTGAGATCCCATTCTAAGACTGGGAGCACTTGATGGAGGATAGAAGGGGTAGATGAGAGGGACTCAAGGGAGAAGGAGGAGGAGGAAGAGAAGGAGAAGGAGGAGGAGGAGGAGGAAGAGGAACTTGAACTATGCTTAAATCACTTGTCCATGGTCACACAGAGGTAGTTTATGTCTGAAGCAGGATTCAAACCCCCATTTCATAGGAGCTAGAACTAGAAGGGGCCTTCAAAATCATCGAGGCTAAGCCCCTCATTTCATAGATGGGGAAACAGTGACCCAGAATGAAGAAGGCATTTACCTAAGGTCTCCCAGGTAGGAAGCCACACTTGGCCGGGATTGGGAGCCAGGTCCTTAGACTGCAGTTGGGGCACGCTCTCCTCCTCTAAGAGCATATTTGCTGAAAAGCAAAGTTCGAGACTCCCTTTAGAAACGTGTCACTCAGTTTCCCTTTGGGGATTTCCAGTAATCATTCTAGCCCAGGACATGAGGAGAGAAACACCCAGAGATCTGATCCATCCGTGACTCTTGACCTGCCATATTTGGCTGCTCAATAAAGGAATGACTAAATGTTAGAAGAGCGAGGAAGCTCCATGGACCAAGCACTGCAGTCAACGCTGAGGTTGGAAAGCCACGAGCGCCCATCCCTGAACTCCCAGGGCTCCTGTTCCAAAGAGGAAGACGAGGGCGAGGGGAGGGTCCCTGGCCCCTAGGGGACAACGGCAAGAGCCAGAGCCGAGTCTCCTTACTGGCATTGCCACTGACAACCTCAACTTTCTAATGTGGAGCCGCTTTCCAGGAACAAGGATATGGGGGGAGGCGGGCCATGTTCTCCTCTGGGGCTCCAGCAGCTGGGAACACCGAGGAGGTGGGGCTGCAGTGCCAGCTGCCAGAAGGTGGATTCCCCGAATGCTTGTTGTGGGAGCCAGGCTGGAGGCAAGGCTGGTGGTCTGGGGGGGAGCTGTTGCTGCTGGGGCTGTTGCTGGGCTATCGTTGGCCCTTGGGAGGGTGGTAGGAGGAGAAGAAGGAGAATCCAGTGAGGAAGAAATTAGATGCCTTCTTTGGGCTGAATGTTGCCTTTTGGCTAGGGAAGCCTCTTGTAGAACACGAGTTCCTAAGCCAAAAAAGTGATCTGCCTTAAAATGTCGCCCCTTGTGCCCCACCATACAGGCCTGCTCTAGAACCAGAAATTCCTGCCGTTGGAACCACTCCTTGGGTTAAATCACAGGGTCTACTAAAGGCGCTCGTCCCAAATCCCTGGGAGAAACAAGCCAGGAACGCTTCACATCCCTTAGTGGATCCATGTACGTCTGTGTGCTCATCGGATAAAGGAGCTGGCCCCTGGCACGGAACAAGACCTTTGGGGAAAGCACTAGAACCCGGGTCTATTCAGATGGGCAGAGACAAGGCAGAGAAGGTCTCCAGTGGAGGGAGGCTCCTTTGGGAGCCTGGATATGACGAGGGGCCAACATTAGGGCAAGGGGGCCTGAGGAGGGCTGGGTAAGGCCAGAGAAAAGGGGGAGTGAAGAAGGGGCCCAAAAAGATGGGGTCCAAGGATGGAATCTCGCCTTTTGGGGTTCTGACTTGGGCAGGATGAGAATGTCAGCTCCATGACTCCATATTGCTGAAACAATGATGGCAGCCTGCTCAGCAGCTAGAGAGCCCTGGCCTTGCTCACAAGAAGGTCTGAGTTCAAGTCCCTCTTGTGACCCTTGCTGGCCTGGTCCCATGAGCCTCCTTGAGTCTATCTGAGCCTCTGGGCTCCTCTGTAAGAAAGGGTCGGTGGTTCTGTAATGCCCGCCTCCCGTGAGGCATAGACAGGCTCTTTCCTGGTTCCCCTTTATGCTTTGGAGGAGGGAGAAATGACAGACAGATGAATATCCTACTACGTGCTCTGCACTGTACTAAGCACTTAATACTTTACTAGAAGTGTCATCATTATCCCCATTTTATAGCTGAGGAAACTGAGGCAGATAGAAGTTAGGTGATTTAATGTCCAGAGTCACCCAACTAGTAGGGATCTGAAGCCAGATTTGAATTCAGGTCTCCTTGATTCCTGGCCAGCACTCCGTCCACTATGTACCCTGCCAGTTGTCCATCTGCTATCACCTTCCCTTCCTTGTTCATCTCCAGTTTATCCTGGCTCTCGCTTGTTCGCACATAGTGGTCTCCCTTTACTCCTCGAAGGTAGGATTTGCCTTTTGTCTTTCTCTTAGCACAGTGCTTGGCACATAGTAGGTGCTCAATAAATGCCTGTTGGCTGTGTGACATACTCTGGAGGCCTTGAAGCACTTTCCGTAGCAGCTACCATTAATAATAAATGTAGTGGGGCAGCTGGGTAGCTCAGTGGATTGAGAGCCAGGACTAGAGATGGGAGGTCCTAGGTTCAAATCTGACCTCAGATACTTCCCAGCTGTGTGACCCTGGGCAAGTCACTTGACCCCCATTGCCCACCCTTAACATTCTTCTGCCTTGGAGCCAATACACAGTATTGACTCCAAGATGGAAGGTGAGAGTTTTTAAAAAATAAAAATAAAAGTAGCAGGAAGGACATAGCAGGGAGCCTGAAATATCACCTCCCTTCCCCCTCACAGCAGCCTGGACAGTTGGGCAAACTTTCTCCTGCCATTTCCCCTTAGAAAGTGCAATAGTGTATGTTCCTCTAGTTCAAGTTCTTTAGAGATATAAGTTGGGGAAATGTACTGATTCACTGGGGAAACGAGGCTTGTAAATGGGGGAGGTTTCTACATGCCCGTTGCCCAATGGAATCACAGGAGGGATTGCATTTGCTCCCCAGAACTCTGACTCCCAGTTTCCCATGTTCCCTCTCACTTTATGTGCTAACATAGGGAGGATATAAGTTTTGTGTAGCTCCGCCCCTCACTTTTTCCCTGATCGCAGCTGGGAAAGCAGGCTTTGTGCCAGGCAGGAGAAATTACACACGTGGGTTTACTTTTTGTTAGATAATTACGTTTGAACTTCTAGTTCTTTTAGTTTATTTTCTTTCTACTTCAAGTGATTATTAAGAAACTTTATAAAATATAATACCTGGAGTTATTGGATATTAATTTAAATTTTGCAGTTCCTAAGTCTATTTTACAGATGAGGCAAGTGGGGTCACACAGCCCAGTTTCTGCAGCCTAGCCCTGGCATCGCTCCACCTGGCTTTCAGCCTCTCCATCGATGAATTATAAGCAATAAACGTGCCAGTGTTCCAAACAAGAGCGATCCATCAACAATGCTATGGACATGACTTGAAAGACTTCATGAAAACACATGGCTGTATGCCTCTGGGCAAGTTACTTAACCTCTGATTGCCTCCATTTCCTTAACTGTAAAATGGGGATAATAATTGCACTTCTCTTGTGGGGTTTTGCAAAAATCAAATGTAATATTCTGTAAGTGTTTAGCAGAGCTCCTGGCACATGAGCGGCTCTTAAGAAGTCCCAGCGGGGGGGCAGCTGGGTAGCTCAGTGGATTGAGAGTCAGGCCTAGAGACAGGAGTTCCTAGGTTCAAATCTGGCCTCAGACACTTCCCAGCTGTGTGACCCTGGGCAAGTCACTTGACCCCCATTGCCCACCCTTACCACTCTTCCACCTATGAGACAATACACCGAAAGTACAAGGGTTAAAAAAAAAAAAAAAGAAGTCTCAGCGGTCTGCCTTGTGCCCTCTGCAAAGCAGGAAGGCGAGCCAGGAGAGGCTCTGGGTCCCGTCCCTGGAATGGGGTCCTTTTGCACTCATCTCTGTAGGTTGTGGGGCTTTGCGAACCTCTGGAGCTGCTGGACCAGCCTCTGCCAGCAGAGCACAGTGCATTGCTGGCAAGATAAATGGCACCGGCTGAGAGGCAGCCAGGGACTGGGGGCTGCTCTCTGATTAGACGTCCACGGGGGCTGGGCCACTCTGCTCTGGAGTCCTGGGAAGCAGCCCACAGACAGAGCGATGGCGCAGCTCAGCCTCCCCCAGCTGTGGGGTCCGCGTTCAGGGGCCCCGGGAGAGCAGGGCACCCCCTCTCATCGGCTCGTTCTAAGGGGCCAAATGGCCAAATGGCTGCCCGCAGGCAGCGGCCAGCTTCCCGTCAAGCCTTCAGGACTGTGAGATGCAACAAGGAGACCCTGGCCAAGACTTCTCTGGAAGGGGCTGGTTGCCTCGAGATGTCTCAGGGGGAGTAATCGGGCTTGGCATCTCCGAGGCTGTGCCAGGCACAGTCATGCCAGCCGGGAGTTAGCTGGGGCAGGTCCTGCCACGCTGGATGGGACACCAAAGCTGGCAAGAGCCCATCACTCTGAGCATGGCTGGCCACCAGGTAGTGAACTGCATGAAAGGTATAGAGTGCTCCTCTTGAGGGCTGAAGACCTGGGTTCAAATTTCACCAATGATATCTCCTAGCTAGGAAACCCTGAGCAATTCCTTCCACAGCCAGAATCTGAGTTTCCTTCACTGTAAAATGGGAATAACCATCTTCATAGCTCCTTCCCCATGGAGTCTGTGGCCAGCTCCAGTGAGGCAAATTCTTGGCCAATGCAGAAGGACCATAGAAATGTCAGAGAAGAGAAGAGCTGGTAGAAATCTGAGCCAAATGAACTTGTTTCTCCTCTTCCCCGCCAGACCAAGCAGCAGAAAGAAAGGCTGAGCCATACCAAGGAGGCCCCATTTATAATTGATGAACTTGTGTCTTGGGAGAGAATGGATGGGAATTCTTCTGAATTATTCCCCAGGACCCAGCAGTGCTCTGCGCACTTTTATGGATGTCTATAAATTATGTAAAGAAAAGAGGCACAGCCCATGAAGCTGGCCGAAAAGAAGAACCAGGATAGGGAAGCTGGTGGCTCAGAGGACTGAGAGCCAGCCTAGAGATGAGAGGTCCTGGGTTCAAATCTAGCCTTGGCCATTTCCTAGCTGGGTGACCCTAGGTAAGTCACTTAACCCCCATTACCTAACCCTTACTCTTCTTCTTCCTTGGAACCAAAATATAGTATTGCTTCTAAGATGGAACATAAGCTTTATTGAGAGAAGTGGAAGAGAGAGAGAGAGAGAGAGAGAGAGACAGAGAGAGAGAGAGAGAGAGAGACAGAGAGACAGAGAGAGAGAGACAGAGAGAGACAGAGAGAGACAGACAGAGAGAGAGACAGACAGAGAGAGAGACAGAGAGAGACAGACAGAGAGAGAGAGACAGAGAGAGACAGACAGAGAGAGAGAGACAGAGAGAGAGAGACAGAGAGAGAGAGAGAGAGAGAGACAGAGAGACAGAGAGAGAGAGACAGAGAGAGACAGAGAGAGACAGACAGAGAGAGAGACAGACAGAGAGAGAGACAGAGAGAGACAGACAGAGAGAGAGAGACAGAGAGAGACAGACAGAGAGAGAGAGACAGAGAGAGAGAGACAGAGAGAGAGAGACAGAGAGAGACAGAGAGAGAGAGAGACAGAGAGAGAGAGAGACAGAGAGAGAGAGACAGAGAGAGAGAGAGATGGAAAGGTAGACAGGGCTGCCATTAACTTAAATATATTTATATAAAATCCAACTGGGTAGAAATCCAATCTAATGGGAAACAAGAAAATGAGTTATCAGCTAGACCTGGGTGATTTGGGGAAAGATGAAGAAACTTTCTGCTTCCGGATTCTCCATTTTTAATGACTTTATTTCAGTATAGGGTGGTAGCAAATAGAGAGATGGCCTCAGAGCCAAGAAGAGCTGGGTTCAAATCCTAACTCTGAAATATATGCGGTGTGTCTCTCTCAAGCAAGTCACAGTCTCAGTACCCATCCCAGTCCTGCCCCACCAAGTGACTCTCCAAGACTGAGAATTACAGAGAAAGCTGCTGACCAGCCTGGGTCAAGGGAGTTCCCACGCTGTTGAAGTCGCAGGTCCGGGCCTTATGCCCGTCTTTTGCAGTGTGAGAGAGCACAGGAAGTGGACATGGAGGCAGGGAGAGCGGGGTCCAAATATTGCCTTTGGCACTGCTGGCTCTGGGGCCAAGGGAAAGTGATTTGATCTCATTCAGTCTCCGTTTCTTAACTTGTAAAATGGGGCTAATGATGTCTACACTGTCTGTGTCCCAGAAGATTGCAAGGCTCAAATGGGCTGATGGGTAGAAAGCCCTTTGGACACCGAAGAAGAATGGGAAATGTCCCTGTTCTGATGAATGTGACAAATTCACAGCAGATGACTGGAAAGGAATGTCGGGGTGCCAGAGAGCAGAGCACAGCGGAGGTTTGTGGCAGTGTGACTGACTAAGGGACCATGGAGTCAGAAATCAAACTTCCTCACTGCGTGATCCTGGATAAGTCACTTACACTTGGTGAGACTCCCTTTTCTCACCTGTAAAATGGGATAACAGCACTTGCCCTCCCCAGGGAGGGGGTGCCCACCTGAAACAACAAACTTGAACCTTTGTGCAATGCAGAAATGGCAGGAAGGGTCAGCTGTGGGACTGCAGCCTCAGAAGCGGCCACAGTACAAGATTCCGACATCACTGAGCACTTGGGGGACTGAACCACCCCCGTTTGGTTGCCTCCTTAATCAAACCAAGGGGACTCCCGTGGAACAGGTCGGGCAAAGGCTACCCCTGAGAACACGACTGGCCCCAAAAAGGCTCCTAGACTTGGGGATGGGGAAGAGAGGAGAGAGAGTGCGGAGGGACCCACAGAGCGGGAATGCCTCCGAGCAGGACTCCCCCAGGGGGGGCAGGCTGGGCTGAGCAGCGGCGGGAGCCCCCACTCGGGAGAAGGCCAGCTAAGGTCCCGGAGGAGCCCGGGTGAGGTCTGCGAGCCAGGTCTGGGGCCGAGGAATGGGAGGAGATGACGATTTTCTCAGTACGAGACGATCCTCGTGGAGCCGTTGGCCGGACTGGAGCTCTCTACCACGCCGGCCGCCATCGATGCACGGACCCCGAGAGGAGGGTCAGCCTCGCCGTCTAAGGACGCGCCGGGGAGCAGCCGTCCTTGCTAAATGCTAAATGAGGCGCCGAGTCAATGCGAGAGTGTAAATAGAAGCGCTCGACTCCCCGAAGGGGGCCCCAGATGGCGGGTGCTAAGCAGCGCCCGCAGGAGCGGCAGAACCGAGTGGGCAGATGGGAGCAGATGGGCTGTCCTTGATCCGAGGATTCCGTCTCCTCCACAACCGCTAATGGCATCACTCACAGACTTGGTGCCTCCATTTTGATTTTCCCCCAAGAGCTGGTCTGTGGAAAATGAATAATGAAAAGGACTCAATCCAGCACGCCAAGTATTTATCGAGCGGACACTCGGGCCGCCCATGATGGCAGCTGCTGGGGAGGAGAACAAGAACGTCTCCCACCTCCTCTCAAGCACGAGTTTGCATTTCAAGTGGGTGGGGAGAGAGACGTGCAAAGGGAAGGAAATGCAGAGTAGTCTGAGGAATGGGAGATCTCTCCCCACCAGGGCAATCACGGAGGAAGCTAGAGAGCCTGAGGGAAGCAAGGAAGCAGGGAGTGCACTCCAGGCAGGGAGACAGCCTGAGCAAAGGTGCAGAGGTGAGAGACTATGTCCCTACTGTGTGCCAGGGAAAGAAAAGAGACCAGCATGGCTGGAATACAATATCTAGGAAGGGAAATGATATTAGACAAGCCTGCAAAGATAGAGGGAAGGAAGGGCTCTAAGGGACATACTGAGGATCTCATGTTCTAGCCTAGAGACAAAAGGAAGCCATGGAAAGTTCTTGAGCAAGAGCCTGGCATGGTTAGACACTTGCTCTAGGAAGATGACTTCGATAGGTCGAATGTGGATAGATTTGAGAGGGGAGCCATTGGAATCAGGCTGGCCTATTAAGAAAGGGATTACCAGTGATTGTGAGAAGAGAGAAAAGGGGGTTTAGGGGAGAGCTTTTGTGGACTGAAAATATTCAAGATGGGGCAGCTGGGTCGCTCAGTGATGGAGAGTCAGACCTAGAGATGGGAGGTCCTAGGTTCAAATCTAGCCTCAGACACTACCCAGCTGGGTGACCCTGGGCAAGTCACTTGCCTACCCTGACCACTCTTCTGCCTTGGAGCCAATACACAGTATTGACTCCAAGACAGGTTTAAAAAAAAAAAAAGAAAAGAAAATGTTCAAGACTTCATAAGTGCTGAGGGTGAAGGAGCATGAATAACTTCGGATGAGAGTAGTTGTAAATGGGGATGCCTAAGAGCATGCTGGGACCCCCAGCATCAGTGAGAAATTCAGGAAGGGGAGGCCAACGGGCTCCACCATCCTCACCATGTTAGAGAGAGCTCGAAGGGGAATTGTGAGGTGTTCGATAAATATGGCAGCCACAAAGGGCTGTTGTTTCCAACAAAACAGAACAAAACAAAACAAAGGCAGCGAGGCCATGAGCGTAGGGTGCGAGGGAAGGGACTTGGCACCCAGAAGATTCACAGGGCCGGGACGACAGTGCTGCCAGGGGCCCAAGGGGGCTCGAGACTTCCCCTTCCGGCTCACTCCTCACCAACAGGGGGGCCCAACTCAGACACCTTCATCCCAGGAAAGGGATCCTCGGTCCAGGCAGGAAGACGTCAAGGAAAACAACAGATGAGTGTTATTAGGAAAGCAGACATTATTGACAGAAAACAAAGGCTCAGCAAGTGGTGGAATTTCGGCTTCTGGTGAAAATATTAAACTATTTTCAGCGACAAATGCTGGTGTCTGTTGTGGGTCTGGGTGAACGGGAGAGGGAACAGAAGACATCCGTTAGAATCAGGGAGAGGACTTTCTCTCCAATCGTCCATTCAGGCTTCCCAGAAGCTGCTGGGACCCCTCACGCGAGGCTCTCAGCGGCTGGCCAGGCAGAAGAAGCCCAAGGACTGAAATGGAGACCGTCTGATCTACTGGAGTAGCTGAGGCACGGCCCTCGGGGCATGTTCAGTGGAGAACGTGGACAGGAGTCCGTCGTGTCGGGAGCACCAACACCGATGAGCCGTGTGTGCCTGAGAGCGGCCGCCTCGTCCCTCGGCCTCTCCACCATCCCATCGTCCAGGGAGGTTTCAGCTCTGCCCCCGATGTGCGGGGCCAGTGAGAGGGCAGGCAGGCTCCCGCGAGGACATGCCACATTCCCAGCAGTCAGCAGGACCCTCCAAAGGTGGACACATGGCGGGACCACGAGGGAGGCTCCTCTCATTCCACTTGGAGGAAAGGTGGACGAGGAAGCACCCACACCACGTGACAGCTCATCCGAGACGGGAGCTGAGGAGAACGGAGGAGAGGAGAAGCGAGACGAGAAGCAGCCCAGGCCCCAGGTCTAGAGGAGAGGGAGTCCCATTCTCTCATCGGACAGAGGAAGAAATTGAGGTCCAGAGAAGTCAGGTGACTCCCTTCTGGCAGAGCCATGAAGCGCCCCCGTCCCCCGACTTCCGAGGCTTCTTTCTTTAGGCCCCGCTGCGCTTCCTTCAGACATAGGAGCGGAGGGGCTCGATAGCATCGGAGAATTCCGGAGGAGGGGCAGGTTATTTATTATTGTTTTTTATGAGGAGCAGAGAATGTGTTCCATCAGCAGTGCCAAATCTGGACAGACTGGGAAGAGAGAAGAAGCTAAGGAAACACCTCAGCCCAGGGAGCATCATACATCGGAAAAGATGAAGGCCAGAATAATCTCGGGCCCCGAGTGGCCAAGCCCCTGCTTCCAGGCTCGCCTGTTCC
>NC_058134.1:5315621-5348804 GCF_016433145.1 Gracilinanus agilis | reverse complement strand
GAAGGAAGGAAGAAAGGAAGGAAGGAAGGAAGGAAGGGAGGGAGGGAGGGAGGAAGAAAGGAAGGAAAGAAGAAAGGAAGGAAAGAAGGGAAGGAGGGAGGGAGGGAAAGAGGAATAGAAGAAGGAAGGAAGGAAGGAAAGAAGGGAAGGGGAAGGGAGGGGAGGGGAAGAGAGGAAAGCCTGATTGAAAATAATGGCAAAGGGCTAAAAAGTTTTCAAGCTTCCTTTTCCACTGCTCTATTATTTGACTTTCCTACCTATGGGAGGAGTGTGGTTCCATGTGGCTGCCTTGCCCTGCTCTGCCCTGGTTTCTCTGCCTACAGAGTTTCTCTTTCTTGCATAAAGTATTTTTCAATATCTGGAAATATTTCCATCCACTTACCTAGTTCTGGTAACTTACCTGATGCTTTAGGTGCTTTGAGATCCCACAACCCTGGAGAAATGGATTCCAAGCTCCAGTTGGATGATCTCAGTCAGCTGGTCCTGCTTGCCTGGGAGGATAGAGGACAAAAGATTGCAGGCATCTCCAGATTTACAAGCACTTGGCTTAGATTGCCTCATTTAGTACGGCCCCAAGTGTCCTAGGAATGGAAGACAATATGTATTTTATCACTTGATTCTCACAATGACCCTGTGAGGGAGGGAATATCACTAATCTCCATTTTGCAGATGAGGAAATTGAAGCTAAGGGGGGGTAAGTAACTTGCCAAGAGTCACAAAGCTACCACATTTCTGAGGTAGGATTTGAATTCAGGTCTTCTTGACCCCATTCTTTGACACCAGGTAGTGCAGTGCATAGAACACTCATCTTCTTGAGTTTAAATCCAGTCTGACTAAGTTGTGTGATCTTGGACAAATCATTTAACGCTGTTGGTCTCAGTTTTCTCATCTGTAAAACAAGATGAAGGAAATGACAAACCACTCCCCTTCTTTACCAAGAAAACCATAAATAGAGTCACAGAGAGTCAGCCAGGATTGAACAACAACAACAACCACTTCTTGACTCCGAGTCTGAACTGTCCCTTGTCCCACCTATCTGCTTAGGAAAAACACTCCCCTGTCTCTGTGTCCATCTCGGAAGTAGATTCCTGACCCACGTGGGGTTTTGGAGTCAACCTCTGGTGCCAGGATGGCAGCAGTTTGGGAAGGAGAGCCTGCCAGGTATCAGAGGCTCCCACAGGCACAATAAAGCCCTGGCCCAGCTCCTGGGGACGGACAGCCTTAACCCTCTCCCCATCCTTTCTTCGGATAGATCAGCGGCATTGGAATACACCGTCGCTCTTTGACACGACAGAAGAGAATGTTGGTTCTACGTATATCCAGTGGGATTCTCTTGGGCCTCTCAAGTTTCCTTTGGCTCCCTCCCAATGGATGAAAGGAACTTCCAGGAGAATTCCAACCATCTTTCCCCACAACCTCCTCCCCATTCCTCTAGTGTCAACAGGGACCTCTGCTGACATCAGATAGAGCTGAGGCCCCACCCTGAGCCCGGAGGCTCCGGGAGCCAATAGAAGGAGAAGCAGAGGATTCCGGGCACTCTGAACGCCTCTGGCTCAGACTGATGCTGTTCTCGTTAACCTGCAGATTCAGGTGAACTTAATCCTGGATGGCTGCCAGCCTGGACACTGGCAGAAACCGCTCCATCTAACTGAGTCCTTTCTTGATCCATGGAAGCTGCTCATTGAGAAGAGAAAAGGGCAAAGTTCCCAGACTCGGCAATTCTTGTCTCATGTTTTCAAGTCATTAGTGTTCTGGGGCTCCTCACATTTATCCCAGCAGCTGCCTGGGGTGGCCTCATCCTGGCAGGTTGCAGCTCGGGTCCCACGTGGGCACACGTGGCAAATGGACGGCTTGGGGGAGCCACAACTTCAGGTGAGGCAGGCCTTGACCGATTAAAACCAGAAAAGCAAAAGAAGGCTCAATGCCATGGACTGATTCATTCTGTGAGGATTTTAATGGGGTAATCAGAAAAGGACCTTTCAGAAGAAGGACTATAAAAGGAGGCAGAAAGCCCAGTGAGCAGGGCTCTTCTTAATCATCTCATTCCTGGAGAAAACATTTCAAAGGCTCTATTTCCCAGAAGCAAAAGGAAAAAAAATAGATAGACGGATGACTAGATGGATTGATGGATGGATACATAGATGGATAGATGGATGGATGGATGGATGGATAGATAGATAGATAGATAGATAAGATAGATGATAGGTAGATAGATAGATAGACAGATATATAAGATAGATAGATGGATGGATAGATGCATGGATAGATAGATAGATTTCTTACTAACTATAGACCAATCTGGCTTCAAGAAAATTGTTTCTATGGAACATTCAGTGACTCAACTGTCATTTATTAAGCTCCAAAGAGATACCTGCTGCTACAGAGATAACTATGGAAAGAAGCAGGTTCCTGTCCTCAAGGAACTTATTCTACTGAGTAATGGCTGCAGTGACAGAGATATCAAAAATGTGGGAAGTCGTTTTCATATGTGTATAAGCATATATACATATATGTGCATGTATGTGTCTATGATATATGCCATATACATATGTATGCATGTGATGTCAGTATGTCGTCTGCCAAACAGGACAATTCTAATTCCTCTTCCCATGAAGCTTCAAATAGTGAAGCTGGCCATCAGACCTCACTTTGCAGAGTCTTCTCGGCACTAAACCTCCCCAGTTCCTTCATCCAGTACTCAGCAAGAATATTCCGGAACAATTCCTATGACCAGAGTGCTAACAAAAACTTTCCCCCAGGGCTCCAAATACATATAGAAGAAAATGGGCTTTTCATAGATAGACAGACAGTCAGACAGACGATGCCAATCTATATATCATAGTTTGCACATTATATCTATGTGTGTGTTTGTGTGTCTATGCCTGTGTCATTTGATATATGTGTTCATTGTTGCTGTCCGTCCTTTGTTACTGAAGAGCACTGATGTCATCGTGCCATGATGTCTTGAGTTAATCATGAATTGGTTTGAAGTGAGACCGAGATGCCCAAAGTCATTGGGGGCAGGACAAGGTGGGGTCTGGGATGACTTTGGCTTCCTCGACGTCTGACCAAGCTCTAGGTGTTCCACGGTGCCTCTCTGAGCTGCCTTCTAGGCCACTGGAACAAATGGTTCTCATCTGCCCTTTCTACCATGGGAAGTCTTCAGATTCCTAACTCATAGATAGGATTGTGCCCCATGAGTTACCCTCACCCTGGTTTAGCCCATCTGCCCAGGCAGTTCTACCAGAGAGCAGCCATGACCGTGCTCTACCTTCCTGGAGCCACAGATTGAGCTGGGTGGCAGGTGACACGAGATGTGGATAAGCAGTCCAGAAAAGGACTTTAGCCCTCACACAGAAGTACTAGTCCTCCTGGAGCATCCCATACACTCCAGCATGCACGCATATTATACATGTATGTGTGTGTGCATACAAAACACATAATTTGTTGTTGCTCAGTCCTTTCAGTCATGTCCAACTCTTTATGGATCTATTTCAGGACTTCTGAATGGTTGGTCTTTCCTTCTTCAGCTCATTTTACAAATGAAGAAACTGAGGCAAACACAGTTAAGTGACTACTTAGAGTTGCAAAACTACTAAGTGTCTGAGGACAGATTCGAACTCAAGAAGACGAGTCTTTCTGACTCAAGACCTGGCACTCTATCTACTCTAGCCAATGTGTCACTACATATGAGAGAGAAAGAGAGAGAGAGAGAGAGAGAGAGAGAGAGAGAGAGAGAGAGAAAGGGAGAAAGAGAAAGGGAGAAAGAGAAAGGGAGAGAGAGAAAGGGAGAGAGAGAAAGGGAGAGAGAGAAAGGGAGAAGGGAGAGAGGGAGAGAGAGAGAGGGAGAGAGAGATTAACTTAGTAAAACCTTACAACTCTTTAGGTATTACATGTATAATGGGGGAGAGGGTGAAGAAACACAGACTCAGACAACTTACAGGATTTGTCCAGTGGAGCATGTTTCCAAGCTATGATGATGAGATTAATCCTACCCTGCCTATTTTTAGATCTAATCACCAAAAATGTAAACACCCCACTTAATTCTCAAGTAGGGGAAGTCTGTGCAAGAGTGGGTGAGGAATCCCAATGGACTGGCTGCCCCTGGGCATTCCTAAGCAAAGCCTTTGTTGTGATTGGTGCACGTAAAGTAGAGGAAGGCACAGGAAATGACGCAAAAGAAGAGCCTTTAAAAGGGAGTGACAACTTCCTGTGAGACAGTTCTTGTTCGTTCTTCTTCACTTCTTCGCCTTGAACCAGACCTGGAGGAGCTCTGGCTGAGGACCTTGGACTGCTTTATATTCCCCCTTAGAACTACACGTGGGTGAGTGAAGGCTGGCTCCCTTAACTTCCCTGGAGGTACCAGCCTCCAGAGATGCCCTTGATTGGGAGGAGCCCTCATGGCTAAAACCCTTGTTAATTGACTTTTAGGCTCTCCGGCTGGGCCTCTGGTGCCCTGCTGGAGTAAAGCCAAGACCTGAACATGGAATCTAGTTTGTTAAGCTAGATCTCTTACTCTACCCTCTCCTCATTTCTCTACTTTCACTCTCTCCTATATTTTGTAAATAAATTGCTAAAATTCATTTTAGAATTGATATTTATTCAATTCTTGCTGACCACCCCTTTTAATATTCAGTCCAAACATAATTTTCCCCTTTACAAAGCTCAGGTCATCTCAACCCCAAGTCCAGTAATCTGTCCACTGGAGATCTCGGGGGAGAGGACTGCTAGCTTCCCTGCTCAAATTATTCTTGAAATAATGGAAATGTTTAGCACAGAGAAGACTCAGTGGTAGGATGATGTGGATAGGGATGGAGAGAGAGGCACGATGGCCAACTTCCAATATCTGAAGAGCTGGCATGGGAGAAGGAACTAGAATTATTCAATTTGGTCGATGTAGGAGCAAAAGGTGGAAGCTATAAAGAGGCCTATTGATGTTTGATAGCAGAAACAAACCTCCTAACGATGACAGTTATCCTCAAGAGGAAATGGGCTGCCTGGAGAGGGCACACATTCATGAAACCTCTTAACAGGTATGTTTCATGTATGTAATGACCTGTTTGCTGAGATCTTCAAGTCCCAAATCCTATGATTTTGTGATTCATTTAAATCTATTTCTATTGGTGATCCGATGAGAACACAGCTATGGAGATTCATGTCAATATTTTTCAGAGATGAGGTCTGGTAGGTAGAGGGCCTGAACAACTATGAAATACTGTACAGGAGGCAGCAAAGGAAGACATTCCAAAGAAAAAGAAGAGCCAGAAAGCAAAATGGCTCTCGGATGAGGCCTTCCAGAAAACCAAGGAAAGAAGGAAAGAGAAAGGGAATGATATGACCAACTAAATACAGAATTCCAGAGACTAGAGAGGAGAAATAAGAAGATTTTCTGAAATGAGCAATGCAAAGAAGTAGAAAAAAAAAAAACAATGGGATGATAAAGGCAAGAGATCTCTTCAGGAAAATTAGAGAGATTAAGGGAATGTTTAACAGGAAAATTGTCATGATTAAAGACCAAACCATCAGGGACTTAGCAAAAGTCAGAGATTAAAAAGTGGTAACGAGTAAACCAAAGAACCATACAAGAAAGACCTTCGCATCGCTGGCCGCCATCATGGCGTAGTTATTGATTTAGAGCCAGACATCGTGCAGAATGAAGACAAGAGGGCCTCAGGAAGCAGTGCACACAATCAGGCCAGCAGAGGGAATGGAATTCCAGCTGAGCTATTGAAAATTCTAAAAGATGATGCTGTTAAGAAGCTGCACCCAATACGCCAACGGCGGATCTGGAAAACTCAGCAGCGGGCCCTGGATTAGAAAATTTCTACTCATGGCTCAATCCAGAAGAAAGGCAATGTCAAAGGACGATCAAGTTCCTGAGCAATGGTGGCCACTTCACGCACCAGCAAGGTCATGCTTATGAGTCTGCAGCGAGGTTGTGGCAATGTGGGAACCGAGAATGGCCAGAAGAACAGACGGGTGTTCGAAGAGGCTGAGGAAGCGGAGATCAAATGGCCAGTATTCACTGGATTATGGCGAAAGCAAAGGAGTTCCAGAAAAACCTCTACTTCTGCTCCATTGACTGCACCCAAGCCTCTGACTGTGCAGACAAGGAGAAGAAGCAAGTTCTCAAAGAGACGGGAGGGCCACCTTGTCTTACTTGTCTCCTTAGGAACCAGTATGCGGGTCAAGAAGTAACAATTAGAATCAAACAAGGAAAAGCTGATTGGTTTAAGATGGGGAAAGGACTAGGGCAAGGCTGTATGTTCTCACTTTATTTAATTTACATGCAGAGTGCCCTGTGCAAAATGCCAGGCTGGACAAACCCAAAGCCAGAATGAAAGTTGCCAAGAGAAAAACCAATGATCTCAGATCTGTAGGCTAGACCTCTCTGATGGCAGAAAAGAAAGAAGAAGGAAAAAGCCTCTTGATGAGGATGAAAATATGAGAGCTGGTTGGAAGTTTATGAATTAATAAAATTAATGAGCCTCAACATTAACAACAAAAAAATTAAGATCATGGCAAGTTCCATCACTTCCTGAAAAAGAGAGGGAGAAGAAATGGAAGCAGGGTCTGGGTTTATATTCTTGGACCCAAAGATCCCTGCAGCTGTGACATTCCGAGGGGCTTGCTCCTTGGAAGGGGAGAGCAAGGGCAAGTCTGGGCAGCAGACTAAAAAGCAGAGACACCCCCTTGACAGCAAAGGTTCATACCATCGAAGCTAGAGCTTTTCCAGGAGTGACGCATAGCTGTGAAAGTCAGACTATAAGCAAAGCTGAGCCCCGCAGAAACACTTTCCAGTTGTGATGCTGGAGACGACTTTTGAGAGTCCCTCGGACGACAAGGACCTCCCATCTGGCAATCCTGATTAATTCAGACTCTTCACTGAAAGGCAAATACTGACGCTGAAACTTAATGACATTGGCCACATAATGAGAAGCCAGGACTCACTGGAGAAGCCCCACATGTTGGGAAAGATAGAAAGCAAAAAGAAAAGGGGACCACAGAGGGAGAGATGGGTACAGAGTGTCATGGAAACATCCAACACGAATTCGAAGAGACTTCAGAGACAGGGGAGGATAGAAGGGCCTGGCGTGCCATAGCCCACAGGGTCACAAAGAGTTGGACAAGATTAAATGAATGAACAACAAGAGGGACAGAGGAGATAAGATGCTCTCCGAGGTCTCCTCTAACTCGCACCTCCATGATTCAATGAAAATGGCTTTGATGACACTTGGCAATTTGAGAAAATTTTCTCCGAGATTTCAACCTAAAAGGAATTCAGTGGGTTACTTGTTCCATTTAGAGCTAGTCATTCCTTTAGAGGAAAAAAGAAAAGACAGCAAAGTAAGAGGAAGAATAAATAAGTAAACAAATAAATAAAACAAAGTAAGGAGACCATAGTAGACATCTGTCTTTTTTTTTTTTAAACCCCTAACTTCTGTGTATTGGCTCCTTGATGGAAGAGTGGTCAGGGTGGGCAATGGGGGTCAAGTGACTTGCCCAGGGTCACACACCTGGGAAGTGTCTGAGGCCAGATTTGAACCTAGGACCTCCCGTCTCTAGGCCTGATTCTCCAACACTGAGCTACCCAGCTGCCCCCTAGACATCAGTCTTAATACACAGTTACAGAAAAATTTGAATGATGATGGAGGCAATTGTTTATAGTCTAAACAAAGTATAAAAAACCAAAAAGACAATCCATTGCAATGGTTATGGGGAATAGAACTTAAAATATTTGAAGCATATAATTAAATGTCCCAGAAAAATGCCCAGCAGCCAGCAATTTACAAGACATCCGAACAATGAAAAGGGCGAGTAAGGAAATCAGTCAGTAATATTATTTGGAAACCTAAATTGTCCTCTCACTCAAATTGCATCACTCAGGAACTGACTCTGCGTGCCATTCCTTCCTAATAAACATCAGCCAAACTCTTACTAATTCACCTATTCTAGAAATGCACGAAGCTACGCTATGTTTTTAAAAAGCCTTTTTAATAAGCCTATAAAGGCTAGTTATGGCAACACGTTATTTCTGCCCTTTCCTTTTCCTCTGGGAAATGGAGGGCGGAAGGTCTGTAGCCTGGTAATATGGAGATGCTTAATTAATAACACGCAGGAGTTTCCCAGGATATGATCCCTGATCTGGAGTCGATTTTACATTGATTATTCCCTTTGAAGGGACATTGGGTGGTTTTTCCGCCAGTACACGATGGTCAGAGAGCCGAGTGGACAAGAAGCGGAGGGGAGTTGTATTGGACCCAATCCTCTTCCCATTCAGGGTGCTCTTCATAGGTGAAAAGAAAAGAGAAGAGCTCTCCGCGGGTCATTTCTTGATCATACAGGAAGGATTCTATTTCTCTTTCCAGATGACAGAAGCGAATGTGAATGGGGCCAAAAGAATCATGTCTGGAATCGCGTGGGCTCATCAACTCCCCGACTCAGAGGATCCTGCTCTTCCTCTGTAGCGGGACTTCATGGCCGCGTCTGCTCAAGAATGGGCGGATGGTCTCCTCAGGATCCATCCAGTCCTACCAAGATCTGTGCAGACATTCTCTCCAAAATCTCCCCCGTAAGGGACCACCCAGATGCTGCTCAGAGACTTGCAGCGAGGGAGAGCCCACTGCCGCTGCCACTTGCTCCAATTCCTCTTGGTTCTGCCTTTGGGGTGCAAGCAGCACCGATCCCCCAATCCCCTCTTCTCCAGGACTAGCCCTCCTTTGGAAGCTGGCCTGCTCAGCAGCGCTCTTCCCCACGTGCACTGCCCAGAATCTAATGAGAGTTCCAACATAGTCCAAGTACGGCAGAGTATAAGAGGATCGCCATCTCCCTTGGCGGCACCCAACGGTCTCTCGGTTAGACCACGTCACGCAGTTGACAAAGGAGCCAAAGCAACCATCGATCAAACAACAAACCTTCCTCCGTGCTAGGCCCTCCCTTGGGATACACGTGCAAGAATGAAGTGAGCCCTCGTCCCCGGGAGCTTCCATCCTAACTGGGAGAAATGGCAAGTACGTTGAAAAGCACGCAGAGCACAGATAGAAATGCACCCGTGTGTGCAATAATCCAGTACAAGGTGGCTTGGGAAGGAGAACCTGGCGTTTGGGAAGATCCGGAAAGATCAAAGATGGCCCCGAAGGGACACCCTCCAGGAAGAAGTGCCATGAAACATAAAGAGGGAAGAGGTTTATTCCAAGAACGGGCCGGTTCAAAGGCACTGAGGCGGTTTGGTGTGTAAGGAAAAGGCCTAAACTGCAGAGCAAGGGACGGTCTATATTGTAAGGAAAGGCTTCTTCACTAGGAATCCCACGAGGAAACACCAGTGAAACGGCCGGTCTGCGGTGCTGTCTGCTTTCAAAGCCCGAACCTGCACAGTATCTGCACAATCAGAGGGAAACGTCTCCATGAAGAGGATGGAGAAATGCAGGCCGAGTCTAGGTAGGGGGCCGCGTGTTAGTTAGCATGGGTGAATTCACAGGAGAAGCAGTAGAAAGGATAGAAAGTGAACTAGGTGGCCCCAAAAGGTGGGCTGGCCACCCCTGAAGCCTAGGGAGGACTGCTGGAGAGCCTCCGGGGTTCTTGACGAGACGGGGGCTGCCAACAGGCACACTGGACCCCTCGGGGAACTTGTGGGAAGCCATGGGGAAGAGTTGCACAAAAAGAGAAGGCACGTTGAGACTGTGATCAGCACCTCTGGAGGGCTGCGGGCCTTGGTGAGACCACAGAGGCAGCAAAGTGCCCATAAAGCATCCGTGTGGCCTCATAGGTCTGGGAAGCATCCTTCTCTCTCGGGGAAATTGGAAACTGTGCGACTCCTCCAGAGAGGAGAGAGAAGTGCACTCAACGCTTGGGCTAAAGGGCAGACCGTGAAGTGCTGGAAAGGTCAGCTAATGAGCTTGGCCAGAGGATGGGAGGGAAGACGAGTTACCATCCCCTCCTTTACTGCCTGCACGGAACTGGGGCCTCGGGGATGCGGGCACTGCCCCAGCGCTGGAGATTCCCAACCCTCCCCGTGTGTCTCTTGCCCACATCCTCTCTTAAACATCACCTTGGTCTTCTGGCAATGACAACTTGGATTTATTCGAGTAGTTTCCAAGGGCACAGGAGGTCATCCCTCCTGTGGGTGCTCCCCCAACTGGTGTGGATATACCCCACCTCCCCCACCCCAGAACACGCCCAAGTTATCATATTATACCTGGAGAAAAGCTTAGGCTCTGCGCTGAGCACCTCTAGGCCCTCGTCGTCTCGGTGCCTGGAGCACGCACGAACTTTATTGGGAAAGACCTGAGGAAAACCCAAGTTAATCGTTTTCTTTTCACGTTGGAGCTAGAGATTCTCCAAAGCAAAGACTCCTCTTTTCTCAATGATCAGACGTTATCCAGAGAAGCTGCTGACAGAGCCTTGCAGGTAACGTTCATCACATTTTAATTAGGAAATACATCCCCCGGCCAGGGAAAATGTCCTCGAATGGGGATCACAGGGATCTCCGTAATCCAGCGGGCTCTAAGCAATTCCTGTGGCTGCCAAGAGGATCGGGGAGAAGCAAGAAGTATCGGAAAAGGAAGAGAGAGGAAGACTGGGAAAAAAGGAAGAAATGGTGGCTGGGGGTCAGGCCCCAAGAATGATGACCGTCCCCTAGATGGAAGGCTGACCCCTCCTATTCCCCAAAGACCTGGGCACTCAAAGGCAAGGCGCCCAGGGGTCCTTCTCGTGCTGGCCAAAAGGGTGGCTCCTTCAGGCACCTTCCCATCGGCCGGCTCAGGGCAGCTGTTTCCCCCCCACTTCTCAGTCTCCTTGTCCTGTATTCCCCCTCAAATAAAGGATTATCATTTCCTCCCTCACTGCTAAATGGGTAACAGGAGAGTCAAGGCTGCCTTGCTGCTTCGGCAGTGCAGAGGACAGCTGCCAAGGCAGGAGGAGCAAACTTAAAGGCAGGCAGGGGAAAATGGAGAATCCCCACCCCGAGAAAGCTCTTCCCCATGGAGTACCCCAGGGACCATGGGAAGCCCCATGGTGGGAGGTCTGGGTGGAGCCCTGCAGGGAAAGGAAGAGAGGGATTAACGACGGGCTAAAAGAACGGCATAGCTTACATAGCTGGGAGGGCATGGAGGCACTCTCTCCTCTGGGCATAGCCCGGCCTTCTGTCGGCTCTCGGGCAGCAGGCATTCCAGGGGATCTGAACATTCTGGCCCACTCACATGTATTAATAACCACATTCTCCATCAATGTTGCTCTCTCTTTAGGATGCAAGACTTTAGCCAAGCAATAGGCAAGTGGAGCCAAATGCCTGGCTAAGCTCTTACAGCTGACAGTCTTTTCGATTCCCCGCCATCTTCTTCCCTCATTAAAACTGGCGCCTTACTTTGGGGCTGGATTTCCGAAATGTCAGGCAAAACCTTTGGGCCATCTTTATAATGATCTCTGGCCCGGCTGATCGGCTCTGGCCCAATTCTCCATCTGAATGAATGACTGACAACCTTGAGGTCAGGATTAACTCTCCGACTAAGAAGATCGGGGTGTAGCCGGCTCCCTCTTTTTAAAATCGCCTCAGTAGAGCACCCCAGGATTCTCCCAGAGTAGGCAGTAAGGAACTCCTTCCACCAATTCATGGCCCATAATTGGTCCCATTTATAAATCTTGGCATTCGTCTCTCCATTTTACAAATCAGCAAACTGAGGCCCAGGGACGATAAATGACTTGTCCGCGGTCACTCGGCTGTGAGCGTGGGGGGGCTTGGGGCTCCCCGACCAGCTCTGGCTCCATTGCCGATGCGATGTCGCTCTTCCAAACGCAGCTTTCTTGTCTCTAGGCCCTCCCGAGCTCTCAGGATCAGCTCTGCCTTTTCCGACACTCTCCATGGACAATGCACCCAAATAGCATGCTGAGTGGGAGCGCAGGAGCCCAGAGGGTCTTGGGAGCTCCGATGGTGGGCCAGAGCTCGTGAGATGATGTTTGATAGGGACAAATGCAAAATACTTCTGGCTGGACTCAGAAAATCAACTTCCCAGTATGAAGTGGGTGAGACAAGGCCAGATAAGAGGGAATTTGGGGACCTGCGTGTATGGCGGGCTCACACGGGCTAGCAGGGTGACGCGGCCCCCCACAAAGCCAACACAAACTCTATCTGTATTCAGTGAGTCGTGTTACCCGGAACAGGGAGATAATCAATAGCTCCCGAGGCCCCCGGCCTGATCTTCGGGTGACTGACTTCAAGCTGGGAGGAGGGGAGGTCACAGCCCAAGGGCGCAGAGTGGGTCCGGCGTGGAATCGGGCCTTGAGCCCCAGCTCCAAATTCAGCACTTGACGTCCTCGCAGACTGCATCCGGAGGAAGGTGGTTTCATGGGGCCATTTTAGGAAGGGCGTTGACAGGCTGGAGAGCACCAAGAGGAAGTGCAGTTTGGTTCTGGGATCGTACTGGGTGAGGAACATCCCAAGCAAAGGGGGAGAGCTTCCACGAGGCCGCCATGGTAATCTTGGAGCATTTGCACCCGAGAGGGGGCTTCCTCTCCCTGGGGTGGCCCCCGGAGGGGACAGAAGGAGGAGCGAGGAGTAGAAGCAGCCGGGGGACAGCTCGATGGGATTGGAAACGGCCCAAAGCCTTGCTCCATCTCACCATGGAATGGGCCATCTCGGGGGTTCTCATTTCTGGAAGGTATTTCAAAGAAGAGTCTGGATGAGGAGCAGGTCAGACTAGATGGCCTTGGAGATGGCGCCACCTCAGAGAAGAGGCAAAGAGGCTCTTCAGAGGGGGGGCTTTCCAGGGGAAATCAAAATGAGAGGGGGAGGGGCCGAAGTCCAGGCTTCGACAGAGATCAGAAATGGCAGGAATTGGCTGTTGCTCGTGTAAAACTCACATGATCGTGAACCCCCATTGGAAGAACAGTCTGGCCGCCAGACGGAGGGCAGGTGAGAGGCGACGGAGCTCTGGCCGAGGATCCCTGGCAGGAAGCCACTGGGGTAACCTAGAAGAGGGTGCTGAGGGTCCGAGCCAGGAGGGGAGGCAGGAGAACTGCTCCCCCTGTGGACCCCGAAGGAAGCGGCGCCTCGAAATCAAGGACCCGCGAGGTTTGAAATAGGGACAAATAGCGGAAACCGTTGTCCATGGCTGCGCGTGGAAAATCGGTATCCCATTGCTTACTGTCTCCAGGGTCAAGGGAGGCAAGGAGAGAGATAGAATCGGGGGGGGGGGTCATTTTTTTAACGTGGTTATCCAGTCAGCTCACCTCCAGGCTGCCCGACAATGAAATGATTCCGTCTTCTGTATTTATGGCAGCTGCCTTCCCCGGCACCTTCAGGACTCTGCGACCCTTTGAGGAAAATAAATTAATCAATCAATAAACAAACAACAAACAAATAAATAGCTAGATAAATGAATGAATAAATAAATAGATGAATGAATAAATGAATAAATAAACGAGCAGATAACTAAATAAATGGATGAATGAATGGAGAGAGAGAGAGAGAGAGAGAGAGAGAGAGAGAGAGAGAGAGAGAGAGAAATGACTAATATGGAAAAAATAAAAATTCAAATTGGCAAAAAAATAAA
The DNA here is from genome assembly GCF_016433145.1 of Gracilinanus agilis. Lineage (NCBI taxonomy): Eukaryota > Metazoa > Chordata > Mammalia > Didelphimorphia > Didelphidae > Gracilinanus > Gracilinanus agilis. Next base: position 5,335,257 of record NC_058134.1, on the reverse strand, counting down.
AGTCTCCCTTGGAGGAGATGCAGATAGCTTGGAGATCCCAAAGTCTTTCCTCATTCGGAGTGCAGGAATGTCCGGTGGGGGAAATCCATTTGTAAGGGGGGTCTGCGGAGGTTGCTGCCAAGTCCTTTTGGAAAGCTCCACCTCCCAGATGCCACAATCCCTGAGCTACCATGGGGGGGGGGGGGAGGGGGGCATCTCAGTCTTCATTCAGTCCCTCCTGATGCCCAATCACAGGTCTTGGACAGACTCTTCCATCAGAAGATATTCCCAAACGGAGCCTTCTGGGCAGCTCTGCCGTCCCTCTCGGTCTCCATAGGAAGCCCCCAAAGACCAGCACTCGTTATGGCAGCACTTCATCGTCTCGCTGAGCCCCCGGAAGTCTGCATGTTGGCCTGGGAGATCCGGGCCGCAAAGGCACTCCCTGCACGTCGCGCCTGCCTGGGAAGATTGGGGCAGGTTCTGGCCGGCTCGCCAGTCGTTGGTCCAGCGCTCAGAGCCGGGGCTTCGCCTGCATCATCATCCTCAGAAGCTCAGGCAATAGCATGTGCATAAAGCGCCTCAGAGCCTGCAGCTTTGTCCTCACTACTGAGCTCTACAAATCGGAGGGTTCAGACAGAAGGGGCCGCAGAGACCCTCAAGTTACCCCCCTTCATCTGACAAGCCAGGAAACTGAGGCATTCTGAAAGAGGGGGTGACATTAGAGCACCAGCATAGGTGCCCTCCTGGGCCCACTTTTTGAGCGTGGGGTGGGGGGGGCAAATGCTTCTGCAGAGACGACCTCAACTCCCCTTGTCACTCGTTCAGCCAATAACCGAGCTAAGCTCCCATGATGCAGAGAAGAGGCCGGAGTGACCAGCGGCCTCCCGCGGCGTGGCTGACCCTTGATCAGAAGATGGAAGCCTGCGAGGCTGGACTCTGCCCCAGGGATGGGCTGGCCAAAGTCTACGTGGATGACATGGGGAGACCCAAGAGGACCGATTGCTATTGAGTCACCCGGCCCTGAAGGCCCGCCTCTCCGTCACACCGTCCAGCCAGCCTTGGCCCGTTGGGTCACCCTGGGCGCATCTCCAGGCCTGGGATTCCTCCCTGGGGGGACGTCCCTGCTTGGAAGGCTTCTGTCCGTGCAGGTCGTCCGTCTTTCTGCACCTCCTGGGCGGAGTGCCGGGACTCCCCGGCTCCTGTGCCCGCCGCGGGGGGCTCCCCGGCTCCTGTGCCCGCCGCGGGGGGCTCCCCGGCTCCTGTGCCCACAGGGGCTCCCCAGGTCGTGGTGACCCCGGAGAGGGCCCGGAGACCTCCCGTCTCCCTCCACTGAGCCTCAAACACCGCAGCACCACCAAGACCCCCCTGGCTGTCCCCCTCCCCCATCGCCCTCCCCATTAGGCTTTCCGCCCCTGGAGGCCTTTCCTTTTCTCATCTGTGTTGCCCGTGTTTGGCACCGTGCCCGGCACACAGCAGGCGCTTAATCAATGTCCATTATCTGGAATTCTTTCCAGGCTGGCTCTGTCAGCAGCACCCGCGGGTAGAGCTGGAAGGCGAGCCGGAGCCGCTGGAACCCGCGCCTGAGCCCCAGACGGAGAGAAGGAAAGTGCCCCAAGGCGCGAGCCTGGGAGGGGTCTGTGGGGGGATCCGAACTCGGCTCCGTTCTCTGCACACGGGGCCGCCCTGCCTCGGCGGCCTTTGTCTCATCTCCTCCACAGGCCTGGAAGCAGCCGGGCCTTCCTCTGCGCTCTCCGTCCGCGTCTCACGAGCCTCAGTTTCCTCATCCGGACACAGCGGGGGGGCCTCGGCTCCCTCCCGTCTGCGGCCCAGCGTCAGTCCTGCCATGAGCTCCTCTTTCCAACACGCCATCCGACAAAGGCAGCAGGCAGGGAGTGAGCTCCCCGCTCGCTCGAGGAGGGACCCTCCCTCTGCTCTCTGCCCAGGACGGGGCGGGGGCCAGTCGGGGACCAGAGCATCTGTCCAGCAATGACGAGGCCTTTGTCTGTCCAGCAGCAGCGGCAGGGCTTCGTTCAGGCGCCTGAGAGACGCCAAGTCTCGGCCCTCGCCATCCCCTTCCCTCGTCTCCTTCCGTGGCCGGCTCAGCACAGAGGAGGCTGTTGGAGAAACCGTTCAACGATGAGCAGCCTTGAAGGCCAGGAAAGGGGCTGAAGCTGTGCATAGGGCCTGCAGATGGGCTCTCGGAGGCTCCTAGGCCAGAGTCCGCCCAAGATCCCAGCATCGGCTCTCCCCACCCATCCCCGGGGCAGGCCCCAGCCTCCTCCCGCCCAAGAAAGAAGAGGCAGGCGCAGGAGGCTCTCCTTCCTTCTCTGCTCTCTGCTCTGGGAAGTTCTGGCAGGTTCCAGCAGTGTCCCAGGCCCGGCTCTCCCGCGTCTCGGGTCTGGGGTCCCGGGCTCGGGAGCTCGCCGAGCTGCTTGTGCCCCCCAGACTCCGGGAGTTCTCACGCCTCGTCACGTCACACTGGCCCTCCGACCGGGAAGCCCCTCGCTTGTCCCAAGAGCCGCAGCTCCCCCGTGTCCGTAGCCCAGGGCCGGCCCCCACCACACGGACTCTCTGCGCCCCGGCATCCCCCCTCTGTCTGTCAGGAGAGAATTAAGTTGTGGCCTGGAAACAGGGAACAGGGCCCCGGCGGGAGTCGGAATGCCTCTGCGGGCCGCGGTTTGAAGACCTCCCCTGGCACAAGGCATTTCCTCCGCGGCCCGCAGCCTCTCTCACCTCCCCCGGCAGAAATCGGGGCCAAAGACGAAGCCGCCTCAGCCGCCTCGTGTTCTGGGGCTCCCGGCGTCTCAGGGAAGCTAAAGACAAACCATAAACCGATGCTCGCTGACCCGGAGCTCCTCGGCTCCCGTCGCCCCCTCCCACGCCCCCAGCATGGAGGCCCCACAAAGCTCCACACTGCCTGGGCCTGGCCCAAAGAACTGTGGACCGGAGCGAGCAGAACAGAACGCCAGAACAGGATATTGTGCGTGGGACGGGGAAGGGGGAAGTGGGGGGCAGGCGGCACCTCCCAAGCCTGAGGGAAGAGACCAGCATCGAGCTGCGGGCAGTTCGGGCCCCCCAAAAACATTTGGGGCAGAACCCCTTGCCCAGGAAATAGTGATTTGCCCGGCATTTCGGAAGGATGCTGAGATGCTCTGAGCTCCAGCTCTCAAGGAAACCACCCTCAAAGGGAAAGGAGTCAAAAAGTGAGCAAAAGGAGAAAAAAGGGGAGGAAAAGGTCTGAAACTCAAGCGATGCTGCCCCAGTCTTGGGGGTACGATGGCGAGAGACATTCCAAATGAGCGTCTGGTGGGTGTGGGAGAAAAGCTCCCAGAATTCGAGTAGGGCTCCTCGTCTCCTCTGATAAGACGGATGAATCTGAGCTCATTTGAACAAAAGAGCCATAGAGCTAGCGAGGGCCACAGAAATGCCCGAGCTAGACGTGCGGACTGATGGGAGAATGCAGAAGAAATGAGGATGGAGCGGTATCGACATCTCCAAAGTGGGGTGACGGGTCCTTCTGGAAGAGGGACAAAGGGGGGGATGGATATGACCTTCAGTGTCCTGCTGAGGCCAGAGAAGCCTCTCCACTCAGAAGAGCCACAGCAGGGCCTGTCTGCCCAGGGCCCGGGCCTGACAGGGTGCCGGCCACGCGTGGCTCAGTTCATGTAGGCCTCGGGGAAGCTGGCCGTGGGCAGCCAGGAATGTCCAGGACCTCTGTCTTAGCTCTACTAGTTTTCCTCAACTTGGTAATAAAACTTTATTGTGGCTGTTTTTCTTCAGTGTTCCTGTTTGCATTTGCTTCCAGGAGGAGGTGGTGCTGGGACCGTAGATTAAGGTTACCAGATCTCCTGGGGGGAATCAGCAGAGAAGTAGAACCATCCCACAGCGTACCCGGACCCTTCTGCTTCCCCCGAGGGTCTCTCCTAGACCAAGGCTCTTCTCCATCTCCTAGCCGCCAGCACTCACTAGGAAGAAAAAGGGCCAAACGTTGCCAAAATGCATCGGCCCTTTTTCTCTTGTCTTGTTTGGTTTGGGTTTTGTCCTGGGTCGAGACGGAGACCGAGCACACGATTCTATGATACGGTACCGATGAGAACTGAGCTGGGGTTCTAACTTGTAGGATGAGGAAACTGTGGGGGGACTTTGGAATTATGTGAGGCAGCTTGAAGCCCTCTCAGACAAACCGCGTGGAGGGACTTTGGCCTCCTCCCATCTCATCCCAGAGAACGCTCAGGACCACGAAAGGCTCAGCAACAGCTCCGCAATCACCCAGCCAGGATGGTTAGCGGCCGCAGATGAAGCCACGCATGTGTCCTTGGCTCCAGGGCCAGCCATCGACGCCTCTCACCTTGGGGGCCCAGGCCTGTACCACATTTATACATAGATTTCTGAGCAAAATAAATGCACCCCCGGCTTTGGAAACAGTCCCCAGTGCTGTCCACTGGCATATTCGCCCAGGGTCAAGAGAGCTCCGTTTTTTTTAAAAATGGCATGAAAAGAGTTTCCTTTTAAGTGTCCCAGTTTTCCTCTTCCAAAGCCCCCACATTTCCCATTGAAGCCTGCGGGCAATTAGGCTGTGTTGGGAGAAGCCAATGAGAATTTGTTCCATTTAGCCCTATGCTTTTTCAAAGGGCCCTTTTGGGGGTTAACACAAATTAAAAAGGGTTTTACATCTCTCAGCGGCAATCCTCAGTGTGGGCAATATTCTGAAGAAAAGTACCCGGAAATTAGGTCGCATTAACAAAATGAGAAGGAAGAACTTTCTAGTTTATTGCTCTGTAACATCCTTGGCAGATGTGGCCTTTGGACTGTCTTAGCATGGAGCACCAGCTGACGTTTGGCGAGCCAGGCTCTGAGGCAGCCATTGGGGGCAGGGAGGGACTGTTCATCAATCAAGACAATGCATTAGGAAGTGCCTGAAATCAAGTGACCTGAAGGAGCCAAGACAGGAGCAGCTATCTGTACAGAGGCTCGAAGAACCTCGTGCTTCCATCCCTGGAGATGCCATCCGGTGCCAACATTTCAGCTTGGCTGCAAGGCTCCAGAAATCAGTTCCATTCAGGCAAAACTCCAGTCCAAAAGGCATTATTTCTCATGGGTTCTGCCTCTGCCTGGGAGATTCCCTTCTGGGGCCATCCATGCCGGCATGACTTCCCTTCAGACTAACACAGATTGTATAAAAGGAAGCTTCCAAGAGATCCCCATCTTTTTCTGGTTGAAGCTAGCTCAGTGTTATCTTTTTCTTTTTTTTTTTAAACCCTTAACTTCTGTGTATTCGCTCCTAGGGGGAAGAGTGGTAAGGGTGGGCCATGGGGGTCAAGTGACTTGCCCAGGGTCACCCAGCTGGGAAGTGTCTGAGGCCAGATTTGAACCTAGGACCTCCCATCTCTAGGCCTGACTCTCAATCCACTGAGCTACCCAGCTGCCCCTCAGTGTTATCTTTTATGTGTTTTTATTTTTCATTCATTCTTTCTTCAATATTTTTTCAACACTCTAAAACTTTCTCTAAACTCCTCCAAGGAACTGTTTCTTCCTCCAAACCTTCCTCATCTCTCTCCATCTTTTTTAAAGTGAGTTCATCCCTTGTCACTTTTCCAAATGTCCAAAAAATAGAAAAGCTGCCCCAATTCAAGCACACCCTTCTCCACAGTATTCTCCCCAAACCACAAACACGTATCAATTGGTCCTGAAGTTTCCATTAACATGCACCTAAAGAAACAGCTTAGAGAAAATGAAACAAGGTTCAAATGATCCCCAGGCTCTTTCCTCATCCCAAAGGCCCTAGTTCCTCTCACACCAGTACAAGGTCTTGAGCAGACTGATCTGTTTTGGCTGCTGCTTTAGAGATCTTCCTCTGCTTCTTCTCTTTGGATTTTTCCTCTTAGATCATGGGGGAGGGGGTGAAGGATTTATAGGTTCTTTCTGGATGTAGTTAATAAAGTCACTGATTTCAGAGCCACCTTCAGACTTCCAGGGATCTTGCTTTTTACCGGCTGGAGAGAAGTAGATGCTAGAGATGCCTCTGACTTCACATGAAGAAAACACATCATTGGCCATAGCATCCATCTTGGCTATGACAATATGGGAGTCTTTACTGAGTCTCTCTTAACCATCAGTACTTGGGTGCCAGGCATTTGCAGTGGCCACACCAGGGAGCATAAAATTCTATCAGACCATTTTTCCTAGGATTCACAATTTCCTCCAGGTTCTCATCCATCGCTTCCTTCACAGGAAACATCAGCATTTTCTGGCGTGGGCTCAGACAAGAGTTCTCTCTCCTCAGGTAACCATCAAAGCGATCCTGCCAGACCTACTCGGGGATCCTTCCATCATGGAGAACCTCTCCTGCACCATACATTTCTCCCACGCCATTCTGACAGAAACAACATCAACCTCTCCAATGTTTCTTACCAAATCAAATCCAGAAAGTTCATGGCTAAAAGTTCTATGCTGATAACAGGAATGTTGAATTAGTGTCCAGATGCCAGGAAATGCTGTGCCACCATCAGGTTTCTCTAGGAGTTGGACCTTTTAGTATCCATCTCATAGTCCACATTAAGGTGCATCACAAGTAGACCCTTGCCCTGATGTAATTCGTTATTATCTTCTCTCATGGAGGGCTCTCTTCATCTTTTTTCAACCCTACCCCATACACTTTATTGACTGTCTCATGCCTAGAGCATTGGCTACATTGACTACGGGAGGGGGTGAGGGGAGGGGAGGGAAAGAGCATGAATCTTCTAACCATGTATAAATATTCTAAATTAATTAATTAAATTTAATTTTCCAAATAAAAGTATAATAGTAGTTCATCTGATAATGTATTTTAAAACAAAGACTCAGGAAGATAAGACACTTGTAATGGAGTATAGAATGGAGGTTGGGACCCAGAACTACAGATTTAGAGCTGGAAGGGAAAGGTAAAGAAACTGAAGGCTACAGAGAAAAATGATTTCCTGGAAGTCACCCAGATAATAAGTCACATACTGTAAGGGGGGAAAGGGAGTTTTTGGGGGTTCAGTATATTAAAAGATGGTCACCAGAGGACTGAACTATTATCAATCCTCAATTAAAAATAATCTCAAATCAAAATTGACTTTTATGGAAGTTTATTTATAATTGAGAAGAGAGAGAGAAAAATAAGGAAATAAGAATCTAACCCAGTAGGTAATTTACTACGATCCTCTAATTAATCCAGGTAGGTCTAATTAATCCTCAGCCAAGAGTCAGAGGGCCAGAGGCCTGGAGGTGAATGAAGCACAAATTCATTCGCATCTATTAAAAGAAGTTTCTTAAGAGAAGTTCAGGAAGATTCAGTCAGTCTTTAAACTCACCACATGGAAGATATTGAAGCAGTCTCACCAGGGTCTCAGCGTTCCAGCCAGCACTCCTCCACAAACCAGAAGAGCTCCTTCACCAGACATCCTCTTCAACCAAAGACCTCTTGCTCATTCAACTCCCCCTTTTTAAAGGGGTCACTTATGCATCACTTCCTGTGCCTCCCCCTAGTTTGCGTGTCCAATCACAATAGACACTTCTCATAGAACACCTAGGGGACGGTCAGTCGATTCTGATTCGTCACTCACTCTAGCACATGTGGGTTAGGACCTCCCAGAATTGGAAGGTGCTCTCACCTTTGGTGATTAAATCTAAAGATGGACAGTGTAGACTTAATCTAATTATCACAATACACAAGATCTGGATCCAGAGACTTTGGCCATGAGACTGTGGTGGTCAAAAATGAAAGTTCAAATATTGGAAATGGGGTAAAAGTTCCCAATAGAAATAACCATGGGTCAGGCTCCATCAGGGTCACCAAGCTGCTGAGCTGAAAGCCTCAGCCTCAAAGTCAGAAAACACTCCTGGTCTCTGATTCAGATGCAACTCTCTGGCTCTGGAACCTCCTTCTATAATCTTCTCTCTGTCCTTCTGCCCTTCTGTTGATCACCTCCAGTAGACTTGGTCTACATATTGTTTGTCCATAATTGTTTGCACATAAATTATCTACTTCATTGAACTGGAAATGATGAGGGTGATATCCCTTTCTTTGCATCCTAAGTACTTGGAACAATGCCTGGCACATAGCAGGCACTTGATAAATGTTTCTTAACTGCCTGCCTACTAGTGAAATGAGTTTAGCGGATCATGTTAAGAAAGCTATAGAAAAAAGAGAAAAGTAGAACATTCCATATGAGGAAAGAGGAGGCCTAGAATGGTGGTCAGAGAACATGGTCATCACAGTTCTGCCACCATTGTGAAGATGGGATTAACTCTCCCCTGCCCATGTTTAGATTTAATCACCAAAAGCATATACACCACACTCATCCTTAAATAGGGGGTGGTCTGTGGGTGACGAATCAGAACCCACTGACTGTCCCCTTGGCAGTCCTAAGCAAAGCTTTAGCTGTAATTGGTCCACATAAAGTGGAAGGAAGGAACAGGAAGTGATGAAAGGAATAGTCTTTTAAAGTGGCAAGAACTTCCTGTGAGGAGGGCTTTCGCCTTCAATTTGACCCTGGAGGAGCTCTGGCTGAGGATGCTTTCTATTTTTTATTAGGACTATCTTGTGGGTGAGTGAAAAAGGCTGGCTTCCTCTCCCTGGCTTGTTCTGAAGATACCAGCCTCAGGAGAGGCCCCTCATCTTGGAGGAGGCCTCATGGCTAAAGCCCTTTTATAAGTTACCTCTGGGCCCCCTTTGCTGAGGCCTCTGTCTGGTTCAGACCAGGCCAGAGTAAATATCTACTCTCTCTGATTTTCTTACTTTCACTCTTTCTCCTTTTGTAAATAAACTACCATAAAAATTATTTGAAATTGAATAATAATTCCTGGGAACCACACTCTTATAAGTTTAGTCCAGGCCTTTTATTTTTACCCCTAACATTCTGGCCCTTACACCATTTAACCATACTTTTGGATAGGTACTTTCTCTGGGCGTGTTTTTGTCTTCATCAGTAAAATATGGAAGTGAGTCTAATCTTGGGTCTAAGATCTTGGTCAAGCTTTCTGGCATAAGCTTCCATAAGAAGAGGGACCTTGGTCAATGTAGTCCACAAATGGGTTCCACATAGGTTACTCCAAGGTCATCCAAGTATTAAATGGCCATGCCAGGTCCTCGGATTTCCAGTTTCAGACTCCAGATACACTGCTTCAGTCAGAAGTTGTAACCATTACATGCACCAACAATGTTCATCAAAGGAGAAGGAGAGGCTTAAGGACAGAAGAAAGAGTGCTGGGTTTGGAGTGGGGCATGTGAGAAGGGAATTCCCCTCCCTTTGTTTCAATTTAATCAATCGAGGACCTGGAGGTCCTTTACCATGGAGATGTGCAGGGATATACACACCCACAGTGAAAGGAAGTTGAAACCAACAAGACAGGAAATTGATCCCACAAGCATTCCCCCCTCGCCCCCCTGTTAATGCCAGACAAATTAAGGAACTATGATTGGTCCTTGAGATGGGACTTGGGAGAGCTAGTGAGTGGAGAAAACTATGAGTTCAAATCTGACCTGTACACTACCTAGCTCTGTGACCTTGGGCAATCATTTTGTCTTATTTCCCTAGGCCTTGCCCTTCTGTCTTCGCGTTATAGTTACTATATATCTATATCTATATCTATATGTAGGTATAGATATAGATATAAATATCAGGATAAATGATGGAAAGAGACAATAAAATGTCAAAATCTCTAGTAAATGTGAGAAGTGGGTGGGATTCTGGGAAATCACCATCTGAGGATGGTTTTCTCAGTCACTTTGCTTCAGCAGACCAAGACACCTGGGCTAACTTGAAGATCCAGGCTATCCCTGTGCTGCCTCAGCCCCATTTTCTAGCTGCCTATAGTTCTGGAAGGCAGGAAGCAATTGGCTGGGTGCCCCCACCTTGATTCAAGGGTTACCCTAGGAGGAGACGTACAGACAAGCCAGCTTCTTCCTTCATGGGCTCAGGCTGTGTAGATGCTGGGCAGGGAGGGGCACGCCAACTCCAATGCAGAGAATTGAATGAAGGGAGTGGGATGGGGCAGAGCAGGTCCAAAGGCAGGGCACCAGAGCCAGGACCCACAGGCGACCCTAAAGCTTGCCTTTCCAAGAGCTCAGGACATTGTGAGGCTTCATTCAAGGGTCCTTGATAGGATTTCACAACATGGCAGACAGGGAAGGCCTTCAGAGGCATCAAACCCACCCTGGCCCTGAGGACAAGTCTCGGTAACAGCCTCAGCACATGGACTTCCAGTCTTTGCCGGCAAACTTCCAATGAAGGAGGGCCCAGCAGCTGCCCATGTAGCCCCTCCCACCCAAGGACAGCTTTTTCATTTGAGGAGAGCCAGTAGGGTTTTGTGTTTGGTTTCTGATGTAGCATTTTTCCAATTCCCTTCATTTTTTCCCTTTTGTCTTTCTTACCCCCAAAGCTAGCTCTGTCACCCGTGCTCCGCCTTCTTCCGTCCAGAGCCAAGCAGAACAGGTATAAGTCCTCTGAGGATCCATGACGGTGTCATCCTGTCTGGTCCCCCCAAGTCTCTTCTCTCAGGGCTCACAGGACCCTGTTCTTTCAACCAAAGCTCATGGTGTGGCCTTGAAGGGAGTGAGGAAGAAGAAGGTGCTTTGGTCTAAGACAGTGATACACAAACTATGGCCTGAGGGCCAGATGCAGCCCCCAGAAATGTTCTATCTGGCTGGAGGACATTATTCCTAATCTGACAAATACAATGAGTAGGATACAATACAATGAAACTTCAAAAGTTGCCTTAGAAACAGACTGACAGAGGAGCATTTCCTTTCCTTTGGCCCCTCTTTAAAAAGCTTGTACCCCAAAGAGATAATAAGGAAAAAGACTTGTACAAAAATATTTATAGCCGCTCTTTGTGGTGGCAAAAAATTGGAAAATGAGAGAATGTCCTTCGATTGGGGAATGGCTGAACACACTGTGGTATCTGCTGGGGATGGAATACTATTGTGCTCAAAGGAATGATGAACTGGAGGAATTCCATGTGAACTCGAAAGACCTCCATGAACTGATGCAGAGTGAAAGGAGCAGAACCAGGAGAACATTGTACACAGAGATGGATATACTGTGTTACAATCGAACATGACGGACTTCTCTACTAGCAGCAACACAAGAATCCAGAGCAAGGCTGAGGGACTTCTGAGAAATAAAACTAGCCCCATTCAGAGGAAGAATTGTGGGAGGAGGAACATAGAAGAAAAACAACTGTTTGAACACAGGGGCTGATGGGGATATTATTGGGGATATAAACATAAACGATAACTCTAGTTCAACTACCAATAATATGGGATTAGGTCTTAATCAATAATACATGTAAAACCCAGTGGAATTGTGCGTCAGCTAATGGGGGTTAGGGGGGGTTTGGGAGAGAGGGAAAGAACATGAAACATGGAACTAGGGGAAAATATTCAAAATTTAAATTAAAAAAAATAATAGAAAGTAAAAAAAAGTTTGCTCATCACTGGTCTAGGAGACATCGGGGATGGTTGATGGAATCCCCCAGGGTGGGGAGTGGAGTCTTGGAGCCCTTCATAGGAGGCACATCCTTTCCAGTGGGGGGGGGGGTCACAAAGCAATCGGAGGAGGGGTGAGTTCATGGTGAAAGGGGATGCTCCCAGAGGTCTGCTGCAACGTAGGGGAAGGCTTGCCAATGAGAAGCCAAGATCTCCTGGGCTTGGACATGTGGGCAAACGTGCCAAAGCAAACACATTCCTATTACTATATCATACACATACAGATATAGGAGGAGGGGGTAGGGATGGTGGGAGGGCAGCATCGTCCCATTGCAAGGTCCTCCACTTGGATCTGTCCCCTTTGCTCACCTAGCCTTGACCAAAGACAACGGCCTCATTCGATTTTATGTTCGATCCCAGTTTCAAAGTCAGGAACTTGCCATTCATTCCCTGCTGCCGTTCCAAAACTCTGAGAACTCTCTGTTCCCGTTTCCCTCCTCTGCCTCTCCTGGGATTCTGGTCTTTGAAGCTCTTTCCCTCCCTGTCTTGTCTCTCTCCACACCCACCCACACATTCCATTCTCCCTACCCTGAGCCAAGGTACATCTGCAGAACAAGTCCTCCCACCTCTCCACACGCAGCTGATCTTCAGCACGAAGGGGGTGAGGGAGGTGTGGGCTGGGAGGGGTACCTGACGGACTCTCACCACAGCCTCTGACCATCCACAGCAAAGCAGAGCAGGAGAAGAGCCTCATCTTGGCCCTTCCAGTTCTGAGGAGGCATTTCCTTCTCCAGCTCATCTGATAGATGAGGTGATGGAGGCCAACAGGGTTGGGCGACTTGCTAGCAAGTGTCTGAGGTCAAATTTGAACTCAGGTCTTCCTGGGTGCACGTCCAACATTCTATTCCCTGTACCCGCTAGCTGGCCTTGCTTTCATCACAGGATCGGAAATTCAGAGCCACAAGGAACTTCAGAAGTTCTCTGAGTTTTATTGCTGAGCAGAGCTGGGGCGCGCCCAAGGGCATAGAGGCCACGCATGGCAGGGTCAGAATGGCATCCCAGGGCCTGTGGCTCTCCATCTGCCATTTTGCCTTGGCTCAGGAATTCTATCCTGCCCTTGGCCCGCTTCCCTGCAGCAGGGTAAGAGCAGCCCTGAGCCTTTCCCAGGGGACACCTGCCAGGACGGCACAGGCTGAGCCCCGAGACGGGAGCCCCCATCCCGGGCAGCCGTTGTGGGTGAGTTTTACGAGATGGGGAAGATGCCAACGACGAGCATTTGAGGGGATGAGAAATGACAGGAAAAGAGGAGAAGGTCCTCGGGGAGCTGGCCGCACGGCTCGGGATTTCCTGCGTGGAAAAATAAATGACTTTCAACTAATTGTTTGTGTGCAAAAAGCTTTGGTGCCCCTGCCAAGAAAAGCGCCGGCTGAGTGAGGTGTCCAGGAGAAGCAAAACAGGGCAGGCTGGGCATTCGGCAGAGCCTGTCCCCAAGCCCCGGCCACAGGAAGCAGCAGCCCTCCAGCTGCTCCGGGCCAGGGAAGTGGTGGCGAGGGAGGCCTCGGGCCCCAAATGGCAGCCCAGGCATGAGGCTCCCGAGTCAGAGCACAGGAGGCTCTCCTTGGCCGAGCAGCAAAAGCGGGCTGAATGCCGGCCCCGTCCTCACCTCCTCCGGATGATCTCCCGGGAGAAGCAAGAGAGTGCGGAGACCACTAGCCGGGGATGCTCCACTTGGCGCCCACCCCAAGGTCTTTATTCAGGGGGATTAATGAAGGGCATGGCCGATCCACAGGAAGAGGGGCGTTTATATATTGGTCTGAGGTCTGCAAAGCACCTCATCCACTTCATCTCATTTCAGCTTGGCCACAACTCGGTCCGGGCTATGCTACAAGTAATGTCTTTCCCATTTTATAGATGGCAAAACTGAAGCTCGGAGACTTTAAGGAACTTGCCCAGGAGCCCACGGCTGATAAAAAATCAGGCATGAGATTTGAATCCAGGGCATTCTGGCTTTGACCCGAATTCCATTCACTGTCAATCACGCCATCAACGAAGAGCTCTATTAAGCATCTACCCTATGCCAGGCGCTGTGTAGAGCTGGGGAGACAACCCCAAAATGGAGAGATCCGAACTCGGCCCAAAGAGGGAGACGAGGTCATCTCGAAGAACATGGAATCACGACAAGGACTAACTGGCAATCGTTTTGGAGCATCGTGCCGATGGGGGAGGCTTCGGGTCGGAGCAGCAGCTGCGCCCCGGCTTGTGGCAGGCCAATGAGGGAGCCCCCAAACGACGCTTTGCGAGATGAGAGAACACAAATGTTGAGCCGACCCAGGCAGCGCGGCTGCACGATGCTCTCCAGCGTCGTTCTGGTAGCACATGGATGGGCAGGAGGACGCTTTCCAGCAGGACTGATCCCGGGGCAGGGTTTGGCCAAGTGGGTTTGGAGGCTGAAGGGAGGGCCAGGAGTTGGAGTATTTGATCCTGGAGAACTGAGGCAATTCCCCAAAGGGGGGCGACCGTGGGCAAAGACGGAGAGCCTTGCCGAGTCCCTGAGGGGTGGGGGGCCAGGAGTCACAGTGAGGAAGAACGGGGCGAGGGCTCAAAATGGGAGAGGAAGGACGGCCCGAGAGAAGGCTCAGCAGCCAGAGGAAGGTCAGAACTCCGGGACGCGGAGGGGGATCACTTCTTTGGGGCGCCATCTCTGGGTGTAAATGGGATGGGGTGGAGGAGAGGTCGTGGGAAAGGAGGCGGCCGGGGCGCTCCAGGGCTAGCTGCCCCTTCAGTACAGATAATGGGCACCGCGTGGGGAGGATGGGGAGGCCTGGTGCTTAGCAGAATCTAGAATGGCCTCGTAGAGGAGGGAACCCTCGTCCTTCACCTTAAATAAGCTCCGGATCCTCAGACCAGGAGAGGAGTCGGAGTAGACAGCCGGTCCCAAAGCAATAACCGTGTGCCCAACGCCAGGGAGGGGGACCTGAGATGGCACTGCAACAGGGACTCCCCCAGGAGGAAAGCCCTCTGCACTTCCTGCTTAGGGAGCTGCCTGAGCACTGGGGGAGCAGTGACTTGTTTGGGGTCCCAGAGCCCCCAGGTGCCGGGGTGAGATTTCTGGTCTTCTTGGCTCTCTGACCACTACCCCATCCTGCCCAGTTCTTCCATAGTGACAACAGGGAAACAAAAACCTTTCCTGCCCTGGGTCATGGCGTGGAGAAACCGGCCATCAGGCATGTGCTCTGGGTGGCCCGGCCTTCCTGTCAATACTCTCCAGGTCTAAATGTTGGCCGGGAGCCGTCAGCCACATTCAGTTGTGGCCCCCCCCCCCACACACACACACACACTGCTGAGAGAGCCCGGGGTCCCCTCTGGGGGGCTGGCAGCTTTGGGGAAGGATCGGAGGGTGCCCTGGAGTGAGGGGGGTCCCTGGGGGCACCCACTAGAGTGCAAGAAGCCCAGCTGGGAGCCAGGAGCCTGCGGGCGCCCCGGGGTGTCAAAGGGTGGCCCATTTGTCCAAACGTCCGCTTGGGAGAAGCGCTTCCCCGGTCCCGGCCTTCCAGCCTCCTTGGGCGCCCCGAAAAGGCTCTCCACGTGGCAGACAGCCCGACTTGGAAGAGAAGAAGCTGCGTCAGAATGACTGAGGGCGTCCGGGGCAGAGGCCGCTCTAACTGCCCAGCTCGGCGGCTCCCTCTCTGGCTCGGAACCAATGAAGAAGCTTCAGGCGATGCACTTGCCCGTTCTGGGCCCTGCCGGGCTTCTTGGGGCTCCTGAAGGGGTTCTGAGCATCAGAGGAGCCGCGCAGTCTTGGGTTTCGGGGAGGCGATCCAGGCGCGAAGGACCAGCATGCTGGCGTCGAGCGCCTTCTCGGTGTCACTTTGCAGGAACGGAGAACCTCAGAAGAGGAGGCCCGACGTCCGCCCAGGGAGCCGCCTGAGGCCGTGGGGTGCAGGGCGACTCGGCGTCGGAGGACCCGGGCTCTGGCTCCAGCCTGGTGTCCTTCTACCTCTGAGACTTTAGGCAGCTCACTGGTCTACTCGGCCTCCCTTTCCTCAGGCAAATGAGGGGGTCGACTCGATGTCGCTCCGGGCCCCCCAGTTCCCACATCTCTCTAGCCAATCTTGAAAGGAGGCCATAGTACAGGGAGGGTCCAGGCATGGAACCCACTCAGACGAAGACCAAGATGGCCCCGTCGCATGCTTTCTTCTGCTCCCCCAGGAAGAGCGGATCCTTTCAGATGGCCGGATTGGCCGGGAGGGACCTCCTTGGCCGTCTCCGATAGTCCCCTCATTTTGTAGATAAGGAAACAAAGACGGGGGACTCGCTTGGAGTTACGTAGCAAACATCCGAGACAAGATTTGAACCCAGATCCTCTGATGCCAGTGTTTTTCGCCCTTACCGCTCCACCTCCTGGTAGAAGCAGGTCCCTTCCTGGAGCGTCAGGAGTCCAAGTCAGCTTCTACAGCAGCGGTTCCCACACTGTTGGCCTCCCGCCCCCTTTCCAGAAAAAATATCCCTTCGGCCCCTGGAAATTCATTTTTTTAATTTAATAGCAATGAATAGGAAAGACAAATGGCCCTGTGGCCACCGCCGGCCCCTGGAGCGCTGCAGCGCCCACCCCTTTGGGGATCGCTTTCTAAAGTGACGCGGATTTCCAAGGCCAAATAGAAAAGGATCTGGCCCCGCCCCCTTTACAGAGAAGTAAACTGAGGCACAAACTCTTGGCCAAGGCAAGCCTCCAGCCAGGACCCATCATGCCTCTTGCATACAGCACCAGGACAAACACTTTGGCGGCAAATTGCTTCTGGCTCTCTTAACAAAACAGCAAAGCGGTTTTGTCTGTGGAAAATGAGAGGAAGGATGGAGAGAGCGCAAAGCCGGCCAAGCAGCCAGACGTCATTTCCCCACGACCTGGGCCCCGAGTTAGAAAAATAAAGGAGAAACTCGGCCCAAAGAGCAAAAGCCGATCCCTCCCCCGAGAACCGGCTACAAGCGGACGAAAGGAGAGATGAGCTCAGGCGCCAGCCACGCTTCCTTACCCGCACTGCCACCTGGCAGTGTGCTGCTGTGCCATGATCTGGGCGCCCAGAGGGCCAAGAGAAGGGGCAGCTGAGCAGGGGGAGCTGGCCTGGCGCCAGGGGGACACTCTGGCTAGAGAACAAGTGATCCAAAGCCAAAGGGCAGAGGGCGTGAGCCCACAGGCCGACGGTGCCCGCTTCCCCAGGCTGGCCCTTCTGGAAAGGATCGGCTCCCCCAGGGAATCCTCCAGCTGGGCATTGCGTCCAGCGTCCAGCCTTCAGGAAGGCTCCCATGGAGAAGGGCAGTGATGGGAGGTCACTTACCTGGACTCGGGAAGCCCGACAGAACCGGACCCGCGACTAGGCAGAAGCCCAAGAATAAAACTTGCCCCCCAGAACGAGTCTGTCCAGATTCTCCCCCTCTGTGTGCTGGCCCGCTGTGGAGGACCCACGGCCCGGAAGGTCAGATCATCTCATCAAGGTCTCCGCCCCGAGTTGGAAGGGACCTTCGAGACCGTCTCTTCCAACCCTTCATTTTGTAGATGGAGAAACTGAGGCGGCGTGAGCCAGAGAGACTGACCCAAAGGCGTATGGGTCGGCGCCGGCAAAGCCAAGATTCACAGTGTCAGAGAGCTAGAGGGGAAAGGGACCTCATTAAAGATGAGGAAACTGAGGCAGGGAACATCTGAGGGAGCTACCCAAGGGGACACAGGGGAGCAGCAGCAGAATCAGGACTCATAGCATCCTCCACCCAGAGGGACCTCGAGGCCATCTGCTCCAGCTCCTTCACCTGAGGGGCCGGAGCCCCAGGGAGCCCAAGAGATCTTCTCATACTCAAAATCAACAACTTAGCATGCATTTACTCGGCACCTACTGCATGCAAGGCATTGTCTGGGTGCTGGGGGTACAAATCCAGGGGAAATGGGCTCACATTAGTGAAGGACCAGAGTTCTGCCAGAGGCTCTAACGTGCACGTGGAAAAGATCCAAAGGGGAATCGGAGGGGAGGGAGCAGGAGCAACAAGGGGCATCGCGGAGACAGAGTCAGGCTCCGAATGGCATCTTCAAAGCAGGCAGAGACACTCCAAGGTGAAAGGAGGGAAGGAGCAGATCCCAGGCTTGGACCACTGAGGGTGGGGAGGGGCTCCAAGCGTGCCTGGACTAGAGCGGAGAGAGCAGGAGGGGAAGGAGCGGCAGGAAGCTTGGGCAGGTTGAGGAGAGTAGAGTTGGGAAGGTGGGACGTTCTTTCCTCTGTGGCTGACCCAAGGCAAAGGCCCCAGCTTCTTCCGGCCTGAGTTCCTTTGTCTGTACAAGAAGGAGGAGGCCATGGATGGCCATCTCTAAGCCAACAGCCCTCTCCTTCCATGCTTTCCGGTAGGGGGCCTAACAAGGGATTGGGAGCAGGGGCTGCGCTGGTGTCCCAGTCACTTAGTGGCACGTGTAGGGGGACAAATGCATGACCCTCCGACCTCCAGGGCTGTGTAGAACTCAGAGCACAGCTAGTTCAGCCTTCTCCTTCTACCGAGGAGCAAACTGAGGCTGGAGAAGGTCGAACAGGAAGCAAGGATCAAAGCTGGGACTAGAACCCGGATCCTGAGTGGAGAAGGGAATAAGCATTTCTACAGTACCGAAGGTAAGTGCTTTCTTATGAATATTGTCTCATTTGATCCTCAGGGTGTCCCTGGGAGGCAGGTGCCATTCTTATCTTTCTTTTACAGGTGAAGACACCGGGAGACAGAGGTGGAGTGACTGGCTCAGGGTCACCTCACTACCAAGTGTTTGAAGGCAGATTGGAACTCAGATTTTCCTGATTGCTGGTCCATTGCTCTTCCCAAGTTTGAGCTGGGGCTCCAAGAAGACCCTGTTCCAAAGGTTTCGCCACCACAAAGCGTCACATAAATGCCTGGAGTTGTTGGGTCCTTCCTGTCATTGAATTCAAAGGAATTGGCGACCCAGTCAGTCTGGTTCCTTCTTTGAAGGGCATCCAGGCCCACCTCTTGGCTTCGCAGACAAGGACACTCAGGCTTCCCTCCAGCACAATTCCGGGGATGAAAAGATGGCTGCAATAGCAGGTTACCAAATGCCGAGAGCCCGGAGCACGCCGCCTGCCCCAGAATCGGGCCGAGCAGAAGGCTGCTCGCAGAACCCCCGGGACTCGGCCACCAGCGGGACCATCTGACGGCTGCTCTCGGCACTGACCGGAGTGGAGGTCCTTCCTCCTCCTCTCCCTCCCTCCTGCTCTCTCCTCTCTCCTTCTCCTCCCTCCTCCCTAACCTGACCCAGATCACTGGGCCGCCCTCTGGGTGTTACTGGATCTTTCTCCCGAGGCTCTGGGCCCAGGAGACCCCCATTACCGGGTCGCTTGAGGGTCCCCCTCAATCGAGTCCTCCCAGAACGTCCCAAAGAGAGACGGACATCCCCGAGGTTCTCTCCCGCGTCCTGGCTCGCTGTTCCCTCCTTAGACCGCAGACCGCCCGAGGGCAGGGGCCACGCTGGGCATCGTGGTGCCCCCATGGCACGCCGAGTAGGCGGGTGTTCGCTGGATGAGCCGATGAAGGACAGCGTGAGTGAGCGATGAGGCGAGCACCATCGGTCAGGCACGGCCGGGCAGGAGCTCGAAGGCGTCTCCTGTCACCTGTTCAGGACGGACAGACATCCTTTGTTCCTCGCCGGCTGCAGAGAACAGCTCGAGACAGGAAGAAGGTCATCCTGTCTGTGGATTCATCTGCATCTCCCCCTCCCAACCCTGCCGCGAGAGCGCCGGGACACAATGGAGGCTTTCTGCCCTTCCTGGCACCTCGGTGTGCCACCGCCACGTTCGTCATCAGGCCTTTCAAGGCTTCTAAAAACCGGAGCAAAGCAGAACTCCTTCACTGTCGAAGTCTTGGGGCCTCCGAGCGGGCCTGGTGCCCCTGGAGGGGAGGGCAGGGCCGGGCCGGGCAGGGGGCGTCAGTGTCTCATTTGCTCTAAAGCCAGCCAAGGGAGTCAGCCAGCGCAGGACGGGGCAGCCCAGGGACGGAGCCGCTTCCTCCCAAGGCCTTTGAAAGTGGGCTTGAAGAGCAGGGATGGGGGCACCCAGAGCAGAGCCCCTGCCCGGCCCTGGGCAGCATCCATGGACGGGCGGTGCTGCCGGCTCACGTTCTGGAGCCGCGTTCCGCAGGGCTGGGAGGCTGTTATTCTCTGTGACTGCTGGCTTG
>NC_058134.1:5314212-5315302 GCF_016433145.1 Gracilinanus agilis | reverse complement strand
CTCGTGGTGGAGGCTGCCGGCTGGCACAGTGAGCCACGAGCCCTCGTCTTCGGGGGTGGAATGAGCCTCCGAGGAGGCCCCTGGCAGACCGAAGGCCTGACGGGACGCTGGGCCTCCTCTAAGCAGTAAATCAGCTCCGAGGACGCTCCCCCGTCCTGGGTGGATCCACTGAGGAGGCTCACAAAAAGCATGGAAATTCGTGCCCAGAACGAGAAGGGGCGGAAGGTGCAATCTGTACTGGTGGAGGGATGGGGCCATGCCGGAGCGACCCCAGATGCATCTCCGTCTCCTTCCCTTCCCATCAATGCCCGGCGCCATCTTGGTGTTCCCAGAGGCAGCCAGTGGGCATCCCACAGCACAAAGCCCTGTGTATGGAGTCCCAAAGCCCTGAGTGCAAATCCAGCCTCTGCCACTTACTAGCTATGGGTTTTATGGGCTTGCCTAGGCCACATCACTTCTTCTCCGCCCGAGGTTCCTCCGCTGTAAAATGAGGATGAAGGTGCCGACCTGCCTGGGTGGTGAGGAAGAGGGTGGATACGTGGGACACGCAGAGCCGGTGCCTGGCACGAAGGAGCCGCTTAATAAAAGGTCCTTCCTCCTTCCTTCCTTTGGTCGGGGGCTTGGACGGAGGCCGAGGCGGTGTGCTTAGCACGTGAGCAGAAGCCCAGCTTGGAGGGGGAGCTCGTCCCCGAGTCCCTCTGATTCTAGACTCCAGAGGCCTGGGCCTGGGGCTGAGAAACAGACTAGCCAAGAGCCTGACAGCTCCCCCATGTCAGCGGGACGGTGACCCCCCAGGCCTGCCCACGTCTTCCCATCCATCCACCATCGAGGTCCTCCCTTGTGCGGGGAGCCCTCCTCGCTTTCCCACGGCATGGTGACCCCAACAAGGCCTGCTTCCCCTTTCGGCCCAGGAGGCAAAGCTGCCCCTTAAGAGCAAATTTTGCCCCAAAAATCAACCGCCCAAGCACGGGCTGGGAGTGACACGGCCCAACGTTCTTGGGAGCAGCCGTAGGAATCCCCACCATGATGCGAGGATCAGGGTTCGAGTGATCTTTGCCCTAAAAGGCCCCGATTTGAAATAAGGGAGCTG
>NC_058134.1:5279212-5311712 GCF_016433145.1 Gracilinanus agilis | reverse complement strand
GGAAAAGAGCCCTCCTAGCTGGGTCAGAATGTCAGAGAACATTTCAGAGCCTCACTGAGGCGTCTCAATAGGCAAAGATCCCAAGGGGAGGTGCCTGCAGGGGATGCAAGACTTTACTGGGAGGGGAGAAAGCCAGACTTGGCTAGAAGGTCAAAGGCATCCGCAAGGGTGTGGAAGAGAGCTGGGAAAGAGGATTTGGGGCCCAAGGGGGCAGGGTCCTAAAAGCTGGGCTAGAGGCAAGAGACCGGCACTAAAAGGTTTTTAAGCAGCAGAGCTTAGGAAGAGACTTTGGGCATCTACATGAAGGAGGCCAAGACAATTCAAAGGAGAGCTTCCGTGATAATCCAGGCAAGAGGAGACAAGGAACTAGAGCAGGGCGGAGACCGTGGGGTGGTGAGAAGGGCTTGACTTGTCAGTGATGTTGTAGAAACTGAGGTGATGGGACAGACTGCTCAGGGCAAAGGAAGGCGTGAGGAGAGGCAGGAGTGACTTGGAGCTCTGAGTCTGGACTGCTTGGTCAAGTCCTGGTTCCCAAAGATGTTGGACAGGGAGGAAACCTTCAAGACAAACCTCAGCCCTGGAGCCAAACTCCGACTTCCAAGGAACCTTCCCAGCACTCAGCTCTGCCACTGGGACTCTCAGGAAGGGGAGGATTTGGCCACCAGCCCCAAAGAGCAGAAGGCAACCTGGAAGCATTCAACAGAGCCAGGGAGGACAAAAGGCCTCGAGTTTTCCAGCAGAGCAAACCCTCCCCAAAGTGAGGGCCCCAAGAATACTCTCACAGCTCAGAAGGGATGGTTTCTGGTTTCCCCTTAGCATCTAGCCAGTAAACTGTATTTCAGCACCATAATCACTCTCTCTACCAATGCTGGTGGTAGCCAACCCGCGCCTACCCAGCAGGAACAGCCTCATCTCAAGGCACCCACAGGTCCGGCGCAGGGGCTCCACCCAGCATACCGGAGGGGTCTCTGCTTTCTCAGCTGGCCATCAGACAGGCTTCCTGATGCCCGCCCAGCCCAGTGTTCTATCCATTGTGACACGCAGTGGCTCCACTCGTCTATCATCAAGGACGACGACCCAAGTCTGCATCCCTCCTCCCACCCCAACACTCAGGCTTCCTGCATGCATTACCAAGGAAGGAATCCTGGAGATTTCAGGCAGCCTTGGCCACTTCCTAGCTTACTTTCGCACAGGGATGAGGCTATGGACACGCCAAGACCCCAAGACTCAAAAGTGAGCATCATCCAATGGCAATGGTGAGGACCGGGTTGGGGAGAAACAGGAAGGACATCACCACGGACAGACAAATGTGAGAAGACAGGAGGACATCCACTGGCACATCAGAAGGATAAGCAACAAGAGGAGGGATCCACACCCTACTAACGTCAAGAGAAAAGGAGGTGCCATCCCACCCTGTGACAGCCCATCGGGAGGACCTGTAGGGAGTCACATAGACGAGTTGAGGGCATCCCCGTCTCCTGTGTGACCGCAGGATGAACGCTCGTATCTGTGAGCTCCCAATCCGTTGGAAGATGGAGTGCCAACTTGTAAGGCTCACGAGCCCCTAAAAAGCCCACCGTGTATCAGTCCAGAAGTGGCTGTCAGTGTTCACAGCAGTCAGAGTCAATGGAGGCACCTGCCTTCTACAGACCCCTTTGCCTGCCCCCAAATCGCTCCATCATTGTCCTGCCTCAGCATCTCCTTTTCCTCATAGCCGGACATAACCCTATCGCACATGCAAAGCTAAGACCCTGGACACACCTTCCGGGGCCTCCGTTTTCTGCTCTGTAAAATGGAAGAGCTGCACCAGATGGCCTCCAAGGTTCTTCCTTGCAGCACCAGGGACGGCCTCGCTGAGGATTAACTGTGCCTGATTCGACGCCTTGCCTTTGGCTGATGCTCCCTCGGAGCTCCCCACATTCTGTGTCTTGGCTGAGCTCTCCCTGCCCCACCCGGCCGGGCTCCCCAGGGTGCTGACTCATCTCTGCCCTGCAGCCTCAGGGGGGATTTTTTATCTGAAATGAACATTGACATCATTCAAAACAAGAACTCTCCCTGCAGACGCAGTGGGCCCCGCGGGGTCCCAGCACGCCAGAGCCCCGGCGTCCCTCCTCCAAGTGCCCTGTGCCCCCCCACCACGTGCTGTCAGCAATCGCCAGCTCCACCTTCCCCTGCTCCACGCCGGCCCCCGAATCCCCAAGGAAAACGCATGGCAGCCAGCGCCGACCGTCCCGGAGCCTGTGACGGATCGGAGATGGGGATGAAAACGGCAACACTCAAAATACATTTCTGTCCCAGCTTGCTGGAAGGGGCTGCCAAGACTTCTGGGCTCGGAGGCTGCCAAGAGATAATGAACGTCTATTTGAGGGTTCGGGCCTGCTAAGAGAAGGCACGAGGACCCCGCATGGAGCTCTATTCTTGGCCCACTATTCATTCCCATTTTCCTTCCCCAGCTCGGCCTGCTTGGCGTGGATTTGCCCCAGACACACACTTGGGGCTCCCCAGTAAAGCCCAACTCCCAGAAGCCCATTGCCACGGCGACCGGGACCCCCTCAGAGGCTCCTTGTGGTCCAGCTTCAGAAGTCAGGCTTTGAGGGAGCCAAAGGCTGATCCGCCACCCCACCCCACCCCCCCCACCCCCACTGCGCTAGCTCAGAGCAGCCAATTCCGTCTGTAACGGAAGCAAAAAAAAAAAAAAGGATGAAAAAACGAATCTACCATTAAGGAATGGCACCATCCGGAGGATCAAAATGTTTGAAGTCGCCCATTCCTGGAGGTGTGCAGAGTCACCTGCATTTTCTCATCTGAATCCAGCCTGGGCCAGGTTGGGGAAGAGGATCTCCGTTTTACAAGGGGGAAACCGAGGCACAGATTTCTGCGATGGGCTCAGAGCCCCGCAGCTCATCCAAATCGGGACTTGAATCCAGGCCTTCGGACTCCGAGCCCAGCACCCCCTTCACTGTACCACTGTTAGGCATGGTTGAAGATCATATGGGGGGTCCCCATATTTCTAGGGCGCACGCTCCCATCTTCCCAGGCTCTCCTCCCTTCCTCCTGCCTTGCCCAGGTGGCGCAGCTAATGAGTGTCCGAGGCCAGCCTGGAATTCACGTCTTTCTGATCCTGGCCCCGAGCTCTACCCACCATGTGGCCCAGCCCCGGCAGTCATTTCATCTACGTGGGCTCCACGACTCTCCCAGGAATGCCGGAATGAGCCCGGCTGGGACAGGGTCGGAGGCTGGGACAGGGTCGGAGGGGCAGCCTGGGGACGGGCCAGGGTGGCTGCTGGGCCTGGAGAAGGGCGGGGAGCCGCCTCACGGGGGAACGTGGCCTGACTGGTCTTTGGCCATCGGTGCTTCTCCTCCGAGGCCCGGAAGAATGGAGCTTTCCACGTACAAAGAGGAGGGAAGGGACTTCCGGTCTGCAAAGGCGGCTCGGCGGGCTCCCGAGGGCTCGCTGGGCAGCTGGGGGCCCGTCTGCCCCCCAGGAGGGACTCGCACCCAGCCCAGGCGGCAGATCGAAGGGCTGAAGAATGGC
This sequence comes from Gracilinanus agilis, assembly GCF_016433145.1. Lineage (NCBI taxonomy): Eukaryota > Metazoa > Chordata > Mammalia > Didelphimorphia > Didelphidae > Gracilinanus > Gracilinanus agilis. The sequence continues at coordinate 5,308,177 of NC_058134.1, read as the reverse complement.
CCGGGCAGTGGGGGGACATGCAGATCAGTGGAGGCGGCGCCAGCCCTGTCCAGAGGGGGTCACCGGCAGGGGACACTCTCCGGGACTGACGGCTTGGGAGGACCAGCGAGATACGGGGCGCCTCATTGGCCAACATTCTCGGGACCGATCATCCGTGCCGTTGGGGGGACGAGTGGCCTCTCCAGCAGCGGACGCTCACCTGGGCGGGAGATCGTGGCCGGAGCCCCACCGTCCTGCACCCTGGAGAAAAGAAGGGCTGGGCGGGGAGGCCCGAGGCAGGAGCCTTTCCAGAGGGCCGAGATCTCGAGGGGCGGCAGCCCCGCCCTGGCTGCTCTCATTTCTTTGGGTGGAAAGAGCATCAGAGACCCGGCCTGGGAAGGGTCAGCGCTGGCNGGGGGGGGGGGCAGCCCCGCCCTGGCTGCTCTCATTTCTTTGGGTGGAAAGAGCATCAGAGACCCGGCCTGGGAAGGGTCAGCGCTGGCTGGACGGCCGCACGGAGGAGCCCAGCGGGAACACGGCCAGGGCAAGGGCAAGGGGAGCGGAGACAAGAGCAGGAAGCCCTGCCATTGTGGGAGCCTTCGGGAAGAAGACCCAGCCCGGGGCTGCCCCTGCGTACCTGGGAGCTTCCCTGGCACGGCACTTCTCTGTGTGTTGTCCGTGTGCATGTGTGTCCGTGTGTGTCTGTGCACGTCCGTGTGCATGTGTGTGTGTGTCCACGTGTCCCCCTTCTCCCTTGGCACTCTTCACCTCCAGACGGGCCTTGATCTCCAGCACTGATGGGCCTTTTCTGAGGAGCTGACGTGGATCCGGCCCTCGTGGGAGCCTGCGTGGACACTGCCGTGGCCTGCTCGGCCACAGGGAGAACGTCCTCTCCCGTCCTCTCGGGCCTCCCACACGGGCATTTCCAGCTGCCATCATGGAAGCAGCCGGACCGCCGGGCGTCTCCCCGCGTGGCTTCTCTGGCCGTGACCCAGGCGGAGGGCAGATTCTTCCCCGTCCCAGCCAGGGAGGGCCCCGAAGGGCCTCCACGGGCTCCGCGAGCTCCATGAGCAGGACCCCGTGCCAGGCTGCGGCCAGCCATGGCGGGCTGTGGAGACGTGCCTGGCCGCCCAGAGAGAAGGATGGGGGCGAAGGAGAGGCCACAAAGCAGCTTCTCCATCCAGATCTACGCCCGGGCACGCGGGCAGCAGAGCTTCTTCCTCTGGGTGGGGGCTCTCAGGCCTCCGGGAGCCGGGCAGGCCCAGGGCTGGCTGGGCAGCCTCCATGTCGGCCTCCTGACAGGACCCTCCTTTCACGAGAGCCAAAGCCTTGGAGGGCTCAGCCGGCCAGGCGTGCCTTCCTCTGGGGAGGGGAGGACGGAATCTGCCTGGGGGAGGCCCCCGGACACAGCCAGGCCTGAGCGGAGGATTCCTCCACGTGCTGGGCCGGACACAAGGCTGCCCTTAGAAGCAAGGCCGGAGCTCAGATCTCTTCCCTTATGACCTGTGAGACACCGGACGAGTCGCTCAGTCTGCTCATCTCTAAGACAAGAGGCCTGGGTTCAAGACCTCCAAGATGCCCCCAGCTGTGGCTGCCTCCTCCGTGTCCCAGGACAATCCTGGCCTCCTCGGGAGCTCCCGGCCACTCTCAGAGCCGGGACCCCAGAATGAGCAGCGAGAAGCACGGCAGAGGCCAGAGAGAGCCAGGCGGCTCCGTGCCTAGAAAGCCAGACGTGGAGACGGGAAGCCCCGAGTTCAAGGGTGGCCTCAGATACCTCCTGGCTGCGTGACCCTGAGCAAGTCCCCTAACCCCCTTGTGTAGCCCTCGCTGCCCGCCTGCCTCGGAACATACTCATATCAATGATAAGACGGAAGGGAAGAGGCCCGATCAGGGGCCCCCCAGCCCGGTCTAGCGCAGGCCGGCATCTGCCCACCGTGGCCTGAGGACAGAAGCATCCTGGAAGCCGAGGCCATGGCGGGCCCAGCGGAGGCCTCCAGCCCTCCACAAAGCACTGCGGGAGGCCACGACCAGGAACCAGAGAGATGAGGGTGTGGACGGGCCGCTGTGTGCACCGGTGGAGGGATTGGAAGTCCATGCCGAGCCGCAGGACCCTGTTCCAGTCACCTACCCAGCTCTGCCTGGCCCGTGCCCGTCTGGTGTGGAGTGGTCACGAGACAGAAAGGGAGGACTGTCAATCCACAGAGGCACGCGAGAAGGTCAGTGCCTCCGAGGGCAGCCTCCGGCCCTGCCTTCCCTCTCAGCCAGCCTCCCCTTTACTCAGGGTTTCTCCCGCAGGGACGCGTCTCCTCCAACCAGCGCCTGCGGCCAGGGACGCCTCAGTCCTTCCTGGACAGCCAGAGCCTGGCCTTGAGCCTGGCACACAGCGAGCCCTTCCTCAGGGCTGCCCATAGACAGATCCGGGGTTCCTTCCCACATGCCGGGGCTCCCCAGTGGCTCCTGGGCCTCCGGGAGAGTCCCGGACTCGAGAGAAAGGGGAGAGGACGTTGGCCTTGGCCCGACGCCAGCCCTGCCCGCCCAGGCCCACTTCCTGCGGCCTCTGCGCCCTGCGGAACACCCCACCAGGAAGGGGGCGTCCAGGGGCGTTTCCTCATTAGCAGAGCCTCCACCAGACGTTCTCTTCAGGGCTGCCCCCCGAGCAGAGGCTCTTCCAGACTCCTCCAGCCTGTCCACAGGCATCCATTCGCGCCTCCCCAGGCTCAAAGCGGGGCCAGGCTGGACCGCAGGAGGGAAATCGGCAAAGGGGACAGGCTGGCTGTCCAGCCACCTCAGGCCTCGCCTCTGCATCTGCCCGCCTTGTTGGCCAATCGCAACAGCTCCAGAACTCCCGAGCGCACCTCCTGGCGGCCGGAGCCCGCCTCCCCACCTGGGACAACAAGGGGAAGAGGAGACTCGCTGACCGCTGACCGGCTGCAGCCACGTCCTGGTCGGCCCACTGATGGCTGCACTCCCCCAGCCGGAAGGACGGAGGCCCGAGGCCACAGCCCGGAGAAACGGGCTCTTTTGGAAAGGCCACTCGCAGAGGGCAGCTTTGGTCAGCCACCAAAAGAAGGAGCCAGACGGTGGGGGCTGGGAGGGACAACAGTAGAGAGGCCACCTCCAGCCCCTCCCCTGCCCGGGGTACCCCAGCACCCACAGCAGGACCATCCCTACCAACGGAGGACAAAAGAAGGTGGGAAGTGCCGGCCGGCCGGCAGGGATGTCAGAGGCTGGCTTGGAGGGTGTCACGTTGGCTTACTCCGCCGGTCAGGAAACCCAAATCGGCCTTCCTCCCGGTGCCCGCCCGCCATTCCCCCCTTCTGCTCTCTGTAGCCAAGCTTGATCCCTCTTCCTCGTGCCGGGCTTCCAGTATTTCCACATCTAACCTTGAACAGGAACGAGAGCCAAGGGAGAACGTGCTTACCCGTGCAAGGCTGCCTCAGTGAACCAAGCTGCTCCGGGAACAAAGATGGCCCAGCCATGGTGGACGCCATCATTCTCAGTCCAACTCCGTCCACCTCCTCCGCTCCCTCCGGAATGCTGCAGCGCGAAATAAACTTTGTTTTTTAATTGGGATATTTTGGAGGCAAAAGGATCTACAGGGATTGCTTTTTCCCAGATTTCCACAAAACACAGCCTGTTCCTTCTCCTGTCTCTGTCGGGGAGATGATGTTGGGAGAAACGTGTTCTGAGCCCAGGAAGGTAGCCTTTTCCGTCTCTCGCCCTTTGAACAAATTCTGGACTTTTCCATTCTTGGAAATCAAGTAACGAAAGCCAGCACTGAGCGTGTGGCTCTGATCCTTCCGCTAGGCTCCTCTCCCATCAAGCCTTTCTCTCAGGGCAGGGGAGGGAGTCAGTCTGTCTTCGGTTCTACAAGGAAGACGCAGGGAGAGCCAGGCTTACTTCTCCCTCAGCATTTGGACCAAGGATAGACATCATGCTCAAAAAGCAACAGACTCGGATGATACACAAAAGCTGGCAAGGGGGAATGCCAGTTGGCCATAACTTTCAGAGGGAGTCACATGTCCCTTTATTCTAAGGCAGATGGCAATGAATTAACCACTCGTGATCTGCATCAGGTTCCCGATTCCCTCAAATTTGTTTCCCGAGGAGGCCCAGAATTATCACTGAGAAGGACAGTGGCTTAAGCCAGGGAACATGCTGTTGAGAGTTCTTGCATTCTATTCATCAGAATTTGTCTGAGCCCCCTACAAAACCAGGCACTGAGGCAGTGCAGTGGATAGAATACAGAAGCCTCATCTCCCAAGTTCACATCTAGTCTTTAGACACATACTAGATGTGTGACCCTGGGAAAGTCACTTAACTCCCTTTGCATTAGTACTCTCATCTGTAAAGCAAGCTGGAAAAGGAAATAACCAATTCTTCCAGTATCTTTGCCAAGAAAACCCCAAATGAGGTCATGAAAAGTCAGACCTGACTGAAACCCCCAAACAACAACCTCCTAGAAAGATGTGAGCTCCCTGAGGTCGGAAATCAGGGTTTATTTTACTGCCGGATGACTCCCAGTGTCTACGTTAGAAGCATAACAGTAGCTTAGTCAATGGTGGCTGGATGTGTCCACCCTGTTAGATTGCTTCCTGTAGAATGAATGGAAGCTCCTTGAGGGCAGGCTGTGCCATTTTTTTTGTCTTTGTGAGGCTAGTACTTATCAGGGGGTAGACACCACGGATGCTTGTGGGGCTGCTCTGGAATGTAGTCCCTTCCTCAGGGACACGAAGGATTGGGCTACTCTTCGATGCAACATTAACTCTGCTCTTCAGAGATGGCAACACATCTCTGAAAATCCAGCCTAGATACTTTGGGGTCCTCCCCATCTTATTCTTCACAGTTCTAAGGGATCGTGCTCTCCACAAGGCTGCTCCCTGGAAGGATGCAGATTGCAAACCTCCATGCTCATTCACCTGGTGGCTCCCGGGTCCAGAGCCTTCCACAAACGCACCACTCATGGTCCTGGGGGAGGTGGCTTCCTTCAGCTCTCTTTATGTTGCATAGAATAAAACAGATGGACTGTGGGGCAGTTATCCCATTCTCTTGTCCCATGGCCAGTCCACCACCATTTGCTTTATACATTCTTCAGTGACTTTCTTTAGATGCGCCTTGTCTTAAACAATTCTTGTGTCTACTGATGCCCACCATTTCTTCATTGCCTTTTGGGTCGTCCTCAATTTTAAGTCCTTGAAGACTGGAGTACTCCATGACTCTTCATTGGGTAACTATGATATACCAGGCCCCGTGCTAGGGATTGGGGGACACAAAGGTATGAAATAAAATTGCCCTCTGCCCTTAGGGAGCTGAAAGTATGTGATGAGCATCACCAGGACCACCAAAGAGTATTGCCTTTGCCCAGCTCATTGGAAGAATTGCCTGATTCCCCAAAGACAATCTCATCCAGTCTACTCTTCTTCCTTTTATCACTGGACCCTCCTCACTCCCCATCAACACTGTTTAAGACACATGGGTTGATGGACTAAATGGCTTGATGGGTCGCCATCTAATGTCTGGGAAAGGGACAGTCTATAACCACTTGCTTTTGTTCCCTGTATGTGGATAGCTAGACCTGACTGGCTGGAGGGATGGTGCATCTCATTGAGGTGACTCTGAAGTGCCTCAGGACCTGAAGCCCAGCCAGGAGCATCCGCAAGGCTTCCCCCTCCACAGAGATTTCTGCTCTCCTTTGGATATGGCGAAGGTCCTTCTCTAGCTACGACAAACAGGGCTCCCCACTTTTCTGTCCTACTTGATAATCAGGCAGAGTCCCTGGTCAAAGTCTCTTCTGTTGCTACCATCTTTCGAGGAATCGAGTATGACTCAGACAGAAGCCCAGGAGACAGTCACAAGAGTGTTTTCGATGATGTTTGGTCTGCACAAATCAAGTGCTTTTTTTAGTCAACAAGCCACAAACACAGTGCGAAGATCTTCCCATCTCTACCCCCTTCCAGTCCATCACATGCTTGTACCGATGTGGTTGCTCTCGTGTATTATTTGCAAAACCATTTCTGTGCTCATTCCATCCTCAAGGACGCCCTCGATGCACGCAGAGACGGTTCTTAGTTTTTTAATGGCACAGGGATTGGACAGTAGGCATGCTGGGTCAGGCCTGATTAATGGACAGTCTCTTGCCCACTTATCTGCGGTTCTACCAAGTAGTGTCCGATTTTTTTTTCAAGCTTTTGCTACTCTTCCCCCTATCTTGGGCCAGTACCTGAAGAATTATTTCTTCAACATCTTTTCCTTGCTATAAATTTGCTCTAGCCGAGCATCCCCTTTCATCGTTGCTCTCTCTAGGACCATCCTCCTGGGAGGTTAGAGCTCATGCAAACAGCTAGTGTGGTAATGACTCCCTCTTTGCTGGTAAGTCATCTCCTATCTATTAAAATAGAATCAATTTCATTTTTTTTTTCAACCCCAGGATTCGCCTCTTCCATGCCCTCCCAACTTCTTAGAGAGCCTCCATGATGCGGAGGGATTGGGCATCGTCTACACAAGCCCTTGACGTCTCTTGGTTCTTAGCCATGGGTGAGTCGAGTTTTCCAGCATTCTTCTCCCCATCGTTCCCAAAGCCAACTTGGGCTTAGAAGTCACCGAGTGCAGGTGTCTGTCCTGGTTGGATTTAGAGGGATTGGAACAAGTTCTCCTAGAATTCCACGACCTCCTCATCAGAGGTTCTCATCAGTTCTAACCATTTTCCACGTGTTCTTTTGCTTGATGTTGATCAGAAATGAGCCCCTTAAGGCAAAATGCCTCAGTGTTCCAGAAAATGCTGTTCCTTCTTACTTCTGGGTACAAGATAAGGCCAGCAAAGGGACTGGTGTTATCAAAGAGAATCTGTGCACTGACGTTCCACTTACTGAAATCTTGTCTGCTTCCCGTTAAAATGAGAATATCTGTATAAACATGATTCAGTGGCTCTGACCACCAGGCAAATAAATCACTTAATTTTCTTTGCCTCAGTTTCCTCAACTGGAAAATCAGAAGAACAATCACACCAACCTTGCAAAAGTTATTTATTGTGAGGCCCAAATGAGACAATCTTTCTAAAAAGTGCTTCAAACAAACACACAGTAGAAGCTAAACAAGGGCGTTTCCCTTCCTTTCCCTTTGCCTCCTTTGTGCCCCTGGCCCTTTGCACATACATAATTAGTACCTAGAAGGACCAGATTAGAAGAATATCTCAAAGGGCCAAGAAAATGGTCTATCAGTCAGTCTTCATGATCTTTCTCAATAAGTGCCTGTTGACTAACTGGGGGGCACCTGCTATCCTCCCACTAAGACGTCTCATATGAATCTAATGAAATGAAGAGGCAGAACTTCCTACTGGTAAGTCCTGCCTAGTAGATGGAGAGTTTCCTATCCTTGATCAAGAGAGAGCCAAGGCAGAGACAGAGGGAGCCTGCCCAAGAGAGAATGCCCCGAGATAGAGGCCCAGACACGGGGGACCTCCAAATTGCAGAAGAATTATGCTGCTAGGAGGAACATTGCTCTGGGCTGACTCTGTGGGTCCATATCGGTGATCCCACACTGTGTGTCTCTGGGGAAGTTCCACCTTCTGGGCTGTGCTGAGCGGGGCCAGAAATCTTGGGGACAGGACACAAGACACAGCTGGAGCTTCCTCATGGAGGCTGAGAAAGGGACTTCCATGGGCTTAGCCAAAGGGGCCAAGAGATCAGGCCACCAAAGAAGAGTTCAGAGCTTTATCTCTAGCCCACCCCTTCCTTTTTCATATGAGAGAACTGAGGCCCAGAGGAATATTCCTTTATTGACCTTCCCAATGTAAGGAGCAGAGGCAGAGTTTGAGTCGGGGTCCTCTGAAGCCGGAGCTCTGGGACTGAACCCAGCTGTCTTGCCAGTGAGCCAATGAGCTCCAGGAATGGACAATGAAAGAGCTCTCTTTTTAAACCAACCCAGGTCGCTATGGAGGCACCCTCTTTTTTCTTCAAAAAGACAGCATTTCTAGAGTATTTCTAGAGTATTTCTGTTTAGAATGAAACTCTCCTCCAGATTTCCTGAGCCACATTCTTGGCCTGGGACATAACAGGAGATAAGGCAGTGCTAGGCAAAAAGAGAGTCAGTCACTCCGAGGATCAGTTCCCACCCATCGGTGAACCAACCAAAAGGAATCAGAGTAAGAGCCAAGAGCGGAGCAGAAAATAAATAATTCAGGGGGCAGCTGGGTAGCTCAGTGGATTGAGAGCCAGGCCTAGAGACGGGAGGTCCTAGGTTCAAATCCAGCCTCAGACACTTCCCAGCTGTGTGACCCTGGGCAAGTCACTTGACCCCCATTGCCCACCCTTACCACTCCTCCACCTATAAGTCAATACACAGAAGTTAAGGGCTTAAAAAACAAACAAACAAATAAATAAATAAATGAATGAATGAATGAATAAATAAATGAATGAATGAATGAATGAATGAATAAATAAATAATTCACAGCCCAAGCACCTGTGGGCCTGGCTCCCTGGCTCCCGGGAGGGCAGTTCGCTTCCTGTGAGGAGAAGAACAAGGCAATCGGCCCCAAAATGGGAAACTACAGATATGTGCCGGATTATATAATGCAGCTCTTCCAAGGCTAATGGGACTCTTTTCTGAGAGAAGATCAGCACAAAAGTCTGTGTTAGGCCTCTCTAAAAATAGTTTCTTTTGCACACAAAGCTCTTTTTTTTTTTTTTTTTCCAAATCTCCTTTGGACTTCAAATTCTTCAGTTTCCAGTGGTTTAATCCAAAGTTTTTGTTTTGGGTTTATTCCACTAAGTCGGTTCCCCCCATGCCAAGCTCTTCATTATGTTCAAGGAACCCCACAGGGGTCCATCCAAAGAACTGCCTGTTTTTAAAAACATAATGAAGTGAAATGAGTTTTACCTGGAAGGACCTGAATTACTTGTTAGAGGTCCACTTTGATCTGTGCCAGAACTGCACTTAATTAAAACAAATAAGAATAATCATAGAGCAGGGCCCTTTGCTTTCCACTTGTTAGTTCTTGTGAGCCATACTACAGGTGAAGGGAAAACTGAGATTCAGGGTAATACCACACACCCCTCTCCATACTGGGTAGATCCAGAAAGATTCCTCAGCTCTCCTAGGGCCTCTTGTCTACACTAATGGACACATTCCAAGCCCTGGGTCATCTTTGATTCCCCTAACTTGGACTTTCTCGTCCACGAGAACTCATTGAATTCCCCCTTGAAGAGGGTCCTCCAGCAGGTGACTTCTGCTAGTCATCTTCTGTGGTCCTTCCTCGTGTTTTTTTGCAAATGAGCTTTTACCTTCAGTAGGTGCTGCCTTTGACCACCATGACTTTCCTCATGGCAAAGAGATCAAATGTTTACTTCAGGAGACACGAAGATTATAGGAACACAGATTTCTTTCCAACTGGAAGGGACCTCAGACACTTCCCTCTCTTTACCCATATGGGGAAAGCGACTGATATCCAGGGGTGTTACCTTCTGCACTTCTTTGGCTTTCTCCCTGCGATCACTGACGTATACTGCCTAAACTGCTCTCCAACTGTCAACAGTAAGAATCAATGTCTTCACTTTGATCTATTTCCCATTCTTCAGAGTCGGCATCTTGTTGAGAGAGCTTGTGTGGGAGTCACTACCATCACACCCCGAGTCCTCTCCTCTTTTCTAATGGATTTGGACCTTTGCTCTAGTCCACAATAATCTGGCTGATTCTGAAATCACTTTGCCATCAATAGCCTGGTGTCTCACTGACTAAGATCAAGACCTTTTTCTCTGGGGTGCTTCCCGGCATTCACCAACCACAGCACTTTGTGACTCTCTTGTAGAAAGTCTTCATGATGTAGAAATGAGGCTTCTGGGAAGTCAATAAGTACTGTGCCTTTCTCATTTCTTAATTTTTGCTTCCCACCACTGTTTTCTTCCATCTTCCTTGTACCTACTTTATGTATATTTTTTAATAAATATGTTTTCAAATTTATATTTTAATATATTATATACATATATAATATAACATAACAATATAATACAATAATTAAATATATATTTTAGATATATATGTGTGTGTGTGTATATATATATATATATATATTTTTTTTTTTTTTTAAAACCTTTACCTTCCACCTTAGAATCAATACCATGTATTGGTTCTAGGGCAGAAGAGTGGTAAGGGCTAGGCAATGGGGGTTAAGTGACTTGTCTACACCTGGTTCTCAATCCACTGAGCTACCCAGCTGCCTGCTTTATTACTACTTTATTCCTAGAATCACCAAAATCTGAGGATTGGTCCTCTGCAGTCCCTCCCAGCTCCATAACTAGGCTTTTATTAACTCCTTGACTGGTCACCTGTCAGGGGGAGACACAGGAAGAAAATCCACAGGGATGTGATTTGTTTCCTACAATGAGACATTGATATGTTGGCCATTGTACAAAAATCTCACATTTAGAGCACTGCCAATGGAATTGATGTTTAGAGATGGGACAAACCATGGGATTCCTAGGACCCTCTGTCTCCTTTTCTGCGACCCCATCACTATTGCTGTTCAAGGTGAAAGATATACCAGGGAAATATCTCAATTGTAGAATTTGGAGTCCTGTCAAGGTCATCCAAGCCAAGTTCCTCATTTAACATAAGAGGAAACTGAGACTGAAACCCACAGAGGACACATGACTTGTCCGAAATCATAGAGGGGCCAAATGGCAGCACTGGAATTTGAACCCATGTATGCTGACATAGAATTGAGCACTTCTCTCAGTAACTGTGAAGTAGCCACAGAGACCAAGTCCCAGAGTCTCGGGATATTGAAGGAAGCAGAAAGGCAGCAGGGAGAAGAGACAAAAGAATGAATTTGATGGTGCTACCCAAAACGCTAAATCAGTGTGCGCCACTCTGGGAGGGGCCCGGAGCTGAAGATTCTAATAGCAACCTATTCCTTACACCACAAATAAAATGCACAGCCTGGATTAAATCAAGAAGAGAAGGTACTAAGGAGCTTAACTGATTCAAATCAGGCTGTAATAATGCAGGCTTGTTATTTTCCCTCTAAAAGTAATAACCAGAGGTACAGAAGCCACTACTGTTGAGATATGAGATTTCCATTGCAAGAGAAGCCACAATGGACTCTTCATTAAAGAATATCCCTTCTAAATTGTCTGTTTACATAATTAGACAGATGATAAATGAGAGAGAGAGAAAGAGAGAAAGGCAGAGAGACAGAGATAGAGAGACAGAGAGAGAGAAAGGGAGGAGGAGGGGGGAGAAAAAGAAAGAGAGAGATAAAGACAGAGAGACAGAGGCAGAGACAGAGATAGAGACAGAGATAGAGACAGAGAAAGAAAGGGAGGGGGGAGAGGGAGGGAGAAAGGAAGGGAGGAAGGGAGAGATAGAGACAGAGACAGAGACAGAACTTCTCCTTCTAAATGGCTGGCAGTTTGACAATAAAGTCAGAGTCCTAAATATTCAAAAAGTTTCACTGTGATTCTCCCTGGTTCCTACATCCATTTTTAATTGGCCAAATAAAGAGCATATAGTCTCCCAGAAATCAGATTATAAGTATTCAGCTTTTTCTCTGGGGAAATTTCCAGGGAGGGGAGGCAGAGAAGGAACAGGCTGATCCCATGAACACTAAGGAAAGTTTTGTATCTCAAGATTTCCAAGAAATCTCGCCCTGCAGTCTTTATCTCGTAGCCCAAAGATGACAGCACTTTATACACATTTGGGGAAGAAATTGCTCTAGAAAACTGGAGAAGCTGAACGGCCGCCTCTCCACACCTCTTTAAGAAATCGGATACTTGTGTTTAGTTGGGTGGACCAATTATACAGCAAAAACAATGGCGTCCCATGCTTTGTTTTTTTCTTTAAAATTGAATCCAAAGAGGCAATTTACTAATGCCTGGAAGAAACAAGGAATTGATTAAGTGTTTCCCATGTGCTAAACACTATATTTAGAGCTGAGGATACAAATACAAAAGTCAGAGAGATTTTCCCTCAAGGAACTTACACTCTAACAGAGGACGCCATCCCATAGCTGTGCTCATATGTCATGTCTGAGTCTCGATGACTCCATTTGGGGTTTCTTGGCAAAAATACTGGAGTGGTTTTCCGTTTCCTTCTGCAGCTCATTTTACAGATGAATAAACTGAGGGAAATAGGATTTAATGACTTGCCCAGGGTCACATATAGCAGAGCTAGAATTAGAAAGAATTAGGGAGATGGGGAGAGGCATGAAGTGAAAGCTATTGGAGGAGAAACTGATATCTTAAGAATCTCAATGGCTTCCTCAAGTCACAATAACAATAAAAAGTAGAACCAAGACTAGAACCCAGATCCTCGGACTTTCAGACCCAAACTGATGAATATCAAAGTAGAAGATTTTGTACTATTATGAGCCCAATGGCAGACTATTTTAAGTGTAGAGAGATTACCACTAATAACGGATGAGAAACAGCATCATCAGGCGACAGCAAGATAGTTCAGCAGTGAGAGGCCCAGGTCTAGCATCGGGAAAACCCGAGTTCAAATGTGGCCTCAGACACTTGCTAGCTCTGTGGCCCTGGGCAAGCCACCTAACCTCTGTTTGCCTCAATTCACTGAGGAAAGAAATGGCCAAGAAAATTCCACACAAGATGGCCCCAAAGGGGCATGAAGAATTGGACACGACTGCAAAAGTGCTTGGGGGAGTGCTTAGAGGACAGTCTGTGGAGTCAGAAAGGCTCGTGTTCAAGTCTTGCCTCTCTCCTAGACTGACCGTGTATGACAAAGTCCCAGTTTCTTTAGACTTTTTCCATGACAAAGCACTTTTCACATATTCTCCTACATAAGCCTCCCATCCACAGGCCCCAGGAGGAGAAGCACCGTTAGCCCCATTTTATAGATGAAGCCATCAAGGCTCGGGGAGTTCTAGAGGATGTGGCAGAGGGGTCTTCCCTCTCCCCATCTCATGCTGCCTCTGCATTCCTGCTGACCAGATAGACTCGACCGTAAAGCCACTCTAAGGACACGCTCTTCTAAGGCCAGTCTTTGTTCCACTCTTATTGGTGTCATAGCACCAAGCTTAAAGCCAAACAGCAACGACTGTAATAATGCATAACAACTCTGCCTTTAAGTATTTTATGCATGTGGTCTCGCTTGAATCTTGAGACAATCCTTAGAGGTAAGTGCTATGATTATCCCCAATTGACAGCTGGTCAAACTGAGGCAGAGGTTGAGTGACTTGCCCTGGTTACTGTAATAAATATAATAATGTTATATTATTATATAATAATAGAAATAGCAAAGCAAGTGTCTGAGGCAGGATTTGAACTCCAGGCCCACCACTCTATCCATGGTACCCTTCCCTGGGGTCTGTCCAGTCTGTGGCTCTCTCGGTTTGGGTCACTCTGGGTCTTGGATGGCTTTCAGAGTGCCTTTACTACCTCCTGGCCTCTGTATCTCCCTGAGCCCGGTATCTGCAGGAGCAAAGACTGGGCTAAGGTGGCAGTCAGTAGAGGCGAATGGGGTGACTTCTAAATAAATGGGAAACAGAAGAGCCCAGAGGCAAAGGCATCGCTGAATCGGTTTCCTCACTGCCCTAGAGAAGGCTTCGTCCCGCCACGGGAGGTCCTGGACTCTCTTGGCCAAAGGAAACCTTTTTCCAAGTGGTGTTTGCTCCAGAGGCCCAGAGGCCCAAGAGAATGACCGAGTGCTCCACGGAGCTCCAGAGCCAACGAGGACGATGCCCCAAGCAGGCTTTTCCATTAGACTCAATAGAAAATGTCCCTCTTCCCTCAGCAGCTGGCAGGGAAGGGACTTCCCTCAAGATAGGAGCACGCCCAGGGTTGGGAGGCAGGCGGGCCAGGCTGCAACTGGAAACCCAAGTGACCATTAATTATGGATGGAATGTGGCCAGCCGGTCCTGCCACGGTAATCAAAGGAGCCCAGCCACACGGCGCACACAGAGGAAAAATACCATTTTGTCTGGCCTTGGGGACTCGCTCGCCTGCAGGAGAGATTTAGGATTCTTGGCCAGGGGGAGGCGATGCCCAGAATGGGTCAGAGGGCTCCCCCGAAGATGATCTAAAGCGCTCCTAGTGGAACGAATGAGCAAAGGCCACTCCCCAGCATTTCGGGACAGCATCGATTGGGTCGGACCTCCCATCAGTAACTCGTTTCATCTCGTGGATAAAGGAGCAACTGGTGCCCCGAGAGATGGGGAGGCCGGCTTCTTGATAACCCTGAAAGGCTGATGCACAAAACACATGACAACATGCCTGACTGGCTTTTCGTGCTCATATTCTGTGATTTCGGGTCAATCGGCCTTTGAAATGGGAAGCCCAGAAATTCCCAACGTGCACCACAAACGCATAAAGCGGCTCGGCTGCTAGATCGGCCCCTTGGGGTGTCAGCCTCTTACACCCCTTCCAGCCGGGAAACTCGGGGTCTCTTCCAAAGCACAAATTAAGGTTCGACAACAAGAACAAAACTAGAAGCCAAGCAGGGGCTGACCAATGGGAGAATGGCTAATCAAGCTGCGATAGGAGGGGGTAAACAGGGGTATTGATATACGGGAAGAAACAATGAAGATAAGGAGGTCAGGGAGCCCCGATGATGAATGCCAAAGTGAACCCGAGCTGGAGAACAATAACAGGAATGGAAACAAAGAGCCCTGGAAACTCTGAGAGTAATAACTTGGGTAATGACCCATTTCAGGGCCAGAGAACAGGTTCCGAAGCATCCCTCATCCCATTTGAAAGGTGGGGGACTTGGGGGCAGGGTGCCACCTAGATCAATGGAAGACAATAGACCAGGGAGAAGCAATAATGGCGCTCAATAACCTGAGAACATGATTTATCTAGGAAAGAACTCCCAATTTGATAAGAACTGCTAGAAAAACCGGGACACCATCTGGCAGAAATGAGGCTTAGACCAGTGTCTTCCACCACATTCCCCATCTTCACAGCAAACTCAAAATGGATACAAACAAACTCTTTAAGACGATAAAATAAATGCGTGTGGAAGTAGATAATATATCAAGGTAGGAAACAAAATTTTAGCCAAACAAGTGAGTTAGAATCCATTTTTAAAATAGATCATTTTGAACGAATAAGATTGAAGGGCTCCAGTAAATGTGTCCAAGACAAGAAGAGAAGGGGGAAGCTTCGTATCAAATTTCTCAGGGAAAGGGGTTTGCTATTCAAGCTCTATGGACACAGCAGCAATATGGAAGACAAGAAAAGGCACGCCCAAAAGATAAAGAGCAGCTCTCCCCAAAATGACAACATTGCCATGAAGAAATGCTCCTTCTCTCTAATAATCAGAGAAATGGGCAGGAAAACAACTCTGAGAGGGCAAATCCCATCCAGCAAACTGCCCCAGATGACAAGATATTGGGCCAGTCCTTGTTAGAGGAGCTGAGGAAAGGCCGGTACACTGATGTACTGTTGTTGCTAGAAAGAGGATTTTTTTTTACAATCGCTCTGGAAAGTAAATTAGAATTATATAAAGAAAGTGGTTAAAATGCCCTCAAAGAATCCAGTGATGGGCCCACACACAGAGGAGATCGTTGATAAAATGAAGGCACCAGATACCCCAAAAGCAGCACTTTTAGACCCAGAAACAAAACAGTTGCCCTTGGAATGAGGTCTTGGCCAATCATTGGCGGGCCACGAATGATGGAACATCCCTGCCGTGCACAAAACGACACACAGAATGAACTCAGAGAGCAGCAGAAAGACATGAAAGGATGCAAAGTGAAAAAAAGCAGAACCAAGGATAAAAAGCCAACAGTAACAATGTAAATGTAAAGAACAAAAGTCACAAGGAAAAGAGAAACGAATTTTGCAAAATGACAAGGAATAATGTTGACCCTAAAGAAGAGATGTGAGGAGTGCACACACAACACACATGCACACACACGTTTTCTACAGAAACGAGTAGTCCACAGATTGGAAAAAATATTACCCAAAATGCAATAGTTTTGCTTAGTGTATTAGTCGGATTTGTTGATTTTTTTTCTTTTCTATTTAAATAATAAAAAAAGGCTGTAATAAGAGCTGACTTTTCGGAAGGAGATGGAGGGATCCTGAAGAGAATCTAGTCTAGGCGAGGCGAGACAAAAAGACATCAGTACAGGTCTCTGTACTTTTAAATGTCATTTATACACTTCTGGACAGGACGTTGGCGAGGGTCCACTGCTCAGACCATGCACAATATGGCTTTCCTGGTTCTAATCCATGAAGGCTGGTGGGTCTACTCTTGGACATGCATCATGGAGAGGCCATTCTTCCCAGCTCACGGTATGTGTGAGGCTTCTTTGTTTCCCATCACGATTCTGTGAGGCAACAAACAGCCTTCTAATGGTCTCAAAGCCAGAACTGAGGGTGCATCCGAAAGGTTCAAGCCGACGACGGTGGATGCTCTGGACCTATATTGACTCAACTCATTTTCTTTGCTACTTGAGATTTGCTGGAGAACAAGGCAGAGAGATATCATTGTGGCTGAATACTTTTTTAATTAATTAACTAATTTTATCTAATTAATTTTAATTAGAAGGTAATCCGATGTGGTAGTCCAGCAAAATCGATGTAAGCATTGGTGGGATTTTCCCTTTGGGAGACTTTGGCTACTTCTGCAATTCCGAAGCGATTCGGTCCACTTCAGTCAAAGGTTATGTCTCGGGTCATGGACTCGGACGTCTTGCAAGTGACCCAGCCCCATCTAACCTCTCCAGGGAGCCTTTCCCAATCCCCTCAGGTCTAGCACTTTCCCTCTGTTGATGATTTCTAGTATATCCTGCCTCGGACTTGTTTGTTCTTGTCCGTAGGGATTTGTATCCTGTGTCCCCCCTCTTTCTTCTTCTTTGTACCCAAGCAGAAGGCTTGGCACATAAAAGGGGCGTAATAAAGGATGACTGAGAGCCTCACTTACTGATTGAGCCTCTCTCTGCCTCGGTTTCCTCATCCGTAGACTGAGGACGGCAGCAGCAGCACAGCCTCAGAGAAGTTTCGAAGCGAGAAGGGGATAAAGCCAGTGACACATTGGCAGGGCTCGCCATTTGGATGCTGAAGCCGGGGGTCTCTTGTACAGCCCTCCTGACAAGCCATGACCTGCCTTTGCCTGAAGCCCCCCGGTAAGGAGGAGGCCAGCCTCTCTGGAGGCAAGCCCGTGCCGCAGAGTCCCGTGATGCTGCGGCAATGCCCAGGGCTCAGAGCATCACTGACTCTCCTGTCCCCTCCTCATCCTCATCCTCCTCCCCCATTTCCCACCTCTCACTTCCAAGAAGTCTAACTGTGGCTCCCAAGCTGGAGCCCCCTGGCTCCATCGCCTTCCTCCTCGGAGCTTTCTTCACGGAGCTGAGGTGGAGGAATGCGCTGGATGGGGAAGCTATTTAGGAAGCGGAGCAACCCATAAGCTATGGGCATCTGTCATCATCGTGGCCGCTTTCCTCTCCATCTGGGGCCAGCTTGTCCCACAGGGGGTGTGTCTGGAAAGGGGAGAAGCCGCCCTCCCATCCCCTCCCAACATCTCAGCTGGTGCCCGAGGAGAAGACCCCGCCATTCCCCAACACTGGCTTTAAGGACTGCGAAGCACTTTACAACATCTTAGCTGAGCTGGACAGCTCGGAGAGATCTGCCTGGCAGGCATTACCCACCCCCCCTCGTGTTACTGGAGAAGAAGCCCAGGCTGGCCTAGAGCCTCAGGGATTCCCCCAGAGTAGCCCAGCTCTGAAGGACAGAGGCCACATGGGAATGGAAGCTTGTCTGGCTCTAACGCTAAAGCTAGCCACTGGGCTAGCCTGCCCTTCCGGGTGCCTGAAGGTCTCCCCTCAGCCACTCATTCTTTGGGATTTGGGGGCCACTTTAAGAGCCACCGCCACCCCCCCACGCCATGTGGCAAGCCCAGGGCCTGGACACCTCCAGCGTCACCAGCTAACACCTGAGAGTATCAGCTGACAAGCAGAGGAGGATTAGTTGACAGCTTTCTGAAAACAAGATGCTTGGCCATGCGTGGCAGCCAGAGGAGCGAGGGGGGAGGCACCAGCTGTCTGGGTTACTGGGAGAGCCACCTCCTCCTGCTCATCATCCCTCTGGGGAGGGATCAAGCCTGGCTGCCTCCCTTGGGGGAGTCACCCATACTTTCAGCCCTCCCAGCTCTGCCCCTCTGGCTTCGGGATGATGGGGGTGCCGTGGGGAAGAGGCCCCGGCAGAACAGAAACAGCAGCCGTGAGGCAGGAGCCCCAGGAACAAGGGCTGCCCCCGGCCCCACCTTCAAGCCCACCGTCCCCTCTGGGAGTCTCCATCCCTTTCTTTGTTGGGTCTAGAAGAAAACCGACCAGATCTTCCACTTGGCCTTTTGTTGCTCAGAAAACACTTAAAAATCCAGCCCCGGCCAGAGTCCTTCCTGCCCAGAAGTCAAGCAACCTGTGCCAGGGAAGGCCAGCAAGAAGAGAAATATGATGTCGTGGGGCAGCGGCTCAAGGAATCGCCCTCTTGGCACCTTTCAAAAAGGGGAACCACATGAATTAGTGTTTAGACGGTTCTAGGAGACCCCCCAGCCAGGTGGTTCCTTTGGGTCTTTGGGCACATCAAGGGACCCTTTCCCAGGATAAGGCTTTTAAAATATATCAGCTACAAAGGACAGCAGGTTCCTTGGAATAATCCTGTTATCCAACGTTTTCTTCGTTGTTTTTTTTTTTTCTTTTAAACTCTTACCCTGTAGCCTAGAATCAATACTATGTACTGGTTCCAAGGCAGAAGAGCGGTAAGGGCTAGGCAAATGGGGGCCACATGGCCTTGCCCTGGGACACACAGCAAGGAAACTTCTGAGGCCACATTTGAACCCAGGACCTCTCATCTCCAGACCTGGCTTTCTATCCCCTGAGCTAATTACCTACCCCCAATTTTTTTAAAGACCATTGACCCCAGGTTAAGTACTCCTTCTAGTGTCACCTTTCCTTTTCACAGATAAGGAAACTGAGGCCCCAGAGAAGGAGGGACCTGCCCACCATCACACAAGCTTTCATTCTCAGTGAAGGTTCTCTGAGGTTCCAGCCAAAGCAAAGTTGGCCAAAGGGGCAAAAGGCAGCCCTTTTACACCCCACTCAGGACATGAAAAAAGAGACATTTCCCATAAGCCCCCACTCCCCTCTTTGCTTTAGGGGCTTTGTGCAGTGGCTCCTGCCTATAATCCTGGCTCAGCTCAGAGGGGCTGCACCTTCCTGTGGTGGGTTCCCTTAGCAGCTGGCATCAGGGAGTCTGAGCAGCCCTTTCCATTTACAGCAAAATCATTAGCAGCCTCCCTTGCCTAGAATGCCCTTTGCCAGACTGCCAGGATCACAAAAGCTAAGAGCTTGAAGGGACTCCAGAGCTCTCCTGCCCAACCTGTATTTTCACCTTTTGTCATTTCCCTTTGGGCACAGCACCAAGTGCGCTCTCTCTCCCTCTCCTCTCTCTGTCTCTCTGTCTGTCTCTCTCTGTCTCTGTCTCTGTCTCTGTCTCTGTCTCTCTCTCTCTCTGTCTGTCTCTCTCCATTTCCTTTTCCCCCTCCTCCACCAGGTAGCAGAAGTCCAACAGAGCTCCCTCCCTGGTTCCTCCCAAGGAACGTTTAATGTTACACACTGCTTAAAGGCAAGCTGAACCTTTTTTTAACCTAATTGGAGAACCCTCCCCAGAGCATCCCGTTATTTTTGTCTTTCCAAGGTGAGTTTTCTTTTCTCCCTAAAACCTGGTTCCTATGGCCAGCCACTCCTGCCTATCCCATGGTTCTTTGATGTTTACCTTCCTCAGAGAAATCAGTCACAAGAATGACTCCATATTGGCAGTAGCTGGCAGGCACTAGGAAAGGTCAGGAGGAGCTGGAGGAGGGAAGGTAGTGGGAAGAGGGAGGAATGGAAAGTCAGTGGTCAGGGGGACTAAAAGGGATGCAGGCTAAAGAAGCATCTGGAGGGTTTGCTTATGGCCAAGGGTGGAGGCTTGGCTCTCCATGGAGCCCTTGGTCTCTGGGTTTCATAATCACAGCCCATCCTGATGAAAGATTCCTCTTCAATAATAAGGAAAAAGACTTGTACACAATTATTTATAGCCATGCTCTTTGTGGTGACCAAAAAAAAAACCTAGAAAATGAAGGGTTTGCCCTTCAATTGGGGAATGGCTCAATAAATTGTGTTATCTGATGGGGAAGGAATACTAGTGTGCTGTAACAAGTGATGAACTGGAAAAATTTCACGTGAACTGGAACAACCTCCGGGAAGTGATGCAGAGTGAAAGGAGCAGAGCCAGGAGAACATTGTACACAGAGACGGATACATTGTAGCACAATTGAATGTAACTGACTTTGCTACTAGTAACAATGCAATGACCCAGGACAAAACAGAGGGACTTAGTAAAAAGAATGTATCCACATCCAGAGAAAGAACTGTGGGAGCAGAAACGCAGAAGGAAAACAACTGCTTGATCAGATGGGTCGATGGGGACATGATTGGGGATGTAGACTCTAAACGATCACCCTGATGCAAATATTAATAATATGGAAATCGATCTTGATCAATGATATATGTAAAACCCAATGGAACTGCTTGTTGGCTACAGGAGTGGAGGGAGGAGAGGAAGGAAAGAACATGAATCATGTCACTGTGGAAAAACATTCTAAATTAATTAATTTAATTAAATTTTTCAATTAAAAAATAGCTTCCTCTTCACTTCTGATCTTTCTTTCAAAAGCAGTCTATCTCCTGATCATTCAGTGAGTTTTTCAATACTACAATGTTGATCCCACCATTCTGGGGGCACAATTTGCAGCCATGCCCCAAGGGCTATAAAACCCTGCCTAATACCCTTTGGTCCAATAATATCACTCCTGGATCTGTTTCCTAAAGAGACCCAAAAAAAGGGGAAAGAACTGACTTGTGTAAAATCTTTCTGGAAGCTCTTTTTGTGGTGGCATAGATTGGAAACTGAGGGGATGGCCATCCATTGGGAACTGACTGAACAAATTGTGGCACATGCTGGTGATGGAATACTGTTATGCTAAAAGAAAAGATGATTTCAGAAACAGCTGGAAAGATTTACACAAACTGATGCAGAGTGAAATAAGCAAAATCCGGAGAACACTGTACGGTACACAGTAACAGCAATATTGGAGGATGATTATCTGAAAACGTGGCCCCTCTCAGCAATAAGAGATCTGGATCAACACTAAGAGACTTATGATGGGGAATGTTATCCACCTCCAGAGGAAGAACTGTTGGAGTCAGATGGATGCAGATCAAAGCAGACTGTCTCTCACAGCAGTGTTTTTGTAGTTTTATTTGGGGGTTTTGATTCTGTATGAGTTTGCTCTTACAATAATGATCAATATGGAAGTATGTTTTGTGAGAGAATAAAAATAAAATAAAACAATCCCCTGTATATTTCCCCCTCGATTCATTTGCTTTTCAAGACCCTGTGGCATAAGGCTGTGTAACTATGGGCAAGTTATTCACTTCTCTGTGCTTCAGAGGGCTCATCGGTAAAATGGGGTCAATGAGACCTGCAGTAGCATATTTCATGGAGCTGTCCTCAGGCTTGAGTGTGATGAAGCAGGATTTTGCAGAATTCAAAGCCCTGAATAAATGTCCCTGAGTATAAGTATTTGTAGACCTTGTCTGCAGCTCCTCACCTTAGCACAGATGAGCTCTGGCACCCATCAAGTTTCCTTTGCTACATCATGCCTTGATCATAGCCATTCCAGTAACATCTGTCCAAATTCTAGACAGGAGATACCCTGGAGCTTGGTGACTGGGAAGGCAACAGATGGCTGAGGTCCTAAAGCTCACACCAAGGTTCTTCCACCAGTTAAGCCACAGAGTCTCTCCTGAGGATCAGAAGGTTTGCACAGGCATCTGGGACTGGGTTCTGGGGCTACTCACATCCCTACTATTGAGGACACCTTTCGGGGGCTCCTACGGGGAAACAGTGTTCTATTCATAGGAGTCATAATTGGGGAGGGACAATCAGGGCTTTACTCCAGGGTACGAAGAATTAAAGGGTGTTGCAAGCAGTTTAAGTCCTATACAAACAACTAGTTTAGTATCAGGGACCAAGAACACTAAATGAAAATGGAAAATGATTAGATTGTGCCCTTCCCCACTTTGCCACAAGAGTTCCCATGTCACCTTTTTGACAACTAACTTTGTCTTTAAAATTGTGTTGGAGAGGCAGCGAGGTGGCTCGATGGATAAAGCACCAGAACTGGAGTCCAGGGGACCTAGGTTTCAATCTGGCCTCAGACGTATCTTAGCTGTGTGACCCTGGGCAAGTCACTTATCCTCAACTGCCTAGCCTTGTTGCTCAGAATCAATACTTATTTTCAATTCTAAGGCAGAAGGTGAGGGTTTAAACACATACAATTGGGTGTGAAGGGTGGAGAGATGTTTCTATTTACCTCCAGTATGGTAATGCTCTCCTCTTCCACAGCCCACCCTTCATCTCCAGAAGGACCAGAGGGCCCTTCACTGTCCTATCTGAACCCTTCCTCAAAAGAAGCTCTGCCCAGGAAGCATCCTCAAGTATAGAGCCAAGCTTTATTTTACTATCATCTCTTGGCATTTTCTATCCAACTCCTGGCACTCCATAGTCCCTTCATAATAATCCCACAAGGCAGAAGGGGGCAAAGGGTCCGTAAAAATGCTGCCCATTGTCACCAGCAGGCTGTCCATCACACAACCACTGGGCATTGCTGACTGCCAACAGACTGGACAGCTGCACCCTGAATGGGCTCTTTCAGCTTCTCTGAGAGGCCATTTTCACAGGCTCTTTGTCTAAATGCAGTCAATAAAGATTTATTAAGTGCCTACTATGTGCCAGGCGCTGTACCCAGGGCTGGGGATACATACAAGAAAAGAAGGGAGCAAACCCTCTGGAGGAAGCCTCGGGGGCCGGATCTTGGGGCCAGGCTGGTGGGGCTGGGTGGAAACACTGTTCTGATCCTGCCTAGAAGCAGCCTTTTATATTGACTTTGTTCACTCCCAGGCTGGGAAGAGCTCGGAGATGGCCTCCTGACTCCCTGCCTCAGGTGGGTCCTCTGGTGCCATTCGGAGTCCAGAGGAGACTCACAGAGCTGGAGCATGATAAGAATCGGCTCAGGCTCGCCGCCGTGACTCAGTGGCACAAACCTGCCTTGCCTGAGCTGCCCATTTCCAAAAGTGGTCCAGATGCTCCTGGGGGCTGCTTGGTGTTCGGGTGAGAAGGAAATGATAGCAACAGCCTCCGGAGTTCCCCTTTAGCCCTAATCAGGACCCCGAGATGCCCGTGATACCTTTTAGGGAAAAGTTGGCCCATCTTAAAAGGGGAGGTAGGGGGTGGGGGTGGGGGAAGGTCGGCCGGTTTCTCCTTCCACCCTTGGGGTCTGTCCTATCCGCTTTGCCCTGCCTTGATTTGGGATGTCCTTTTCTAACTCTGTTCCTCCTATGTGGCAGAGGGATGGGGGATGGCCCTACGGGCAAAGGCAAGACCGAAGACCCTGCTTCGCTGGTCCTTCAGAGAACACGGGCTCCTCATGGGCAGGGCGCTGCCTCCATATCCAGAGAGCTTAGCATGGTGCCCAGCACACAGTAGGCACTTAATAAATGCTTTCCCATCTCAACACCATTGATTGATTCTTCCACTGAAAAGCCTCTCTTTTGGCTGCCTTTTACATTAATTGCCCTCAGGAACACACTTCCTGGAGGCTGACAACCACAACATCCCTGGGCCAAATGGCGCTCGAGGGTCCAACGGCCACAGTCACCACATAGCCAAATCTCTAAAAGTATGGCAGCCAAAAACTGGAAATGGAGGGGATGTCTAGCCTTTGGGGAATAGAGACAAGGCCTCGAAGTGAGGAAGAGGTGGGCCTGGAGACAACGAGCAGCTGACGGCACCTCGGGGCTGAGCGAGAGTCCAGATGACTCCAAGGCTGGCAATCTGGATGACGGCAGAATAATAGCACACTCAGAAGCAGGAAGGTCAACTCCGGGCTAGTTCTCTGGGTGAGGCAGGGAAGGGAAAGAAGAGGGGTGCCCGGAGAGAGTCTGGTGATGTGAAAAAGGAAACAAGATCAAAAAAAGGAAAGGGAAACATAGAAAAGGAATGGGTTCAAGGAAAAGTATAAGGAGTTTGCTTGTGGATGCCTTGAGCACAATTCACATAGGTGGCATCGTCTAGGAAGAGACGGAGATGCAGGATGAGCTCGGGAGAGAGGCTACAGATTTGGAAATCATCTCAAGGAAATCTCTTGAGTTTTCACCACTATGCATTTGCTTAAGCTGTACCCCATGCCTGAAGTGCCCTCTCTCTTCACCTCCATCTCCCTTCCTTCTTTCCTTCCTCCAAAGCTCAGCTCAGCTGCCAAATCCATAGGGAAGTCTTCCAGGCTCCGTCGCTCATTCGGGCTCTCTTTCTCTCCTTTTTATTTGGTCGGCAGACATGGGATCAGAGGCCCATTTGCTCCAAATGAGGCTGTCTCCTCCCAGAAGAACGGGAGCATCTGGAGGGCAGGAAATCCATTCATTGCTGCCTCTGGTTCTCTTTACACACAGTGAGCACTTTGCCTAATGGTGAGTAACAATCAATAAAGACCACTAATGGTCCGTGGATTTTCCTAATTAGTTCTGGTTCATTATACTTAGCCCTTGCAAGCCCTTTGGGGCCGTTTCCAATCTAACACGGGTTACCTCCAAGAGGAAGCCGGAGAGGTCTTGTTTCCTTTAACTGTTCCAAATCGATCTTTGACATGGCCTCGGCTCTCCTTTCCTGGCATTTGGGCGAACTAGTCCATGTTCAAGAAAGTCATGGTCTAGAGCAGGGGTTCCCAAACTTTTTTGGCCTGCCGCCCCCTTTCCAGAAAAAAGATGACTCAGCCCCCTGGGAATGAATTGTTTTTCAATTTTAATAGCAATTAATAGGAAAGATAAATGCCCCTGCGGCCATCACCACCTCCCTGGATCGCTGCAGCACCCACCAGGGGGCGGTGGCGCCCACTTTGGGAATCACTGGGCTAAAACATTTTCTAGATGCTTCATAATGTGGACACAGGGTGGGGTGGAGTAGAAAAAAAAATACTGGACTTGGGTTCAAGCAGATCTGAGTTCAAATCCAGCCAATGACATTCACTGGCTACATATCCCTAGGCAAATCTCTTGTCCTCTCTGATCCCCGGGGAAATGTCTAAGGCCACAGGTGGTACCCCCAAGGGTCACCAGGGTATGACAACATGCATTCTTTTCAAGTCGAAGGCCCTGGGTCAGGGGTGATCATCTATATGATAACTCTGGGCTCCAGCATGGGATGGAGCTAAGAGAACGAGAAGCTGGGCTTTCTGGAACAGCAAACAAGAAGCAGCTTTTCTTTTTCAATGTACTTGGCAAATTGATTCCATTTGAATTTAGTTGTTTCCATGGAAACTTGTTTCCCGGCCACAGGCAGTTTTTGAGCATCCCAGCCTTTCCCGTAACCAAGATGGTGCAGACCCCAAGTTCGTTGTCTGTCTGTGTGATAACACGGGCCCAGGGGCCCAAGGATTCACTGGAGGGGGCAGGCCCAGGAGAGAGAACACGGGCTCATGTGAGGACAAACCCCACCGCTGATGATTCAATCCCGTATCACCTTGGGCAAACCACCGAACCTCCTGGACCCTCAGTTTCTCCATCTCTACAGATGGCTGGGTGGAGGGACACTAGACAGAGGACTAGGGAAGCCCCTCCTGCTCCAAGTCTACGACCCCGAAGATTTTTTTTTAACTCTTACCTTCCATCTTGGCTCCAAGGCAGAAGAGCAGTGAGGGCTGCCAGTGGGGGTTAAGGGACGAGAAAATGACCGGAGTGAATTTGAGCGGAGCGGACGATGGGAAGGGAGAGGCCGGTTACCTCTGGCTGTGGGTAGCTTCACGCATCCTGAGCCCAGCCGAGTGAGAACAGACTCCGGTTGGCCTCGAGGTTGGTCCTGCCGCAGGAGACGCTGTCTTAGACATCGGCTCAGATGAGCCCTGAACGACCCTGGAGACACCCAGCGTGATTGTGGCAGCAGCCTGTGCAGATGGGAGACGTGGGGGCCCGAAGAGCAGAGGCCTTGTTCCAGGCCGGACAACGGGGGAGGAAACGGAGCCCAGAGCCTTCCAGGCCTACTCCAAGGTCCTTCTGGAATCCAGTGCGACACCTACACACACTCACCCACATCCCACCTACACGCCCAGGTACGCACCTCCCATGTGCACGTCCACAGCCTCATCCACATCTCACATGCACGGCACACACCTCACACACTCACACACTCACACACACATACATACACACACACACTCACACACTCACACACACACACACGCACACACACGCACACATGCACACACTCACACACACACATACACACGCGCACGCACACATTCGCACACACCTCACACACTCACACACACACATACATACACACACACTCACACATGCACACACGCACACACACGCACGCACACATACACACACGCGCACACACTCACACACACATACACATGCATGCGCGCACACACACACACACACACACACACACACCAGGAATTTTTTTGAGCCTTGACTCTGTTCCAATAGACAAATGGCCAAAGGATAGAAATCGGTTTCAAAATGCCGGTTATTAGCAACCGGATGAGAAAAAGCCTCCTCGCTCCAACTAAAAAAAAATCCAAATCAAAGCAACTCTGAGCTTTATCCTCCCAACCAGCAAGCTGGCAAAGGTAATAACAATCCTAGCAATCACCAAGCAGCTGGTATTTCCTGACGCCCTTTAGGGTTGGCCGGCAGTTTGTGGGTCTGCTCTCAGTAACAGCCCCGGGAGGACGATGCTCTTGTTATCTTCATCTTCCAGACGAGGGGCCTGAGACAGAGCAGTGAGGCAGCATGGGTCCGAGGCAGGACTGGAATCCAGGGGTCCCCTTCCTCTGAGGCTCCCCCTCTAGCCCGTGCTGGCCCTCGGAATGGAAAGATGAGCAAAGATCTAGAAATGGGCAATATTGGAGAGAAGGACGACGCACTAATCTGCTGTTGTGGGGCAGTGACCTGGCCGGCGATTCTGAAAAACCATTTGAAAATGTTGGGAAAGGGACAAAATCGTAACCTTGGACCCGGCAATGCCGCTCCAAGCCATGAATGTCAAAGGAGTCAAAGACAAGCAATGCCAACGTATACTAAAAGATTCATAAACAAAGAAAGAAGGAACCCTTGAGCCCAAAGTAGGTGCCCATCCGCTTGGGCACGGGCCACCGAGTTTTGATAGATGACACGTACATATAACATATACGTGCTGTATGAACGTCACCACAGAATATTACGGTGCTGCTAGAAGGGATGAGTTTGAGGAACTGGGAGAAACGTGCAAAGACTTGTAGGAACTGATGCAAAGTGAAGAAAGCGGCCATGCGCGCATGATCATTGGGCCACTCCAACCAGAAGTCCTGGAAGGCGATAGCATTCCCATTAAAGGCGATGGCCAAATTTGCTTACAGAAAACGTTCCTCCCCATGGACGAACATCCCTAGTGGTGAAATGCATTGTTGAGCTCTTTTCAAACAGTGGCTTCAATAAAGCCCAGGTGAGATGCTTACCAGGGAGATGACACAAAGCTGGGAAGATCTAACCCGATGTTGGGCAGTAGGCAAAGAGATGTTGACAGGCAGGAGCATTAGGCTGACCTAATAAGATGCAAGACAAAAGGGATAACTGGAATTGTTTGTGCTTGGGTACAAAGGATCAGCGTCACGAGAGTAAGATTGGGATGGCTCCACATGGTTAGAGGTGGTTGGCCATGGTTAGGCAGATGGTTGTTCCTAAAAAAATCTGGAGTCTTAGCAAACCGCCTTCTACCTGAGCCAGAAGGGTAGGGTAAAAGAGTTGGGGAAAGATGGGGCATTGCTGCTTTAGAGAAAGGGGCACAGAGAGAGATGCAGAGTTGGTCCCAGACCTTATGCCCCTGGGGGGCCAGAGAGACTCCCAGAACTGTGATCCTTGAGGGCACCCATGATTTCATTAAGGTAGACCTTTTCTCCTTCCACTGAAACCAATCAAGACCCATCCTGTGGGATCCTCTGCACATCCTCCCATGAACATACTCAGAACCTTCTGTTTCTCAGCATGATGGGGATATGCATGGAGCAGAAGGGCAGTCACTCACCACCCTTTCCTCTCACTCCATGGCCAGCCCACCTCATTTTTCAGCTCTTCATAAAATATCCTCTATATCAGTTCTCCTGCTCAGATCACTGGCAATGAACTCTGCCTCCTCACCCCCATCATCCAGTTGGGCAAATGTCGCTGTCAGTCCTTCAGAGACTTCGATGTCCCATGACTGAGAGCCACAGACCACCCCATGGAGATTACAGAGGAGACAGGCATTTGCTCCACTGAGAAGAGGCTAAGTGAAAGCGCCCAGGCCACTGTCTTCCTCTTGTCCTAGTCTCTGTTCTAGGCCATCCCAAAGGTGGGACACATTCACTTAAGGCCTAGCTTCATGGGATGCTCACCCCAACTCCTTAGCAGAATCTAGGCAATAGACACTCATTGATGGGTTAAGAATTAGGTCAGATTCTCGAGTGATTCTGGCCCTGACTTAGAAGGCTCAGCATAGTGCCAAGGAATGATGCCATCAGTACATCCTCCACCAAGAAGAGCTTCTGGAGGCCCTCCAATGAGTCTTTTGTTTAGGAACATGCACAATGACTCACAAAAATAACGATGATACAAAATAATACATGACAAGTTTGTTGGAGGTACAAACAAGGGATGACATGTGTGTGATGCAGAGAGGCCATCTTTCCTTTGAGGAATCAGGTA
This sequence comes from Gracilinanus agilis, assembly GCF_016433145.1. NCBI lineage: Eukaryota > Metazoa > Chordata > Mammalia > Didelphimorphia > Didelphidae > Gracilinanus > Gracilinanus agilis. Next base: position 5,279,420 of record NC_058134.1, on the reverse strand, counting down.
AGACTTCCTGTTGGAGGTGACCTTTGAGGCTGGATTTAAGAGGTTAAAAAAGTCAACCGAGACCTTCTAGTATTAAAAACATTGTTGTTGGGGTAGCTAGGTGGCTCAGTGGCTGAAGAGCCAGATCTAGAGATGAGAGGTCCTGCGTCAAATATGACCTCAGACACTTTCTAGTGCTGTGGCCACAGGGCCATACTTAGAAGACTGA